>NW_028225298.1:0-600000 GCF_052327205.1 Somniosus microcephalus
CTCTCTCCACACATTCACTCTCTCTCCCTCTCTCCGCTCTCCTCTCTCTCTCTCTCCCCCCCACATTCACTCTCTCTCCCTCTCCGCTCTCCTCTCTCTCTCTCCCCCACATTCACTCTCTCTCCCCACCTCCTCTCCCTCTCTCTCTCCCCCCCACATTCACTCTCTCCCATCACTCTCCTCTCTCTCTCCCCCCCATCTCTCTCTCCCACCTCTCTCTCTCTCTCTTTCTCCCCCACATTCACTCTCTCTCCCTCTCCGCTCTCCTCTCTCTCTCTCTCCTCCACATTCTCTCTCTCCCCATCCTCTCACTCTCCCTCTCTCTCCCCCCCCACATTCACTCTCTCTCCCTCACCTCGCTCTCCTCCCTCTCTCTCTCCCCTCCACATTCACTCTCTCTCTCTCCCCCTCTCTCTCTCTCCCCACATTCACTCTCTCTCCCTCTCCGCTCTCCTCTCTCTCTCTCCCCTCCACATTCTGTCTCCCCATCCTCCCTCTCCCTCTCTCTCTCCCCCCACATTGACTCTCTCTCCCTCTCCACTCTCCTCTCTCTCTCCCCCCACATTCACTCTCTCTCCCTCTCCACTCTCCGCTCTCCTCTCTCTCTCTCCCCCCACATTCACTCTCTCTCCCTCTCCACTCTCCTCTCTCTCTCTCCCCCCACATCCACTCTCTCTCCCTCTCCACTCTCCTCTCTCTCTCTCCCCCCACATTCACTCTCTCTCCCTCTCCCTCTCCCTCTCTCTCTCCCCCCACATTCACTCTCTCTCCCTCTCCCTCTCTCTCTCCCCCCACATTCACTCTCTCTCCCTCTCCGCTCTCCTCTCTCTCCCCCCACATTCACTCTCTCTCCCTCTCCGCTCTCCTCTCTCTCTCTCCCCTCCACATTCTCTCTCCCCATCCTCCCTCTCCCTCTCTCTCTCCCCCCACATTCACTCTCTCTCCCTCTCCACTCTCCTCTCTCTCTCCCCCACATTCACTCTCTCTCCCTCTCCGCTCTCCTCACTCTCTCTCCCTCTCTCTCTCCCCCCACATTCACTCTCTCTCCCTCTCCGCTCTCCTCTCTCTCTCTCCCTCTCTCTCTCCCCCCACATTCACTCTCTCTCCCTCTCCGCTCTCCTCTCTCTTTCTCCCTCTCTCTCTACCCCCACATTCACTCTCTCTCCCTCTCCGCTCTCCTCTCTCTCTCTCCCCCCACATTCACTCTCTCTCCCTCTCCGCTCTCCTCTCTCTCTCCCCCCACATTCACTCCCTCTCCCTCTCCGCTCTCCTCTCTCTCTCTCCCCCCACATTCACTCTCTCTCCCTCTCCGCTCTCCTCTCTCTCTCTCTCCCCACATTCGCTCTCTCTCCCTCTCCGCTCTCCTCTCTCTCTCTCCCCACATTCACTCTCTCTCCCTCTCCGCTCTCCTCTCTCTCTCTCCCCCCACATTCACTCTCTCTCCCTCTCTGCTCTCCTCTCTCTCTCTCCCCCACATTCACTCTCTCTCCCTCTCCGCTCTCCTCTCTCTCTCTCTCCCCACATTCGCTCTCTCTCCCTCTCCGCTCTCCTCTCTCTCTCCCCCCACATTCACTCTCTCTCCCTATCCACTCTCCTCTCTCTCTCTCTCCCCCCACATTCTCTCTCTCCCCATCCTCTCTCTCTCTCTCTTTCTCCCCCCACATTCACTCTCTCTCCCTCTCCGCTCTCCTCTCTCTCTCTCCCCTCCACATTCTCTCTCTCCCCATCCTCTCTCTCTCTCCCTCTCTCTCCCCCCCCACATTCACTCTCTCTCCCTCTCCGCTCTCCTCCCTCTCTCTCTCCCCTCCACATTCACTCTCTCTCTCTCCCCCTCTCTCTCTCTCCCCACATTCACTCTCTCTCCCTCTCCGCTCTCCTCTCTCTCTCTCCCCTCCACATTCTGTCTCCCCATCCTCCCTCTCCCTCTCTCTCTCCCCCCACATTGACTCTCTCTCCCTCTCCACTCTCCTCTCTCTCTCCCCCCACATTCACTCTCTCTCCCTCTCCACTCTCCGCTCTCCTCTCTCTCTCTCCCCCCACATTCACTCTCTCTCCCTCTCCACTCTCCTCTCTCTCTCTCCCCCCACATCCACTCTCTCTCCCTCTCCACTCTCCTCTCTCTCTCTCCCCCCACATTCACTCTCTCTCCCTCTCCCTCTCCCTCTCTCTCTCCCCCCACATTCACTCTCTCTCCCTCTCCCTCTCTCTCTCCCCCCACATTCACTCTCTCTCCCTCTCCGCTCTCCTCTCTCTCCCCCCACATTCACTCTCTCTCCCTCTCCGCTCTCCTCTCTCTCTCTCCCCTCCACATTCTCTCTCCCCATCCTCCCTCTCCCTCTCTCTCTCCCCCCACATTCACTCTCTCTCCCTCTCCACTCTCCTCTCTCTCTCTCCCCCCACATTCACTCTCTCTCCCTCTCCGCTCTCCTCTCTCTCTCTCCCTCTCTCTCTCCCCCCACATTCACTCTCTCTCCCTCTCCGCTCTCCTCTCTCTCTCTCCCTCTCTCTCTCCCCCCACATTCACTCTCTCTCCCTCTCCGCTCTCCTCTCTCTTTCTCCCTCTCTCTCTACCCCCACATTCACTCTCTCTCCCTCTCCGCTCTCCTCTCTCTCTCTCCCCCCACATTCACTCTCTCTCCCTCTCCGCTCTCCTCTCTCTCTCCCCCCACATTCACTCCCTCTCCCTCTCCGCTCTCCTCTCTCTCTCTCCCCCCACATTCACTCTCTCTCCCTCTCCGCTCTCCTCTCTCTCTCTCTCCCCACATTCGCTCTCTCTCCCTCTCCGCTCTCCTCTCTCTCTCTCCCCACATTCACTCTCTCTCCCTCTCCGCTCTCCTCTCTCTCTCTCCCCCCACATTCACTCTCTCTCCCTCTCCGCTCTCCTCTCTCTCTCTCCCCCCACATTCACTCTCTCTCCCTCTCCGCTCTCCTCTCTCTCTCTCTCCCCACATTCGCTCTCTCTCCCTCTCCGCTCTCCTCTCTCTCTCCCCACATTCACTCTCTCTCCCTCTCCGCTCTCCTCTCTCTCTCTCCCCACATTCACGCTCTCTCCCTCTTCGCTCTCCTCTCCCTCTCCCCCCCACATTCACTCTCTCTCCCTCTCCGCTCTCCTCTCTCTCTCTCCCCTGCCTAAGGGGCAATGAAACATACAGAGTCGTCAAAAGGTTATTGTTGAAACAGAATAGAGGAGGAAGTTTCAATCATTCAAACAAAGTAACACGAAAATGTATAATATAAACAGTGGAGGTCAAACAGTTAATGGCTCAGCTTAGTGACCTTTTCCAACAGCAACATCCGTTTGTCAGTTAGTGAAAGGGCTGAATATCAGAGGGATGTGAATGTTCTGTGCATTGTATCTCGTTGTGTAAATACTTGTTTTTTGTAGGCATAAGGACAGTGTTAGCAGATACCCGACAGAGAGTAATGGACGGAAGTGTTGGTCAGACTGTGCTGCTGCCTCTAAAGCACAACATCACTCACCCAAGTGAAGTATTTAATCTGGAGTGGCGAGTAATTCAGAACAAGACACCAAGATCAATCCTCACATTTTCTCCAAGCTCCCGCTTCCCATACATCTCAGATACTTTTAAAAGCCGAGTGAATTTCTCCAAGTCCGATGCAGAACTGTCTCTGAAAAACATACAAGACACAGACGAAGGGTCGTATGAGCTTGAAGTTACAGCATCAGATGGGAAATCTATTAAATGCTCAGTTTATCTGACTGTAAATGGTAAATTGATTTCACTTCCTTCAATGATCTCCATTTACTTTTTATATCCCACATCTTCCTCCTTCATATTGTGCAGGCATTTGCTTTAAGTTCTGGTCTGTGCAGACCGCTGGTACTGAGCAAAACAATCTGAAAATCTCCTGGTCTGAGACCTGAAACTAACAAACACTTTGCAAATATTCCAGACTAAACATTCATTGACTGCAGCCGCTACTTATCTCAAATAACTGGGAGTCTGTTCTCTCCACAGGCCCCCCGCACACCCAACCCACCCCGCTCGCCGCCAGTCACTCGTTGTACCTGCTTAATACAATCTGACCCCCCTCCCGGGTCTCCCCACCTTATAATCCGCCCCTCCCGGGTCTCCCCCCTTATAGTCTGCCCCTCCCGGATCACCACCTTATAGTCCTGGCCCCCCCCGGGTCTCCCCCCCTTCTAGTCCACTCCCCCCCGGATCTCCCCCCCTTATAGTCCACCCCCCGGGTCTCCCCCCTTATACTCCACTCCCCCCCGGGTCTCCCCACTTATAGTTCCCCCTCTTGGGTCACCCCCCTTATACTCCACACCCCCCCGGGTCTCCCCCCCTTATAGTCCACCCTTCCCGGGTCTCCCCACTTATAGTCCCCCCCTCCTTGGTCTCCCCCCCTTATACTCCACTCCACCCCGGGTCTCCCCCCCTTATAGTCCGCCCCTCCCGGGTCTCCCCCCTTATAGACTGCACCGCCCGGGTCACCACCTTATAGTCCTGACCCCCCCGGGTCTCCCCCCCTTCTAGTCCACTCCCCCCCGGGTCTCCCCCCATTCTAGTCCACCCCCCGGGTCTCCCCCCCTTCTAGTCCACCCCCCGGGTCTCCCCCCCTTCTAGTCCACCCCCCGGGTCTCCCCCCTTATAGTCCACTCCCCCCCGGGTCTCCCCCCTTATACTCCACTCCCCCCCGGGTCTCCCTCCTTATACTCCACTCCCCCCCGGGTCACCTCCTTATAGTCCACCCCGCCCGGGTCTCCCCCCTTATACTCCACTCCCCCCCGGGTCACCCCCTTATACTCCACTCACCCCCCATCTCCCCACTTATAGTCCCCCCCCCAGCCCATTGACTTCAGTGAAATCGGGATCTGGAGTAACCTCATGGTCTCGGGTGAACTCAGGGTCTGGAGTGAAATCAGGGTCTGGAGTGACCTCATGGTCTCGGGTGAACTCAGGGTCTGGAGTGAAATCAGGGTCTGGAGTGACCTCATGGTCTGGGGTGATCTCAGGGTCTGGAGTGAAATCAGGGTCTGGAGTGAAATCAGGGTCTGGAGTGAAATCAGGGTCTGGAGTGAAATCCGTCTGGAGTGAAATCTCTGGAGTGAAATCAGGATCTGGATTGAAATCAGGATCTAGGGTGAAATCAGGATCCGGAGTGAACTCGGGGTCTGGAGCGAAATCGGGGTCTGGATTGAAAGAAGTTTCTGGAGTGAAGTCAGTTCTGGAGTGAAATCAGTTCTGGAGTGAAATCAGGGTCTGGAGTGAAATCAGGGTTTGGAGTGAAACCAGCGTCACTCTCGATCCCGTCAGTTTCCCCACGGGAGAGTTCAGTTTGAACCACCGCCTTGAGCTTGTGTATTCCGGAGCTGCTGTCTGATATTCTCCTTTTTCCAGTCTCTGGTTTATACATTGTGTGCTTGTTTACACAGTCGCTGTGTCCATTCCACAAGTTGAAATGGTTCCATCGGCTCCACAGACTGGAGATAACGTGACTCTGCGCTGCTCTGTCCAGGAGGGGAACCTTGTACATTACAGCTGGTACAGATGTGACCTGCCTCTGTCCAGTGGAGTGAACCACCACCTGTCCCACAACAACAGCTCCTTGACTCTGCTCAACATGCAGGCAACTGACGTCGGCACTTACAGGTGCAACACAGCAAACCGCATCAGCAGCAAACACTCGGACTTTGTTCTACAGATCTGTCGTAAGTGTCTCCCCAGCTCCATCACTTCTGCTCCATCTCGCTAGCTGAGATCTCCCTCATAGTCAGATTACTGGGCACCAAACATGCCTTACACCATCTATTGCAGTTAAAGATACGTCTATTAGTGTACCTGCTTATGATTTACTATAATTTTAGATTTGCGGCTGCCTCTATTACATATTGCAGGGTGTATCTATACTGACATTTCCACATTACTGTAAAGTGACTTCACCAGATCCTTGACACCACATTGGCAGTAAGACCCAGTGAACCTTGACACCGCATTGGCAGTATGACCCAGTGAACCTTGACACCACATTGGCAGAATGACCCAGTGAACCTTGACACCACATTGGCAGTATGACCCAGTGAACCCTGACACCACATTGGCAGTATGACCCAGTGAACCTTGACACCACATTGGCAGTATGACCCAGTGAACCATGACACCACATTGGCAGTATGACCCAGTGAACCTTGACACCACATTGGCAGTATGGCCCAGTGAACCTTGACACCACATTGGCAGTATGACCCAGTGAACCCTGACACCACATTGGCAGTATGACCCAGTGAACCCTGACACCACATTGGCATTATGACCCCGTGAACCTTGACACCACATTGGCAGTGTACCACATGTCCTTTGACAACACATTGGCAGTATAACCCCGCGACCCTTGACACCAGACTGGCAGTATAACCCTGGGACCTTTGACACCACATTGGCGGTATAACCCCGTGACCCTTGACACCACATTGGCAGTATAATCCTGTGACCCTTGACACCATATTGGCAGTACAACCCCGTGAACCTTGACACAACATTGGCAGTATAACCCCGTGAACCTTGACACCACATTGGCAGTATGACCCCGTGACCCTTTGATGCCAATTTGGCAGTATAACCCCGTGAACTTTGACACCACATTGGCAGTATAACTCCCGACCCTTAACACCACATTGGCAGTATAACCCGTGACCCTCAACACCACTTTGGCAGTAGAACCCCCGACTCTTGACACCACATTGGCAGTATAACCCTGCGACCCTTGACACCACATTGGCAGTATAACCCGCGACCCTTAACACCACATTGGCAGTATAACCCCGTGACCCTTAACACCAGATTGGCAGTATAACCCCATGACCGTTACCACCTCATTGACAGTATAACCCCGTGACCCTTTGACACCACGTTGGCAGTATGACCCCGTGACCCTTTGACACCACATTGGCAGTATAACCCCGTGACCCTTGCCACCTCATTGGCAGTATAACCCCGTGACCCTTGATGCCTCATTGGCAGTATAACCCCATGACCCTTAATGCCTCATTGACAGTATAACCCCGTGACCCTTGATGCCTCATTGGCAGTATAACCCCGTGACCCTTGATGCCTCATTGACAGTATAGGTAGAGCAGGTGCCTTTTTCACACATTTTGGCACAAACTGCTGACAGTTTTCCATCCATTAAAATTATTGGACTAACAAACATCAATATCTTGTGTGCAAAAGTGTGATCAACAAACACTTCCCCCGTGCCCCCTGCCTCCCTACCCTCTGCCCCCCTCCCCACCCTCAGCACCTCGAATCTACTTGGGACAGAGTGACTGAGCACTTTGACAAATATCAGCTGATCAGAGAGAACCATTAATCCTGGGGCCTCAGCTTTTCACTATATTTAGAAATGACTTCGATGACGGAATAGAGAGTCATTTATCCAAGCTTGCTGACTCCACCAAGTTAGGTGGCTCAGTAGATGGGAGCCGAAAGTTGCAAAGGGACATTAATAGATTAAGTGAGCGGACAAAACTGTAGCAGATGGAGTTCAATGTGGGGAAATGTGAAGTCATTCACTTTGGACCCGAGAAAGGTAGATCAGGGTATTATCTAAATGGTGAGAAGCTGGGAACTGTGGAGGAGCAGAGATAGTTCGGGCTCCTAGTACAGAAATCACTAAAAGCTAGTGGACAGGAACAAAAAATAATTAAAAAGGCTAATGGGATGTTGGCCTTTATCTCGAGGGCCGGAATACAGAGGGGATGAAGTGATGCTTCAGCTGGTCAGAGCTCTGGTCAGACCCCACCTGGAGTAACTGTGTTCAGTTCTGGGCCCCGCCCCTCAGGAAGGATGTATCGGCCTCGGAGGAGGAGGAGCGCCGATTCACCAGAATGATACCCGGGGCTAAAAGGGTTCAGTTATGAGGCCAGGTTGCACAGACTGGGCTTGTATAGATGATTATTGAGTATAGATGATTAAGGGGTGATCTAATTGAGGTGTTTAAGATGATTGGGTAGAAAGAAACTATTTCTTCTGGTGGGGGGGAGTCCAGAACAAGGGTTCACAACCTTAAAATTACAGCCAGGCCATTCAGGGGTGATGTCACACAAAGGGTGGTGGAAATCTGGACTACTCTCCCTCAAAAGTCTGTTGAGGTTGGGGGTCAATTGAGAATTTCAGTACTGAGATTGATAGAGTTTTGCTGGCTGAGGGTATTAATGTTTACGGAACCAAGGCGGGTAAATGGAGTTGAGATACAGATCAGCGGAACAGGCTCCAGGGGCTTAATGGCCTCCTCCTGTTCCTAGAGGAGGCCATGATGGTGATAAGTACTGGATCATAAGGGAAGTTTAGAAGAGACTTTTTCTGAATGTGCAAAGCTTTGCCAAAAGTAGTGATTGTTGAAAATCCAAAAAGGGCTAAATAATTACCTAAAGAATGTAAAAAGGCATGGGGAAGCTGGAAAATAGGTTTAGTTTGGGTTGAAAGCAGATAATGGAATTGTATTTAAAAAAGGGTCTAAATTCAGCAAAGGCTAACAGCTCCCTGTGTTGAAATCTCTCGTGTTTCTGTGACTGTGTTCATTATTTACTAAATTATTCCATTCTAAAGCAGCAAAACCAACCCTTGCAAGCTATGGATACGTAGGGTATGGTGGCTATCCCGGGTACTTAGGGTACATTATCATCATTGTGTTGTGTTACCAGTGGAAGAAACAAGCATTGAAAGCCTCCGAGGAGAGTGGTATGTATATTGTAATAAAGCATTGCTACATTGTACACATCTAACACTGAGATATTATTCAGTATGTTTAATGGTAAAGGATTAAAAGCCGTGGCTCAATTGGTAGCACCCTTGTCTCTGAGTCAGAAGCCTGTAGGTTAATAGTCCCACACCAGAGACTTGAGCACAAAAATCTAGGCTGACACTCCAGTGCAGTACTGACGGAGTCGTCTTCTTAGGCAGTCCCTGGGAACCGAGGATGACTTGCTTCCACATTAAAAATGAGTTCTCAAGTGACTGATGAGTCCAATGCGGGACCTACAGTCTCTGTCACAGGTGGGGCAGACAGTGGTTGAAGGGGCGGGTGGGTGGGGTGCTTGGGTTGACGTGCACTCCTTCCGCTGTTTGCGCTTGGCTTCCGCTTGCTCCTGGCAAAGAAACTCGAGGTGTTCGGCGCCTTCCCGGATGCCTCTCCTCCACTTTGTGCTCCGAGTAGAGCGCTTGTTTTGGGAGTCTCGTATCGGGCATGCGGACAATGTGATCCGTCCATTGGAGCTGATTGAGCGTGGTCAGAGCTTCGATGCTGGGGATGTTGGCCTGAGCAAGAACACTGATGTTGGTGCACCTATCCTGCCAATGGATTTGCAGGATCTTGCGGAGGCAGCATTGGTGGTACCTCTCCAGTGCTTTGAGGTGCCGGCTGTACATGGTCCACGTCTCTGAGGCATACAGCAGGGCTGGTATCACTGCTGCCCTGTAGACCATGAGCTTAGTACCTGGTTTGAGGTCCTGGTCTTCAAACACTTTCTTCCTCAGGTGACCGAAGGCTGCACTGGCACACTGAAGGCGGCGTTGGACTTCGTCATCAATGTCTGCCCTTGTTGACAGTAGGCTCCCGAGGTATGGAAAGTGGTCCATGTTGTCCAAGGCCTTGTCGTGGATTTTGATAATTGGGGGGCAGTACTGTGTGGCGGGGCAGGTTGGTAGAGTTTAGTGTAAGGCCTGATGTAAAAAGACTACTGAGCACTTGGTTTGAGTATTGAACAATGCTTTAATCAACTGTTTCAAAATCATGAGATTTCTAGTTACATCACTAGTTCCTGGTTACAGAAACACCCTGAGCAAGCTGGGTCCACACCCGAGTATTTATACTCCTTGGACGGCGCCACCAGCTGGCCGCCCAGTGTTACTTCATGAGTCATGATAAGATTCATGAGGCCCATGTTCTCGTACGCTTCGGTGAAGGAGTTGACGATGGTTTGGAGTTCGACCTCCAAGTGAGCGCAGACGCAAGCGTCGTCTGCCTACTGTAATTCGACGACAGAGGATGGGACGACCTTGGATCTGGACTGCAGGTGACGGAGGTTGAACAGTTTCCCGTTTGCTCTGTAAATTAGCTCCACTCCAGCGGAGTCGAGCTCCACTGTCATAGGTGCCATTAAACCGAGGCCCCATCTGCTCTCTCAGGTGGACATAAAAGATTCCACAATACTATTCGAAGAAGAGCAGGGGCGTTCTCCCCGGTGTCCTGGCCAATATTTACCCCTCAATCAACATCAGTGAAACAGATTATTTGGTCAGTATCACATAGCTGTTTGTGGGAGCTTGCTGTGCACAAATTGGCTGCCGCGTTTCCTACATTACAACAGTGACTCCACTTCAAATGTATTTATTTGGCTGTGAAGCACTTTGGGAGGGCCTGATGTCATTAAATGTGCAGAATAAATGTCGGTTCTTCCTTTCTTTTATTTGATGAATGAGTTAATGGGGACTGTCTGCCACCTAATCTTTATCTGTTTTTAGTTTCAGGAGCAATTTATGAAAACAGCCAAGTCAGCAAACAGCTGTCTCCAACTAGTCCAGCGGAGTCCAATATTATGCGCAACGTGCGAAAGAACGACAGAAGGGGAAGATAATGTCTGGTTAATCAGAAGGCATCTACAACCGCAGATTGGCACAGCAACATATCTGACTACAGTCTGGGAATCCGGGGGTTTAATGCTACTCGTTATATTTGCTGTGTGTTAGTTAGCACAATCATGTGACATTCACCAGTCAGTTTGGAGATATTACGGGTTCAGCTTCACTCTGCTACAGTTATTGTAATCAAATTGTTTTCTAGTTTATTTTAAAACAGTAAGTGGGGGAAATCCCATCCATCATGCCTCGCAGCGTAAGGACAGCATCCATTATACACAAAGTGCCGAATCAAACACCAGTTGTATAGCTGTAGCATGACATCTACCCCCTTGTACTCTAGTCCTCTAGATATATCGGCCAGCATTCCATTCGCCTTTTTTATTATTTTCTATACCTGTCCCTGACATTTTAATGATCTATGTACATGGATACCCAAGTCTCTTTCGACATCCACTGTTTCTAGTTTTTCACCATTTAGAAAGTACCCTGTTCGATCCATTCTTGGTCCAATGTGGATGACCTCACCATTGCCTACATTGAAATAAATTTGCCACAGTTTTGCCCATTCACTTAATCTATTAATAACTTTGTAATTTTATGCTTCCATCTACACTGCTTACAATTCTGCCTATCTTTGTGTCAATGGCAAACTTTGATATTTGTCTCTCTATTCTGTTATCAAAGTCATTAATAAATAGAGTGAATAGTTGAGGCCCCAACACAGATCCTTGTGGGACACCACTAGTCACATCCTGATAATTTGAGTACCTGCCCATTACCCCTGCACTCTGTCTCCTGCCGTTCAGCCAGTTTCCTAACCAGGTCAATGATTTGCCTTCAATTCCATGAGCTTCAACTTTAGCTAACAGTCTCTTATGAGGGACTTTATCAAATGCCTTGTGCAAGTCTATATAAATAACATCCACAATGTCACTAAACGCACATAACAGACATTTTGCACATCTTTACTGGCATTGATCACGTCTTAGCATTGACTGCACTACACACAGGTCTATTGAATTATCGGAAGTTTAAATTGTAATTTTCTTTTGATGTTAGTCTACACGACAAAGCTGCTGCCTCAGAGTTGATTCATTTAGCAAAGTTATATAGCTTTCTGTAGATGCAAATGAAGACATTAAAACTGAGAATGTGTCATAGTTTCTGAATCTGCATCAACTGCAGTGATCAGGTCAAAGCCCCTGATCTGAATATTGTGCTTAAAGTGCAGTCGTTTTAATGGATGGGAAATCAATGAATATGAGAACATGAGAACATAAGAAATATGAGCAGAAGTCGGCCGTTCGGCCCCTCGAGCCTGCTCCGCTATGCAATGAGATCATGGCTGATCATCCAAATTCAGTACCCTGTCCCTGCCTTCTCCCCATATCCCTTGATCCCTTTAGCCTTAAGAAATATATCTAACTCCTTCTTGAATATATTTAATGAATTGGCCTCAACCGCTTTCTGTGGTAGAGAATTCCACAGGTTCACCACATCTCTGTCCTAAATGGTTTACCCCTTATCTTTAGACTGTGACCCCTGGTTCTGGACTCCCCCGCCATCGGGAACATCCTTCCTGCATCTAGTCTGTTTAGTCCTGTTAGAATTTTATAAGTTTCAATGAGATCCCCCCTCATTCTTCTAAACTCCAGCGAATATAAGCCCAATCGACCCAATGTCTCCTCATACGTCACTCTTGCCATCCCAGGTATCAGTCTGGTGAATCTTCGCTGCACTCCCGCCATGGCAAGAACATCCTTCCTCAGATAAGGCGACCAAAACTCAAGGTGTGGTTTCACCAGGGCCCTGTACAACTGCAGCAAGACATCCTTGCTCCTGTACTCGAATCCTCACGCTATGAAGGCCAACATACCATTTGCCTTCTTAACTGCCTGCTGCACCTGCATGCTTGCCTTCAGCAACAGGTGCACAAGGACACCCAGGTCTCGTTGCACTTCCCCCTTCTCCCAATCTATCGCCGTTCAGATAATAATCTGCCTTCCTGTTTTTGCCACCAAAGTGGATAACCTTGCATTTATCCACATTATACTGCATCTCCATGCTTCTGCCCAATCACCCAACCTGTCCAAATCATACTGGAGTTTCTCGGCATCCTCCTCACAGCACACACGCCCACCCAGCTTTGTGTCATCTGCAAACTTGGAGATATTACATCTAGTTCCCTCGGCTAGATCATCATTAATATATATTGTGAATAGCTGGGGTCCTGGCACCGATCCCTGCGGTACCCCACTAGTCACTGCCTGCCACTCAGAAAAAGACCCGTTTATTCCAACTCTTTGCTATCTGTCTACCAACCAGTTCTCTATCCAAGTCAGTACCTTGCCCCCAATCCCATGTGCTTTAACTTTACACGCTAATCTCTTATGCGGGACCTTATCGAAAGCCTTCTGAAAGTCCAAATACACCACATCCACTGGTTCTCCCTTATCTATCCCCATATCCCTTGATTCCCTTAATATCCAAAAATCTATCAATCTCTGTCTTGAATATACTCAACGACGGAGCCTCCACAGCCCTCTGGAGTCGAGAATTCCAAAGATTCACCACCCTCTGAGTGAAGAAATTTCTCCTTATCTCAGTCCTAAATGGCCGACCCCTTATTCTGAGACTGTGACCCCTGGTTCTAGACTCCCCAGCCAGGGTAAACACCCTCCCTGCATCTACCCTGTCAAGCCGTGTAAGAATGTTGTATGTTTCAATGAGATCACCTTTCATTTTTATGAATTCTAGAGAATATAGGCCAAGTCTACTCAATCTCTCCTCATAGGGCAATCCCCCCATTCCAGGAACAGTCTGGTGAACCTTCGTTACACTCTCTCTATGGCAAGTACATCCTTCCTTAGGTAAGGAGACCAAAACTGTACACAACAGGTGTGGTCTCACCAGGACCCTATATAATTGCAGTAAGACGTCTTTACTCTTATACTCAAATCCTCCTGTAATAAAGACCAACATACTTTCCTGATTGCTTGCTGTACCTGCATGTTAACTTTCAGTGATTTGTGTACAAGGACACCCAGGTCCCTCTGAATACCAACATTTCCCAATCTCTCACCATTTAAAAAATACTCTGCTTTTCTATTTTTCCTACCATTTTATAGTAATCTGGGATGTTATGATTAAGGTTATCCACCAGGTGATGCTGTAGCCAATGCTGCTGCTAAGGTCAGAGGTTTGCTTCCTGTTAAGGTCAGAGGTTTGCTTCCTGTCAAGGTCAGCAAAGAGTGAAATGCCAGGATGCAGGCATGATGTTTGTTACTCTGTTTGTTAATAAAGTACTCGCGCTAATTCTACGATATCGCCTCTTCGAGTTCTTGTTCTACTATGTGGATTCATCACATTTGGCGATGAGTAACTAAAGGACCCTGAATAAAGAAGAAAAG
This sequence comes from Somniosus microcephalus, assembly GCF_052327205.1. NCBI lineage: Eukaryota > Metazoa > Chordata > Chondrichthyes > Squaliformes > Somniosidae > Somniosus > Somniosus microcephalus. Next base: position 14,018 of record NW_028225298.1, read on the forward strand.
TCTGCCAGGATGTTTAAACAACAAAATTACGAGCTACGGTTAGCTACCAGCTGGAAGAGAGCATGGCTGCCACGGTAGGAATGGTTTGCGCTTTTGATAGTCAAGCACAAACCTGGGAGGAATAACATAGTAACATAGAGATAGGAACAGGAGTAGGCCATTCGGCCCTTCGAGCCTGCTCCGCCATTCAATGAGATCATGGCTGATCCTCGTCTGAGATCATAGCTGATCTTACCAGTTCAGTACCCCGTCCCCGCCTTTTCTCCGTAACCCTTAATCCCCTTAGCCTTCAGAAATATATCCAATTCTCTCTTGAAAATATTTATTGAATTAGCCTTCACAGCCCTCTGTGGCAGGGAATTCCACAGGCTCACCACTCTTTGAGTGAAGAAATTCTTCCTCATCTCTGTTTTAAATGATTTGCCCGCTATTTTTAGACTGTGGCCCCTGGTTCTGTGCTCCCTGGCCATTGGAAACATTCTCTCTGAATTCAGCCTGTCCAGGCCTGCCATAATTTTATATGTTTCGATGAGATCCCCTCTCAATCTTCTAAACTCCAGTGAGTACAAGCCCAAACTATTTAATCTCTCTTCGTAGGTCATTCCCGCCATTCCAGGTATCAGCCTGGTGAATCGCCGTTGCACTCTTTCCATGGCAAGAACATCCTTCCGCAGATGGGGCGACCAAAACTGTACACAATACTCCAGATGCGGTCTCACCAGCACCTTGTACAGCTGTAGTAAGGTATCCCTATTCCTATACTCGAACCCCCTTGATATGAAGGCCAACATACCATTTGCCTTCTTAATCGCCTGTTGCACCTGCATGCTCTCCTTCAGTGACTGGTGCACAAGAACACCCAGGTCCCTCTGCACTTCCCCATCTCCCATACTGTGAAGTGTTGGGTTATTTTTTCAAAGCAAATGAAATAAATGATGCCGGAAAAAGGAAAGCCATTCTGCTTAGTTCAGTGGGAAGCTAAACCTACAGTTTGATGAAAAATCTGCTCAGTCCTGAAAAGCCTGGAGACAAATCATTTGTTGAATTAGTGGCTTTGCTAAAAGAACATTTCAACCCTAAGCCTAGTGAGATTGTGCCGTGGTTCAAGTTTAATTCAAGGAACAGGAAAGAGGAAGAGAGCATAATGGACTATGTAGCGGTGTTGTGTAAATTAGCACAAGATTGCAATTATGGGAACAACCTGAAGGAAATGCTGCGAGATAGGCTAGTTTGTGGAATTATGGACGACCGAATGCAGCGTAGATTATTATCCGAGACTGGGCTTACTTATGAAAAAGCATTGGAACTTGATCAAGCCATAGAGACAGTGAACCGAGATGTAAAAGAAATACAGGGTTCAGACAGGGCTAATGCTACGCAAGTTGCAGGTCAGGTTGTTGTGCACAAGTTGAACATGCATCAGAAACCACAACATGAGCATGTGAAGGCATGTTATAGATGCAAGGGCGATCACCTGGCGAGTGAATGCCGGTTTCTGGAGGAAAAGTGCTACAAGTGTGGGAAACAAGGACACATAAAATGAGCTTGCAGGGCGAAATCGCCTGTGAAGGAATCCAAACCAAAAGGGGGAGGACAGCAAAACCAAGGGAGAGAAGTGAAAAAACATGGAGCACACCACATCAGCGGGGAAGCTGAGGAAGAAGAGGACATGTTCATAATGTATAGCATGTTAGAGAACATTCCAAAAGTGGCTCCTATCACATTGCAACTGAGAGTAAATGACTCTAAGGTGAACTTTGAAGTGGATACAGGGTGTGGCGTGACCATAATGAACAAGACAGAGTACTCAAAATTGTGGAACCGTGCAAAAGTTCCAGAGTTAAAACCTTGCTCCCTGCATCTTAAAACATATACAGGTGAACGAGTAGTGACATTAGGTACAGCTAATGTAACTGTGCAACACAGGGACACAGTGGAACAGCTACCTATAGTTATAATATCGGGTACCGGACCAAACCTGTTAGGTCGGGGCTGGATAAAAGAACTTAAATTAGACTGGGGAGCAGTACATCAAATAGATGCAGGCAAACAGTTGACTTTGCAAGAAGTGTTGAGTGAACATGAGAATGTGTTCAAGGAGGAACTTGGCACATTTAATGGCCCCCCAGCTAAGATTTATGTAAACAAGGAGGCACCACCAAGGTTTTTTAAACAACGACCTGTGCCTTATGCCATGAAGCCAATGGTTGAGGCTGAGCTTGACCATCTATTGAGAGAGAACATACTGGAGCCAGTGAAATGTTCGGAATGGGCAGCTCCCATAGTACCTGTTTTAAAACAGGACAATTCGGTAAGACTCTGTGGAGACTATAAATTGACAGTCAATCGGGTGTCCAAACTAGAGCAGTATCCGACTCCCAAGACAGAGGATCTCTTTGCAAACCTGGCTGGAGGAAAGAAATTCACAAAGTTAGATATGAGTCATGCCTACTCGCAGATTACACTGGATGACGAATCAAAGAAGTATGTCACCATAAATACACACAAGGGCTTGTTTACATATAACTGCTTACCGTTTGGTGTCTCATCTAGTCCAGCTATCTTCTAGAGGACAATTGAAGGTGTACTGCAAGGGATTCCACATGTTTCCATCTATCTGGATGACATTCTGGTGTTGGGGAGAACCGACCAGGAGCATCTGAGCACTCTGAGAGAGGTACTACAGAGATTGGAGAGGGCAGGGTTCCGGCTCAAGAGGAGTAAGTGCACTTTCCTGGGGAATGAGGCAGTGTTCCTGGGACACAGAGTGGATGCCACCGGGCTCCATCCACTCAAGGAGAAGGTACAAGCACTGCAGGATGCCCTGCTCCTACAAATGTGGCTGAGTTAAAAACTTACCTGGGACTGCTGAACAATTATAACAGGTTTTTACCAAACTTGTCAACTGTGTTAGCACCTCTTCACAAACTACTGTGCAAGGAGACACAGTGGCAGTGGGGAGAGGAGCAGGGGGTTTCATTTGAACAGTCCAAGAAACTAATGCTGTCGTCGGATGTGCTGGTTCACTACAATGCAGAGAAAGACATCATTCACTCTTGTGACGCTTCACCTTACGGGGTGGGGGCAGTTCTTTCACACTGCATGGAAGATGGAACTGAAAGACCAATAGGGTTTATGTCCCGAACTCTAACACCAGTGGAAAAAACTATTCCCAGTTAGACAAAAAGGGGTTAGCATTAATGTTTGGGTTACAGAGGTTCCACAAGTACATATATGGCAGGAAGTTCACCATATGCACCGATCATAAACCTCTTCTCTCTCTTTTCAATGAAATGAAAGCAGTTCCACAGATGGTGTCACCCCGGATCCAGAGGTGGGCCATGACGTTGAGGGCATATGAGTATGTCATTGTCTACAAGGCGGGCAAGTCCCATGGGAGCACAGATGCCTTGAGCCATCTTCCACTGCCAGGCACACCTATCCGTGCAGCTCCAGAGGACAGAGTTTTGATGTTGGAGGACACTGACACAGCACTTGTGACTACAGAGCAAGTAAGAACATGGACAGGTAAAGATCCTGTACTGTCTAGAGTTCGAGAATATGTGGTGAGTGGATGGCCACAGCATCTGGAGGGGGCTGACTTCACACCCTACAGTGTCAGGAAAACAGAGCTGAGTGTGCAGGATGGTTGCGTGTTGTGGGGAGCACGAGTGACTATTCCACAGCCAGCACGACAGTCTATCCTAGAGCAACTACATCAGTGCCATCCGGGGGTCTCGCGTATGAAAGCCTTGGCTAGGAGTTACTTGTGGTGGCCAAAGCTAGATGAGGAGATAGAAAATCTAGTCAAGGCATGCAGCACTTGTCAGGAACACCGGAAGGCACCAGCAGCGGCTCCTCTCCACCCTGGGAGTGGCCGGATAAACCATGGAGAAGATTGCACTTAGATTATGCGGGTCCATTCATGGGAAAGATGTTCCTCATAATCATTGATGCACATTCCAAATGGATGGATGTTTATCCTGTAAATTCTGCTTCCGCCACTACTACTATAGACAGCCTGCATCAGAGCTTCAGCAATCAAGGGCTACCGGAGATCGTGGTGAGTGACAATGCCACTTGTTTTGTGAGTAGAGAGACAAAAGAGTTCTTGAGAAAAAATGACATAGTGCAGGTGACCTCGGCTCCATATCATCTGTCCTCGAATGGACTTGCGGAGAGAGCCATACAAGCATTTAAGGAGATGATGAAAATAAGTGCAGAAGGGAGTTTAGCAGCCAAAGTGTCATGGGTTCTGTTCAGCTACAGAATAACACCTCAATCCACCACAGGACTCTCTCCTGCTGAGATGTTATTAGGTCATAGACTACGCTCCACTCTTGACCTTGTCCACCCAGGCCTAAAAAGGAAAATGGAAAACAGACAAAACAAACAAAAGGAGAACCATGACAAAAGAACAAAGAGCCGAAGTTTTGGAGAAGGAGATGCGGTCCTTACCAGGAATTTCAGTTATGGACCAAAGTGGATTCCTGGCTTCATAGACTCAATGACAGGTCCAGTATCATACAAGGTCATGTTGGGAGACAGTAGGGTAATACGCAGACATGTAGATCAGATACTTCCCAGACAAGGGGAAATTGAAATGAAGGTTCCAGATGCAATGACTGAAGACAGGGTTGCCCCCAGTTATCCAAGTGCATCTGTGGTGCCACCACCAGGGACAGAGACAATTCCACAGGAACCTATTTGTCAAGAGGAAACCATCGTTGCAGTGTCAGATAATCTGAGCACTGCTCAGGAGCAGCTGGTGGCTTCACCACAAACAAGCAGGGACTTTACTGTTAGACATTCACAAAGGAATTGCAAGCCACCAGAGAGATTGATACTGAACTGTTAGATTTGTCAAGTATGGAACATGATGAATGGAGGCTCCTTATGTGACTCTCAGGAATGGTTGTTTGTTAAGAAATTCATACTGAAATCTTATGGGGGGACGGATATAGTAATCTGGGATGTTATGATTAAGGTTATCCACCAGGTGGTGCTGTAGCCAATGCTTTGCTAAGGTCAGAGGTTTGCTTCCTGTTAAGGTCAGAGGTTTGCTTCCTGTCAAGGTCAGCAAAGAGTGAAATGCCAGGATGCAGGCATGATGTTTGTTACTCTGTTTGTTAATAAAGTACTCGTGCTAATTCTACGATATCGCCTCTTCGAGATCTTGTTCCACTACATGGATTTATCACACATTTCATATCATAACTTCACATTTCTCCACACTATATTCCATTTGCCATGTTCTTGCCCACTCACTTAGCCTGTCTATATCCCCTTGAAGCCTCTTTGCATCCTCCTCACAACCTACATTCCCAGCTTTGTATCATCAGCAAACTTGGATATATTACATTTGGTCCCCTCATCCAAATCATTGATATAGATTGTGAATAGCTGAGGCCCAAGCACTGATCCTTGTGGTACCCCACTAGTTACAGCCTGCTAACCTGAAAATGAACTGTTTATTCCTACTCTGTTTTCTGTCCATTAACCAATCCTCAATCCATGCTAGTATATTACCCCCAATCCCATGAGCCCTATGATGCACTATCAATTACTCATAAAAGACTGAGAGTTAGAAGAGTAACTAAAGGCTTTTATTAACAACAGAATGGAGGTCTGCCTCGCGTGGTCGACCAGGATACAAAGGGCTGGGGAGCAGTCACCTTTATACTAGGACCTGTGGGAGGAGTCAGCCGAGGCATGTCCAGGCATGTACACAGTGGAATACAAACAGGACAAACAGGAATACAAACAGTGGTTTACCACATTCACCCCTTGTTTAAAATTGAGTCCGGCGGGGTGAAGTGTATTAAAAGTTAGTGTATTGGAGTCTCTCCGGAGGTCTTGTCTGCCACTGTGATCGGCATGGCGACGGCAGGGGTAGTGAAGCTTCCGGCGTCGAGTCCAGCGTAGGCTGTGGCACAGGCGTGTCGTCCTCGTAGATGTCGAGCGGGTCGCGGGGCCCCAGGCCTGCCATCTGCTGGGGCTGGATATCGGATCGTGGGGGGGGGTGGTAGTGGGTAGTGGGTTACTGCGGCCCCCGAGGGTGCAAGGTCTCTTATGGAGACTGTGTCCTCCCGCCCGTCCGAGTATGCGATGTAAGCATACTGGGGGTTGGCGTGGAGGAGGTCGACCCTCTCGACCAGGGGGTCCATTTTATGGGTCCTCACGTGTCTTCTCAGTAGGACCGGCCCTGGGGACGTCAGCCATGGCGGTAGCGATGTCCCCGATGTGGACTTCCTTGGGAAGACAAACATTTTCTCATGAGGGGTGGCGTTAGTGGCAGTGCAGAGCAGTGACCGAATAGAGTGGAGCGCATCGGGGAGCACATCCTGCCAGCGGGAGGTTGGAAGGCCCCTAGACTTTAGGGCTAGCAGGACGGCCTTCCAAACTGTCGCATTTTCTCTTTCCACCTGTCCGTTCCCCCGGGGGTTGTAACTGGTGGTCCTGCTTGTGGCAATACCCCTAGTTAGCAGGTACTGACGGAGTTCGTCGCTCATAAACGATGAGCCCCGGTCGCTATGGATATAGCTGGGGAAGCCGAACAGGGTGAAGAGGTTGTTCAGACATTTAATGACCGTGGCACTGGTCATGTCCGGGCAGGGGAAGGCGAACGGGAAACGGGAGTACTCATCAATAATATTGAGGAAGTACACATTGCGGTCGGAGGAGGGGAGAGGCCCTTTAAAATCAACGCTCAGGCGCTCGAAGGGGCGAGTGGCTTTTATCAGGTGGGCCCTGTCTGGTCTATAAAAGTGCGGTTTGCACTCAGCGCAGACTTGGCAGTTCCTGGACATGGTCCTGACCTCCTCAATAGAGTAAGGCAGGTTGCGGGCCTTGATGAGGTGGAAGAACCTGGTGACCCCCGGGTGGCAGAGGTCATTGTGGAGGGCCCGCAGTCTATCGATCTGCGCGCTGGCGCAGGTGCCACGCGATAGCGCATCCGGGGGTTCATTTAGCTTCCCGGGCCGGTACAAGATCTCGTAGTTGTTGGTGGAAAGTTCGATTCTCCACCTCAAGATCTTGTCATTTTTGATTTTGCCCCTCTGCTTGTTGTTAAACATAAAAGCAACTGAACGCTGGTCAGTGAGCAGGGTAAATCGTTTCCCGGCTAGGTAGTGCCTCCAATGACGCACAGCCTCCACAATCGCCTGGGCCTCCTTCTCAACAGCGGAGTGTCTGGTCTCCGGGCCTTGGAGGGTTTGTGAAAAGAAGGCCACGGGTCTCCCCGCCTGATTGAGGGTAGCGGCCAGGGCAAAGTCGGACGCGTCGCTTTCCACCTGGAAGGGGATGGATTCGTCCGCTGCATGCATGGTGGCTTTGGCAATGTCCTCCTTGATACGGTGGAAGGCTAAGCGGGCCTCTGCCATCAAGGGAAAAGAGGTGGACTTGATCAGTGGACGGGCCTTGTCCGCATAGTAGGGGACCCACTGGGCGTAATAGGAGAAAAACCCTAGGCACCTCTTCAGGGCCTTGAGGCAGTGGGGCAGTGGAAGTTCCATAAGGGGACGCATCCGGTCGGGGTCGGGGCCGATGACTCCGTGTTCCACAACACAGCCAAGGATGGCGAGGCGGTTTGTGCGGAATATGCACTTCTCCTTGTTATATGTCAGGTTTAGGAGTTGGGCGGTGCGGAGGAATTTTTCGAGGTTTGCGTCATGGTCCTGCAAGTCACGGCCGCAGATGGTCACATTGTCCAGATATGGGAAAGTGGCCTGCAATGCATTTTGATCTACCATCCGGTCCATCTCCCTTTGGAAGACAGAGACCCCGTTGGTGACGCCAAGGAAGTGATAGAGGTGGCCGTTTGCCTCAAAGGCGGTCCTCAGGGCGGATAGGGAGCTGGTGGTACGCTGATTTCAGGTCAATGGTCGAGAAGACGCGGTACTGCGTGATCTGGTTAATGTGGGTAGGCGTCCAGCAGGGTGTAGCGATTTATTGTCTGGCTGTAGTCGATGACCAGGCGCTGCTTCTCGCCGGTCTTAACGACCACAACCTGGGCTCGCCAGGGGCTGGTGCTGCCCTCAATAATCCCTTCTTTCAGGAGCCGCTCCACTTCGGTTCTAATGAAAACCCTGTCCCCGGCACTGTATCGCCTGCTCTTTGTGGTGATGGGCTTACAGTCGGGGGTGAGGTTAGCAAACAGTGGTGGGGGAGTGACTCTGAGTGTGGAGAGGTTGCACCTGGTGCGCGGCGGGCAATTTGGAAGCTGCTGGCTGCGGACTGTGAGTGGGGGTAGGGGTCCACCGTACGCCATCGTAACACTTTTAAGGTGGCACTGAAAATCTAACCCCAGCAGGACGGCAGCGCAGAGGTCAGGCAGGACCAGAAGTTTAAAATGATCGTACACGGTCCCGTCACCACGCAGTAGCCGCCGATGTCCGCCGACTGGGACTCGGAGGCCATAGAAATCTGCTGTTGTGCAGGCAGGACTGGGAGAGAGCAACGCTGCACCGTGTCGGGGTGGATGAAGCTCTCCGTGCTCCCAGAGTCAAAAAGGCAGATTGTATCGTGACCATTTACCTTAATGTCCATTGTGGAACTGGCCAGTTGGTGCGGTCTCGCTTGGTCCAGTGTAACAGATGCCAGCGTAGGGGTCGGTGTGTCGCTGCGGGTATCAGATGAGGCGGTGTCGGGGGCCTGCTGCGTCCCGGCTGTCATCCAAGATGGCGGCGCCCATGATCCCCATGTGGCTGGAGGCGTCCAAAATGGCTGCTGTACCGGTGATTCGCACATGGCCGGGGAAGTCCAAGATGGCGGCCCGCATGGCCCACACGCGGCGCTGCTGGGGTTCGGGGTGGCTTTGGCCCTGCAGATGCTAGCGTAGTGTCCCTTCTTCCCGCAGCCCGAGCAGATCGCGTTTTTCGCCGGGCAGTGCGCTCTGGGGTGTTTTGCCTGGCCACAGAAGTAGCATTCCTGGCCTTGGGGCACTGCTGTCTGGCCTTGGGACACTGCTGCGGTAGTTGGGCCGTTGTTGGGGTGTGGCTGGGGTGGCACGGCGCTATGAGGCGGTCCTACCGTGTCCCAGGCTGTCATTCCCCGCGGCGTCCACGGTGCAGAGGAGTAGGCATCCATGCCCTGGTAGGCTGCATCCAACGATAGTGCGAGTTCAGAGGCCTTGTTGAGGTCGAGGTTACTCTGCTCCAACAGTCGCTGTCGGGTGTAATTGGATCTGTGGCCCGCTACAAAAGCGTCCCGGATAAGTTCCTCTGTGTACATGGCGGCCTTTACATCCTTACAACCACAGGCCCGGCCAAGCACAGACAGTGCCTGAAGGTATTCCACGGTCGATTCCCCAGGTTGTTGTTTACGACTCCCCAGGAGGTGCCTGGCGTACACTTCGTTCACTGGGCGCATGTACTGGTCCTTGAGGAGCTTGATAGCGTCCGCGTACGAGGTCGCGTCTTGGATGACCGAGTGGTTCACTTTGGAGGTCAGGACATCCAATTTGTCCTCGTCCGATTTGATTGCTTCGGAGGCGGTCAGGAATTTTTCGAAACACTTAAGCCAGCGAGTAAACTTGGTGGATGAGTCCGCCTCCCGATGATCTAAGTCCAGGCATGCTGGTGTGAAGATCTTCTCCATTATAAAAATGTTGTTAATAAAATTGATGCGCTATCAATTACTCATAAAAGACTGAGAGTTAGAAGAGTAACTAAAGGCTTTTATTAACAACAGAATGGAGGTCTGCCTCGCGTGGTCGACCGGTCCAGGATACAAAGGGCTGGGGAGCAGTCACCTTTATACTAGGACCTGTGGGAGGAGTCAGCCGAGGCATGTCCAGGCATGTACACAGTGGAATACAAACAGGACAAACAGGAATACAAACAGTGGTTTACCACACCCTAATTTTGTTAATAATCTCTTGTATGGCACCTTATCAAATGCCTTATTAAAATCCAAACACATCACATCCACTGGTTCCCCCTTATCCTCAAAAATCTCTTAACAGATTTGTCAAACATGATTTCCCTTTCATAAATCCATGTTTCCTCTGCCCAACCCTATTATTATTTTCAAAGTGCCCTGTTACCACGTTTTTAATAATAGATTTTAGCATTTTCCCTACTATTGATGTCAGTCTAACTGGTCTGTAGTTCCCCGTTTTCTCTCTCGCTCCTTTTTTAAATAGTGGGGTTACATTTGCTACCTTCCAATCCATGGGAGCAATTCTAGAATCTATGGAATTTTGGAAAATGACAACCAATGACAACTCTTTTAAAACCCGAGGATGTATGCCATCAGGTCCAGGGGATTTATTGGCTTTCAGTCCCATTAATTTCTCTTTTTTTTACTAATACTAATTTCTTTCAGTTCCTCATTTTCACTCGACCCTTTGTCTGCACTATTTCCGGGAGGTTTTTTGTGTCTTCTTCCCTGAAAACAGACACAAAGTATTTGTTTAATTTCTCTGCCATTTCCTTATTCCCCATTATAATTTCTCCTGTCTCAGCCTGTAAGGGACCAACGTTTACTTTTGCTAATCTTTTCCTTTCTACTTACGTATAGAAACTTTTACAGTCTGTTTTATGTCTCTCGCTAGTTTACTTTCATATTCTATTTTCCCTTTCTTTATCAATTTCTTGGTCTTCCTTTGCTGAATTCTAAAATCCTCCCAATCCTCAGGCTTACTACTCATTTTGGCAACATTATAAGCCTCTTTTAATCAAATATTACCCTTAATTTCTCTTGTTAGCCAGAATTGGGCCATTTTTCCCATGGCGTTTTTATTACTTAAGGGAATGTATGTTCATTGTGAATTATGAATTATTTCTTTAAATATTTGCCATTGCTTTTCTACTGTCATTCCTTTTAATCTAGTTTCCCAACCTACCTTAGCCAACTCGCTCCTCATAACTACAGTTTGCTCTGTTCAGGGTCAGGACCCTAATTTAAGACTTAATGAAATCACTCTCAAACTCAACATAAAATTCTATCATATTATGATCACTGCTCCCCAGAAGCTCCTTTACTACAAGATTATTAATTAACTCTGTCTCATTGTACAGTACTAGATCTAAAATAGCCAATTCCCTCATAGGTTGCTTGACAAACGGATCTAGAAAACTACCTTGAATGCATTCCAAGAACTCTTCTTCTGCACTATTTCTGCAAATTTGGTTTGCCCAGTCTATATGAAAGTTAAAGTCCCCCATGATTACTGTGAGGGGAAAACACGTTCAAGGACTTTGACAAGGAAATGGAGATGGGGCGATAGTTTGCAAGGACAGAGATGTCAAGGATGGGTTTTTGAGGAGGGGGTGATGATGGCAGGTTTGAATGGGGGGGGACAGTACTGGAGGAGTGGGAACAGTAAGATTCGCAAAATTGAACTTTATATTATAAAGGGTCGAATGGCAGAAGAGGCCATGATTTTAAAGACTGTTTTAAAAGAAGCCCAGGCAAAAGGGGCATTCAAAATGGCTGCCAGACCCCGTGACCAACTTATTGGGACACTTTAAAATGGTTCCTGCAGTCCTCAGACAGCTTTGTGGATTCAACCCACAGTAGGTTCTGGAAGCCGTTTCTGAGAGAACGAAACCAGACACCCACACATATATAAAGATTGGATGCAGATCCAGTCAGATCGGCCTGTAGATAAAGGCCATCTAAATGTTTACCCAGACAAAGGGGAACAGTTCCATATTCATAAAGAACGCATCAAGGACACGTTAAAGACATCAAGGAGACATTAAAAACAATGAAGGTCATTCCAGAGCAGAGATGGCCCGTTACTGGCCATCCAAGAACAGTTTAAAATACAATAACTACCTCATTGTGCAACCAGCCCGCCAAAATTAAAACAAAAGACTAACCTGATTTGGCGCGAGATAAGGGCTTCTGCTGAGAAGTATAATTGGGAGACACCGTGGATAGCGAAAGAGGCTTCATCTTAGATATTGGGAAGAGAGAGGTTCCTTTCTTCATCATCTTCGTGGGATCTTCAGTAATAGCCGTTACCTTCGGTAGCAGCTGGAGTGCGGAGAAGAAGACAGTTTGAGCCGGCGTCCCGCCCGGGGTAAAACATCGTGAGATCATTGATCAACCCCGGGCCATTGACGAAACGGGAGGTAGTAAAACTACTGAAGAAACCTACATGAAAGCCGACTAGTGGCTTCCAACCGTGGTCAAGCAGATGATCTCCACCGACATCCAGGCCCGTCAGTGTCCAGCCTGTCCGTGACCTTCACCTCGAGAGAGAGAGAGAGAGAGAGTGAGGTGTGGCGCGGCCCGCTGTGGCTCCACTGACCACGAGGAATCAGGACGCCTGAAAGGATCAAAACGCAAGACTTCAAAACTCTATACTTTTCCAACTGGATTGGTGAGCATGTTTCTGGCCCTTCATAATCGGATCTAGATACGTTTAAGGGGGTGGTCATTTTGGGTATAATTAACATGAGTTGTTGTCCCTCGATGTTCTGTGTGTTTCCCCATTTTATGATGATCTTTGTAAGGTATAATATGCCTGTATCCATTTTAGTTAGTACTGTATTGTTATGATTTGTTTTTCCCTCCCATGTACCCTCTTATTTGCTTGCATTTGATTCGATTTTCCTTATGCAATAAAATATCATTTTGTTTCATTAAACCTGGTCTATAAGAGTATTCTCTACATTGTAGTTCCTGCACCTAAGTCCAGTGTCTAGAATCTAAGGGGTGAGTGGGTCGAACCACTCAAGGTTTTTCTGTGCAAAACAGAGAGAGAGAGAGAGAGAGAGGCCTCTGAGAGAGAGTAACCTCTGTGATCTACAGAATCTCTAGAGAGAGAAAACCCCTTACAGAAATTGGCGACCGTGGCAGGACACTGGCAGCAGGATTGCAATGGTTTAGACCCAGGTTTGAATGGGTGAAATGTCATGGATGAGAGGATAGCGGATTATGTCTTTGGCAAGGTAAATCTCACTAAGCAGTGGATTTCTGATCTCTTACTGGATGGGCGTCAGGTAGACGCAGCCATCAGGTGGACAGAGAGCAAAGAGCATAAGAAGTCAGTGGAGAAGGCAGTGTGGCTGATGTGTTACAAGAAACAAGTCCAGATTTTGGTTGATGCAGCACAGGCAGGCAAGATCACTGCCCAGGCAGCAGAGATAGAGGAAAAGGCCATGGGTGGGGAAAAACTCATCACAGCGCTTCACGCGTTGAATCAGGAACGCCAAGTTGTAGCCAGCCAACATCAGGCTAGAATAAAGTATCTGGAATGCCAGGTTACTGAGGCAAAGATCCATGAGGCGTGAATACGGGAGAAAAACGCCCGCCTCGCACAGCAGCTTAGAGCGCAGGAGGAGAGAGTAGTGGAAGTCAAGGCAGCTTACAAGCTATCCCTTGAACATGGGTTTGAGAGCACAGACCACGGCCCCTGCCAAAAGATCATAGAGGACCTGAGAACGGCCCTGGTTAAGGCAAAAGGCATGGTATGCCTCGTAAGCCCAAAAGCAAGTCAGATTGGCTTTTTGCAGGAATCCAAACATCCGGTTCCTTGCGAGGTAGTTATGGCACCAGTCACTGAACCCTCAGCCCCGCCGAGCTATAGCGAGGCTTGGCAGGAACCAGTGGGGGTGGTAAAACAGGAGGTAGCCGAGATGGTACAGGAGGAGGAACAGCCCCTGGTAGCAAAGCCGGAGCCGGCACCAATGTGCCCTGCTCAGCACCAGAGGTTCAGTCCCAACGAGGACAATGGTGATCCCGGACCCCACATTAACCAACTCGTGGTGCCCTACGCTGCCCCACAACTAAGATCCATGGTGAGCCACCTCCCAAGACTCACAGTAAAGGGAGATCCATCAGTTCATTTCAGGGAGATAGAGGAGACAGCCGCCATCAATGATTGTGATGATCTTGAACAGGCAAAGATGCTGCTCTTCTCCCCGGATAGCACAATCCTTCAGTGCCTCTCAGACGAGAGTAAGAGGGGACGGAAAGTGTATACGGATCTCAGGGATGAGGTCTTGGAAGTTATGGGAGTAGACGACGGTAATCCGTTCCAACAGGTGGAAGGGACTGTTCAGCTAACTGGAGAACTCCCACGGGTTTTCGCAGAAAGGCTGTGGCCAGTGTATTGATGCAGTTGTCCGGGCATGCCAGAACGGGTTGGAATGAGTGCCGAACAGCGGGTTCATTGGCTCCGTTGCTTGGTTGCTAACAGCTTGCCACAGATACGGGCCTAGCCAGGTCCTGGTTTGACCCCCAAGGTCCCGGCGCCATGGAGGAGACGGTGCTCCGCCAGCTCACCGTAGCTTACAAGAATTGTAGAGGTCAGGAGACACCACCCTCTAAGGGAAAAGTGCATGAGGCAAAACCTGCAGTCCCAAGCAAGAAGGAGTGGTGTCAGGAGGGGAATCGCCCTGCCCAAGCCAAGCTCAATTGCTACGCGTGTGGGAAGGATGGACATTGGCGCAAGGACTGTAAAAATCCGTGGAAGGATAATAAAGGGAAATCTCCTGCAGCCCAAACCCAAGCCCAGACCACCGCCCCAGCACCAGCCCAAACCCAAGCCACAGCTCCTGTCCCAGCAAAGGGAGCTGGTGCAGCTATGGATCCCGCTTTGATAGAATCAATTTTAGAGAAAATGCAGTCTCTGATGATCGCGCAGGGGAAGATAGCCGCCACCACCGGTCTTGTCGTTCCCGAAACCCCGACCGCTGCACCCAAATGACTAGAGCCGGTGCAGCCCGTTTACTTGTGTGCACTGTGATATGATGTATGGAGACGGCCCCTTGTGGAGATGGAGGTTGGAAAAGGTAAAGGGGATCTATCTGTTGGATACGGGGGCATCGTGCACCGTGATCCACGCAGATAACCCCAACACCTCACCTCTATCCACTGGAGTTCCATATATTCTGTCGGGCTTCACAGGCAAGGAACAGGCTGGCGCACATTCCATTCCCCTCTCCATTCATTTAGGACCACTCCGCACCACGTGGAAATGTATACTGATGAAGTGGGAGGTGGAGGGTGCAAAGGGGATCTTCAGTTCCAATTTCTTAGCAGAACACAGGGTCCTCGTGGACCTAAGAAATCACTGTCTTTGGGGAGCGAGTAAGGGTAAACGAGGTGAGGTAGTCATCATCCCAGGGAAGGGTGAAAAGGGGACCCTGTGTACCGTGAAGCCGAAAGAGGGCTATGACCTCGAGCTCATGGTTGCAAGCGTCCCACAAAATCTGCAGGCATTCGTGTCAGACCATCTGACCATGTTTGCCACTCACAAGCACGATTGCGGGAGGTTCACCGGGTTTGAGGTCAGAGTAGACAGAGACCCCATGGCCTGACCCCAAAAGCAGTACAACTTCCCCAAGGAAGCGGAGCCCGACATGGAGACAGCAATGTCTTCAGTGGTGCAGCAGGGCATGTTGAGACTGATAGCCACCCATGTAAACTCTCCTTTATGGCTGGTGAGGAAGCCGGATGATTCATGGTGAGCCACGGTGGACTACAGAGTCCTCAATAGTAACATCACAGCCTGCACGCCGACAGTAGCAGCAGTTGCAGACCTGATAGGGAGTGTTCCAGCCTCCGCGACCATGTTCACGGTTCTGGATATTTCCAATGGGTTTTGGTCCATCCCTTTAAGGAGGGAGGACCAGTACAAGTTTGCCTTTACCTTTAAAGGGCAACAGTACACCTGGAACTGCTTGCCACAAGGTTTCCACAACAGCCCCAGCATTTCCATCAGTGCATGGCAGGGAGTTTTAAAGAGTTCAGCCAGCCCAATCAGCTAGTGCAGTATGTGGACAACTTGCTCCTGTTCACAGATTCCAGAGAGGAGCACGGTCCACTATTGGCCAAGTTAATGGAGCTGTTAGGAAGAAAGGGTTTTAAGGTAAACCCAAATAAGGCACGGATCGGCCAGCAGGAAGTAAAATTCCTGGGCCTGACCATCCGCGCTGGAAAGGGAGCCATAGACCAGGGTGGACAGAAATCGGTGCAAGACCCACCGGTCCCTCCCACCGTAGCCCAGAGTTGGGAAATTGGAGACAAAGTCATGGTGGGGAGTCACAGCCAAGAGGGAAATCTAGAACCGCTGTACGTGGGGCCCTACAGGATTGTAGACAAAGCCAGCCCCATGGTTTACGCAGTGAAGTTGCCCCGGTGCACTAAATGGTTTCACATCAATCAATGCAAACTGTTTAAGCCGGGTGCAAAAGAGCCAGCAACTGAAGCAAGGTCAGAGGGTGAAAATCCTCAGCCTGAGGTGTGCAGCAAGTCACACACCACACAGGCTGGTACCGCAGCCTGCCTGGAGGGAGAAACTGTCCCGCCCACCTGGGAGGTTTCCCCTATGGCCTGGGACTCGGACGAGGAGGAGCCCGAAGATCAAGGCCTTCCCCCTTATCCGAACGCCATCGGGGGGAACCCGAACAGGAGGGGGAGCCCGAACAATAAGGCCCCACCCTCAACACGATTCTGGAGGAGGTGGAGTCGGAGGACGGAGATCCCGCCCTCGACTCCAGCTTAGGGGAGGTAGAGATTGAGGGCGGAGATCCTCCACCTGTAAGGACAGGTGAGGAGGAGTCATCTGCCACAGACCCAAATCCCAAAGGGGCGGAGCCTGAGGGAAGGGAGGCGAAGCCGGCAGTCGTGGAAGTGCCACGGGCTGTGAGGACTGAAGTCCCAACTGGGAGCCACGCCCAAAGTACTCCTTCGCAGGTCGTCCCGAATGCCTCAGCCAAAGAAACCTTGGCCCGATCCCCCCAACTTCAGTAAACGCAGACTTGGGAAATCCCCAGCAGAACGCAGTCCCCAACCGACAGCAAAAGGCTGCGGGGAACCCAAGCCACAGGTCACGACAGCCCCGCCACAGGGAGCGGTGAGCTGCAGTCCAAACAGGGATTAGGCAAGCCGCCCGGGGACGTGCGGCGCTGTACATAATTTAGTTAAATTTAAGTTTAATTAAGTTAATGTGTGTATATTCTTTAATTAGTGTTGCAAGTAGTTTTGGAACCTGCCCAGTATGTGTGTTGTTTTGGATCGAGGTCGAAAGACCCGATCATGCCTTCACCTAAGCCAGAATCTCTCGTGAGCCTGGCTATATCGTTTAATTTTGTTACAGGAACCAGAAAGATGAGAAGGATTCTCGTCGCATTCATGGTGATCGGCTATGGCGTGGCCTACCGGGGCCGCACTAAGGACTCCGCGATCTACGGGTGCTCGGGAGACACAGCCCCCATCGCGACCGATGGGACGGGCACCCGGGAGGTCGAGGAGACAGCCAACTACTTCCACGAAAGAAGGTGGCCAGGATGGCTGGGGTCGAACTCTACGGAATACTCCAGTCAGTTCGGTTTTAATTACCAGGAAGCCTTTTTGACGTGCCCTCGAGTAACGATCATCGTGCCCAGAGTCAGCGTCACTGTTGGGAAAAGGATTTGCCTTGTGTGTTCTGGACATGAGCAAGACCATGAAGAACTCCACGGTCGAGTGGGAGAGACTGGGTAACAATACCCATCGGACTATTACGGGGACCCATGGGGGTTGAGTGTCTGTTGGGGCAAATGGTGGGAACCAGATGAAGGGATTTACATCTGTATGTGGGGTTCAGAACGCGCCTGCCCCACAGGCGTCTCCATCTTTTTCCAAAGGCAGTGGCAGGATGCTGGACAAGGGATGAGATGGGACATCAGCACATGGGCGTGCGGAGTCCCATATTCTCAGATCCCAGTAAATGCCACCGAGCTCATTACCCGCCCACGCAAGCCCCTGCCCACGATTCTGGTAGCCAAAACCCGCAAGGAAGGGCGCCCCACCATTACCAAGGGACCCGGGAATGGATTGGTGTTAGTGCCCACAGGTCAGGTGCTGTACCAAGGGGTGCACTACGTGGTAGCTTCGGTGATTTTAAGCCTTACCGAGGTGCGATTGCCAGAGTGGTGCCCCAAGGAAACGGAGCAATTGTACCAGGCCCTGTTAACAAACATGTTCAGACAATTTTATGAATTCGACATTGCCGATGTCAACAGAGCCGAATTGTACACCACACCACATGAGGTCTTGGGCAGGATAGGGAGACAAAGAAGGGGTGCAGTAAATGATATTTTCACAGCTTTTAACACAGGGACTTCCATCATCAACACTCTGGATGACGTGGAGCTGCAGACCCAGATCAATGGTTTAAAAACACAGTTAGGAAAGATACTGACTGATGAGAATAAGGTAGTGGGTTCTGAGTTACATGAGGACCAGGCCATGACACTATACTTAAAGGAAATAATAGCTGAGCTGGAGAAACACGCTAAAACGGTAAATGCTCTCATCAGGGAGGATCGGAATGCGTCCGATCAGGCTGCGCAGAGTGAAGCTTGTGTGCTGTACGGGGCGTGGTTACTGGGCGAGGGCCACAGTAATTTGGAGGATTTAAAACAAGGTTTAGTCCCCTCCTGGATCAGCAACAAGCACCTTGCAGCCCTCCACCCTTTTGAGAACGCATTGAGTCCGTGCCAGCTCAGACTAGCTTCAGAGGCCTACCCAGTCCCAGTGGACTGTGGACGGTCTAATCACACCATTATGGGTATAGTGGTATGTGGTTGTGGGTAAGACAGCTAAACCTGCCCCGGTATACAGGGTGGAGAACATTGGAGTCATTCAGGGGGGTGCACACATTCGCTACACAGCGGTCCCACCTTACGTCATTCGATGGGAGCATGCAATGACGGGTACTGACCTCTCGGGGTGCCGGAGCCGGGGAGCACACATCATCCTGTGTCCCCAGCACTTGAATGCCTATTCAAAACCACAGTGCATACACTCTGTCCGTCAAACACTCCATCCGACAAACACTCCATCCGACAAACACTCCATCCGATAAACACTCCGTCCAACAAACACTCCGTCCGACAAACACTCCGTCCGACAAACACACCGTCCGACAAGCACTCCGTCCGACAAACACTCCGTCCGACAAACACCCCGTCCGACAAACACCCCGTTCGACAAATACTCCTTCCGACAAACACTCCGCCCGACAAACACTCCGTCCGACAAACACTCCGTCCGACAAACACGGCGTCCGACAAACACGGCGTCCGACAAACACTCCGTCCGACAAACACTCCGTCCGACAAACACGCCGTCCAACAAACACGCCGTCCGACAAACACGCCGTCCGCCAAACACTCCGTCCGACAAACACTCCGTCCGACAAACACTCCGTCCGACAAACACTCCGTCCAACAAGCACTCCGTCCGACAAACACCCTGTCCGACAAACACTCCGTCCGACAAACACTCCATCCGCCAAACACTCCATTCGCCAAACACGCCGGCCACCAAACACGCCGTCTGACAAACACGCCGTCCGACAAACGCCTTCCGACAAACAGGGCGTCCGACAAACACGCCGTCCGATAAACACGCCATCTGACAAACAGGCCGTCTGACAAACACGCCGTCCGAGAAACACGCCGTCCGACAAACACGCCATCCGACAAAGACGTCTTCCGGCAAAATGTCCGTCCGACAAACGCTCTGTCCTGCAAACACTCCGTCCGGCATACACTCCGTCCGACAAACACGCCGTCCGTCAAACACTCCGTCCGGCAAACACTCCGTCCGGCAAACACTCCATCCGGCAAGCACTCCGTCCGGCAAACACTCCATCGGGCATACACACCATCTGGCAATCACTCCGTCTGTCAAGCACACCGTCCGGCAAACACTCCGTCCGGCAAGCACTCCATCCGGCAAACACTCTGTCCGGCAAACACTCCGTCCGGCAAACACTCCCTCCGGCATACACTCCGTCCGTCAAACACTCCGTCCGACATACACTCCGTCCGACAAACAGTCCGTGCGACAAACACTCCGTCCGACAAACACTCCGTCCGACAAACTCTCTATCTGGCAAACACTCCCAACCCTCCGTCCGGCAAACACTCCATCCGGCAAACACTCCGTCTGGCAAACACTCCATCCGGCAAACACTCCGTCCGGCAAACACTCTGCCCGGCAAATACTCCGGCCGACAAACACTCCGTCCGGCAAACACTCCGCCCGGAAAACACGCCGTCCGGCAAACACACCGTCCGTCAAACACGCCGTCCGGCAAACACTCCATCCAGCAAACACTCTATCCGGCAAACACTCCGTCTGCCAAACACTCCGTCCGCCAAACACTCCGTCTGACAAACACACCGTCCGCCAAACACTACGTCCGCCAAACAGTACGTCCGCCAAACACTACATCTGCCAAACACTCCGTCCGACAAACACTCCAACCAACAAACACACCATCCGGCAAACAGTCCGTCCGCCAAACACATCCTCCGACAAACACTCCGTCCGACAAACACTACGTCCGCCAAACAGTACGTCCGCCAAACACTACATCTGCCAAACACTCCGTCCGACAAACACTCCAACCAACAAACACACCATCCGGCAAACAGTCCGTCCGCCAAACACATCCTCCGACAAACACTCCGTCCGACAAACACTCCGTCTGACTGACACGCCGTCCGACAGACACGCCGTCCGACAGACACGCCGTCCGACAGACACGCCGTCCGACAGATACTCCGCCCAACAAACACTCCATCCGAGAAACACTCCGTCCGGCAAACACGCCGTCCACCAAACACGCCATCCGATAAACACGCCATCTGACAAACACGCCGTCCGACAAACACGCCTTCCGACAAACACACCGTCCGACAAACACGCCGTCCGACAAATGCGCCGTCTGTCAAACATGCCATCCGGCAAACACTCCGTCTGGCATAAACACCGTCTGGCAATCACTCCATCCGTCAAGCACTCCGTCCGGCAAACACTCCGTCCGGCAAACACTCCATCCGGCAAACACTCCGTCCAGCAAACACATTGTCCGGCAAACACTCCCTCCGGCATACACTCTGTCCGTCAAACACTCCATCCGACAAACACTCCATCCGATAAACACTCCGTCCAACAAACACTCCGTCCGACAAACACTCCGTCCGACAAACACACCGTCCGACAAACACTCCGTCCGACAAACACTCCGTCCGACAAACACCCCGTCCGACAAACACCCCGTCCGACAAGCACTCCTTCCGACAAACACTCCGCCCGACAAACACTCCGTCTGACAAACACTCCGTCCGACAAACACGGCGTCCGACAAACACGCCGTCCGACAAACACTCCGTCCGACAAACACTCCGTCCGACAAACACGCCGTCCAACAAACACGCCGTCCGACAAACACGGCATCCGCCAAACACTCCGTCCAACAAATACTCCGTCCGACAAACACTCCGTCCGACAAACACTCCGTCCGACAAGCACTCCGTCCGACAAACACCCTGTCCGACAAACACTCCGTCCGACAAACACTCCGTCCACCAAACACTCCATTCGCCAAACACGCCGGCCACCAAACACGCCGTCTGACAAACACGCTGTCCGACAAACATGCCTTCCGACAAACAGGGCGTCCGACAAACACGCCGTCCGATAAACACGCCATCTGACAAACAGGCCGTCCGACAAACACGCCGTCTGAGAAACACGCCGTCCGACAAACACGCCATCCGACAAAGATGTCTTCCGGCAAAAGGTCCGTCCGACAAACGCTCCGTCCTGCAAACACTCCGTCCGGCATACACTCCGTCAGACAAACACGCCGTCCGTCAAACACTCCGTCCGGCAAACACTCCGTCCGGCAAACACTCCGTCCGGCAAACACTCCATCGGGCATACACACCATCTGGCAATCACTCCGTCTGTCAAGCACACCGTCCGGCAAACACTCCGTCCGGCAAGCACTCCATCCGGCAAACACTCTGTCCGGCAAACACTCCATCCGGCAAGCACTCCCTCTGGCATACACTCCGTCCGTCAAACACACCGTCCGACATACACTCCGTCCGACAAACAGTCCGTGCGACAAACACTCCGTCCGACAAACAATCCGTCCGACAAACTCTCTATCTGGCAAACACTCCCAACCCTCCGTCCGGCAAACACTCCATCCGGCAAACACTCCGTCTGGCAAACACTCCATCCGGCAAACACTCCGTCCGGCAAACACTCTGCCCGGCAAATACTCCGGCCGACAAACACTCCGTCCGGCAAACACTCCGCCCGGAAAACACGCCGTCCGGCAAACACACCATCCGGCAAACACGCCATCCGGCAAACACTCCATCCGGCAAACACTCCATCCGGCAAACACTCCGTCTGCCAAACACTCCGTCCGCCAAACACTCCGTCTGACAAACACTCCGTCCGCCAAACAATACGTCCGCCAAACAGTACGTCCGCCAAACGCTACGTCTGCCAAACACTCTGTCTGACAAACACTCCAACCGACAAACACACCATCCGGCAAACAGTCCGTCCGCCAAACACTTCCTCCGACAAACACTCCGTCTGACAAACACTCCGTCTGACTGACACGCCGTCCGACAGACACGCCGTCCGACAGACACGCCGTCCGACAGATACTCCGCCCAACAAACACTCCATCCGAGAATCACTCCGTCCGGCAAACACGCCGTCCGCCAAACACGCCATCCGATAAACACGCCATCCGACAAACACGCCGTCCGACAAACTCTCTATCTGGCAAACACTCTCAACCCTCCGTCCGGCAAACACTCCATCCGGCAAACACTCCGTCTGGCAAACACTCCATCCGGCAAACACTCCGTCCGGCAAACACTCTGCCCGGCAAATACTCCGGCCGACAAACAGTCCGTGCGACAAACACTCCATCCGACAAGCACTCCGTCCGACAAACACTCCGTCCGACAAACACACCGTCCGACAAACACTCCGTCCGACAAACACTCCGTCCGACAAACACCCCGTCCGACAAACACCCCGTCCGACAAGTACTCCTTCCGACAAACACTCCGCCCGACAAACACTCCATCCGACAAACACTCCGTCCGACAAACACGGCGTCCGACAAACACGCCGTCCGACAAACACTCCGTCCGACAAACACTCCGTCCGACAAACACGCCATCCGCCAAACACTCCGTCCAACAAATACTCCGTCCGACAAACACTCCGTCCGACAAACACTCCGTCCGACAAGCACTCCGTCCGACAAACACTCTGTCCGACAAACACTCCGTCCGACAAACACTCCGTCCGCCAAACACTCCATTCGCCAAACACGCCGGCCACCAAACACGCCGTCTGACAAACACGCCGTCCGACAAACACGCCTTCCGACAAACAGGGCGTCCGACAAACACGCCGTCCGATAAACACGCCATCTGACAAACACTCCGTCCGACATACACTCCGTCCGACAAACAGTCCGTGCGACGAACACTCCGTCCGACAAACACTCCGTCCGACAAACTCTCTATCTGGCAAACACTCCCAACCCTCCGTCCGGCAAACACTCCATCCGGCAAACACTCCGTCTGGCAAACACTCCATCCGGCAAACACTCCATCCGGCAAACACTCTGCCCGGCAAATACTCCGGCCGACAAACACTCCGTCCGGCAAACACTCCGCCCGGAAAACACGCCGTCCGGCAAACACACCGTCCGGCAAACACGCCGTCCGGCAAACACTCCATCCGGCAAACACTCCATCCGGCAAACACTCCATCTGCCAAACACTCCGTCCGCCAAACACTCCGTCTGACAAACACACCGTCCGCCAAACACTACGTCCGCCAAACAGTACGTCCGCCAAACACTACGTCTGCCAAACACTCCGTCCGACAAACACTCCAACCGACAAACACACCATCCGGCAAACAGTCCATCCGCCAAACACTTCCTCCGACAAACACTCCGTCCGACAAACACTCCGTCTGACTGACATGCCGTCCGACAGACACGCCGTCCGACAGACACGCCGTCCGACAGACACGCCGTCCGACAGATACTCCGCCCAACAAACACTCCATCCGAGAAACACTCCGTCCGGCAAACACGCCGTCCGCCAAACACGCCATCCAATAAACACGCCATCCGACAAACACGCCGTCCGACAAACACGCCTTCCGACAAACACACTGTCCGACAAACACGCCGTCCGACAAATGCGCCGTCTGTCAAACATGCCATCCGGCAAACACTCCGTCTGGCATAAACACCGTCTGGCAATCACTCCATCCGTCAAGCACTCCGTCCAGCAAACACATCGTCCAGCAAACACTCCCTCCGGCATACACTCTGTCCGTCAAACACTCCATCCGACAAACACTCCATCCGATAAACACTCCGTCCAACAAACACTCCGTCCGACAAACACTCCGTCCGACAAACACACCGTCCGACAAACACCCCGTCCGACAAGCACTCCTTCCGACAAACACTCCGCCCGACAAACACTCCGTCCGACAAACACTCCGTCCGACAAACACGGCGTCCGACAAACACGCCGTCCGACAAACACTCCGTCCGCCAAACACTCCGTCTGACAAATACTCCGTCCGCCAAACACTACGTCCGCCAAACAGTACGTCCGCCAAACACTACGTCTGCCAAACACTCCGTCCGACAAGCACTCCGTCCGACAAACACACCATCCGGCAAACAGTCCGTCCGCCAAACACTTCCTCCGACAAACACTCCGTCCGACAAACACTCCGTCTGACTGACACGCCGTCCGACAGACACGCCGTCCGACAGACACGCCGTCCGACAGACACGCCGTCCGACAGATACTCTGCCCAACAAACACTCCATCCGAGAAACACTCCGTCCGGCAAACACGCCGTCCGCCAAACACGCCATCCGATAAACACGCCATCCGACAAACACGCCGTCCGACAAACACGCCTTCCGACAAACACACCGTCCGACAAACACGCCGTCCGACAAATGCGCCGTCTGTCAAACATGCCGTCCGGCAAACACTCCGTCTGGCATAAACACCGTCTGGCAATCACTCCATCCGTCAAGCACTCCGTCCGGCAAACACTCCGTCCGGCAAACACTCCATCCGGCAAACACTCCGTCCAGCAAACACATCGTCCGGCAAACACTCCCTCCGGCATAAACTCTGTCCGTCAAACACTCCATCCGACAAACACTCCATCCGATAAACACTCCGTCCAACACACACTCCGTCCGACAAACACTCCGTCCGACAAACACACCGTCCGACAAAAACTCCGTCCGACAAACACTCCGTCCGACAAAAACCCCGTCCGACAAACACCCCGTCCGACAAACACTCCTTCCGACAAACACTCCGCCCGACAAACACTCCGTCCGACAAACACTCCATCCGACAAACACGGCGTCCGACAAACACACCGTCCGACAAACACTCCGTCCGACAAACACTCCGTCCGACAAACACGCCGTCCAACAAACACGCCGTCCGACAAACACGCCATCTGCCAAACACTCCGTCCGACAAACACTCCGTCCGACAAACACTCCGTCCGACAAGCACTCCGTCCGACAAACACCCTGTCCGACAAACACTCCGTCCGACAAACACTCCGTCTGCCAAACACTCTGTTCGCCAAACACGCCGGCCACCAAACACGCCGTCTGACAAACACGCCGTCCGACAAACACGCCTTCCGACAAACAGGATGTCCGACAAACACGCCGTCCGATAAACACGCCATCTGACAAACAGGCCGTCCGACAAACACGCCGTCCGAGAAACACGCCATCCGACAAACACGCCATCCGACAAAGATGTCTTCCGGCAAAAAGTCCGTCCGACAAACACTCCGTCCTGCAAACACTCCGTCCGGCATACACTCCGTCCGACAAACACGCCATCCGTCAAACACTCCGTCCGGCAAACACTCCGTCCGGCAAACACTCCATCCGGCAAACACTCCGTCCGGCAAACACTCCATCCGGCAAATACTCCCTCCGGCATACACTCCGTCCATCAAGCACTCCGTCCGACAAACACTCCGTCCGACAAACACTTCGTCCGACAAACACACCGTCCGACAAGCACTCCGTCCATCAAAGGCTCCGTCCGCCAAACGCTCAGTCCGACAAATGCTCCATCCGACAAATGCGCCGTCCGACAAACATTCCGTCCGACAAGCACGCCGTCCGACAAACATGCCATCCGACAAACATGCCGTCCGAGAAAAACGCCGTCCGAGAAATACGCCGTCCGACAAATACGCCATCCGACAAACATGGGGTCCGACAAACACGCCATCCGACAAAAACGCCGTCCGGCAAACACGCCCTCCGGCAAACACGCCGCCAGGCAAACACGCTGCCCGGCAAACACGCCGCCCGGCAAACACGCCACCCGGCAAGCATGCCGTCCGGCAAACACGCTCTCTGGCAAACACGCCGTCCGGCAAACAAGCCCTCTGGCAAAAACTCCGTCCGGCAAACACTCCCTCCGGCAAACGCGCCGTCCGGCAAACACTCCATCCAGCAAACACTACCTCCGGCAAACACGCCGTCCAACAAACACTCCATCCGGCAAACACTCCGTACACCATACACTCCATCCGCCAAACACTCTGTCCGCCAAACACTCTGTCCGCCAAACACGCCATCTGGCAAACACTCCAAACCCTCCTTCCGGCAAACACTCCATCCGGCAAACACTCCGTCTGGCAAACACTCCATCCGGCAAACACTCCGTCCGGCAAACACACTGCCCGGCAAATACTCCGGCCGACAAAAACTCCATCCGGCAAACACTCCGCCCGGCAAACACGCCGTCTGGCAAACACGCCGTCCGGCAAAAACACCGTCCGACAAACACTCCGTCCGCCAAACACGCTGGCCACCAAACACGCGTCCGACAAACACGCCGTCGGACATAAACACCGTCCGACAAACACGCCGTCCGATAAACACGCCATCTGACAAACAGGCCGTCCGACAAACACGCCATCCGAGAAACACACCGTCCGACAAACACGCCATCTGATAAAGACGCCTTCTGGCAAAGGCGCCGTCCGGCCAACACTCCGTCCGACAAACACGCCGTCCGTCAAACACGCCATCCGGCAAACACCCCATCCGGCATACACTCCATCCGGCAAACACTCCGCCCGACCAACACTCCGTCCAACAAACACTCCCTCCGACAAACACTCCTTCCGACAAACACTCCGTCCGACAAACACTCCGTCCGACAAACACGGCGTCCGACAAACACGCCGTCCGACAAACATTCCATCCGACAAACACTCCGTCCGACAAACACGCCGTCCGACAAACACGCCGTCCGACAAACACGCCGTCCGACAAACACGCCGTCCGACAAACACTCCGTCCGACAAACACGCCGTCCGACAAAGACGTCTTCCGGCAAAAGCTCCGTCCGACAAACGCTCCGTCCTGCAAACACTCCGTCCGGCATACACTCCGTCCGACAAACACGCCGTCCGTCAAACACGCCGTCCGGCAATCACTCCGTCCGACAAACACCCTGTCCGACAAACACTCCGTCCGTCAAACTCTCCGTCCGACAAACACTCCGTCCGGCAAACACTCCGTTCGCCAAACACTCCGTCCGGCAAACACTCCATCCACCAAACACGCCGTCCGGCATACACTCCGACCGTCAAACACTCCGTCCGACAAACACTCCGTCCGACAAACACTCCGTCCGACAAACACACCGTCCGACAAACACTCCATCCATCAAAGGCTCCGTCCGACAAACGCTCCATCCGACAAATGCTCCATCCGCCAAACGCTCCATCCGACAAACGCTCTGTCCGACAAACGCGCCGTCCGACAAACATTCCGTCCGACAAGCACGCCGTCCGACAAACACGCCATCCGACAAACACGCCGTCCGAGAAACACGCCGTCCGAGAAATACGCCGTCCGACAAATACGCCGTCCGACAAACACGCCATCCGACAAAAACGCCGTCCGGCAAACACGCCCTCCGGCAAACAAGCCGCCGGGCAAACACGCCGCCCGGCAAACACGCCGCCCAGCAAACACGCCGCCCGGCAAGCATGCCGTCCGGCAAACACGCCCTCTGGCAAATACGCCGTCCGGCAAACACGCCCTCTGGCAAAAACTCCGTCCAGCAAACACTCCCTCCGGCAAACGCGCCGTCCGACAAACACTCCATCCGGCAAACACTCCGTATACCATACCATCCATCCGCCAAACACTCCGTCCGCCAAACACTCTGTCCGCCAAACACTCCATCTGGCAAACACTCCAAACCCTCCTTCCGGCAAACACTCCATCCGGCAAACACTCCATCCGGCAAACACTCCGTCCGGTAAACACACAGCCCGGCAAACACTCTGGCCGACAAACACTCCGTCCGGCAAAAACTCCGCCCGGCAAACACGCCGTCCGGCAAGCAAGCCGTCCGGCAAACACACCGTCCGACAAACACGCTGTCTGATAAACACGCCATCTGACAAACAGGCCATCCGACAAACATGCCATCCGAGAAACACTCCGTCCGACAAACACGCCATCCGTCAAACACGCCGTCCAGCAAACACTCCGTCCGGCAATCACTCCGTCCGTCAAACACTCCATCCGGCAAACACTCCGTCCGGCAAACACTCCCTCCGGCATACAATCCATCCGTTAAACACTCCGTCCGACAAACACTCCGTCCGACAAACACTCCGTCCGACAAACACACCATCCGACAAACACACCATCCGACAAACACTCCGTCCGACAAGCGCTCCATCCGACAAACGCTCCGTCCGCCAAAAGCTCCGTCCGAGAAAAGCTCCGTCCGACAAACGCGCCGTCCGACAAACACTCCGTCCGACAAACACTCCGTCCGACAAACACTCCGTCCGCCAAACACGCCGGCCGCCAAACGCGCCGTCCGCCAAACACGCCATCCGATAAACACGCCGTCCGACAAAAACGATGTTCGTCAAACACGCCGTCCGACAAACACACCGTCCGACAAATGCGCTGTCCGACAAACGCGCCGTCCGAGAAACACGCCGTCTGACAAACACGCCATCTGTCAAACACTCCGTCCGACAAACACGCCGTCCGGCAAACGCTCCGTCCGACAAATGAACCGTCCGGCAAACACTCCGCCCGGCAAACACTCCGTCCGACAAACACGCCGTCCGACAAGCACGCCGTCCGACAAACACGCCGTCCGACAAACGCTCCGTCCGACAAATGAACCATCCGGCAAACACTCCACCCGGCAAACACTCCGTCCGACAAACACGCCGTCCGACAAACACGCCATCCGACAAACATGCCGTCCGACAAACATGCCGTCCGACAAAGACGCCGTCCGACAAAGACGCCGTCCAGCAAACACGTCCTCTGGCAAACACGCCGCTGGGCAAACACGCCGCCCGGCAA
Organism: Somniosus microcephalus; assembly: GCF_052327205.1. Classification (NCBI taxonomy): domain Eukaryota; kingdom Metazoa; phylum Chordata; class Chondrichthyes; order Squaliformes; family Somniosidae; genus Somniosus; species Somniosus microcephalus. The sequence goes on from NW_028225298.1 coordinate 43,248, forward strand.
ATACGCCGCCCGGCAAACACACCGCCCGGCAATCATGCCATCCGGCAAACACGCCCTCTGGCAAACATGCCGTCCCGCAAAAACACTCTCCGGCAAACACTCCATCCGGCAAAAACTCCCTCCGGCAAACGCGCCGTCCGACAACCACTCCATCCAGCAAACACTACCTCTGGCAAACACGCCGTCCGACAAACAGTCCATCCGGCAAACACTCCGTACACCATACACTCCATCCGCCAAACACTGTGTTCGCCAAACACACCGTCCGCCAAACACTCCGTCTGGCATACACTCCGAAACCTCCGTCCAGCAAACACTCCATCCAGCAAACACTCCGCCCGGCAAACACTCCGTCTGGCATACATTGCAAAACCTCCGTCCAGCAAACACTCCGTCTGGCAAACACTCCGTCCGGCAAGCACTCCGTCCGGCAAACACTCTGCCTGGCAAATACTCCGGCCGACAAACACTCCGTCTGGCAAACACTCCGCCCGGCAAACACACCGTCCGGCAAACACGCCATCCGGCAAACACACCGTCCGACAAACACACCGTCCGACAAAACCTCTGTCCGACAAACACGTCGTCTGACAAACACGCCGTCCGACAAATACGCCGTCCGACAAACACTCCGTCCGGCAAACACACCGTCCGACAAACACGCCGTCCGACAAACACGCCGTCTGACAAACACGCCGTCCGACAAACACTCCGTCCACCAAACACTCCGTCCGCCAAACACTCCCTCCGACAAACACTCCATCTGACAAACACTCTGTCCGACAAACACCCCGTCCGACAAACACTCTGTCCGACAAGCACCCCGTCTGCCAAACACCCCGTCCGGCAGACACCCCGTCCGACAGACACTCCGTCCGACCGACACGCCGTCCGACAGACACGCCGTCCGACAGACACGCCTTCCGACAGACACTCCATCTGACAAACACTCCATCTGTGAAAAACTCCGTCCGGCAAACACTCCGTCCGCCAAACACGTCGGCTGCCAAACAGGCATCCGCCAAACACGCCGCCTGACAAACACGCCATCCGACAAACACGCCGTCCGACAAACAGGCCTTCCGACAAACACGCCATCCGACAAACATGCCGTCTGACAAACACGCCGTCCGACAAACACGCCGTCCGACAAACACTCCGTCCGACATACACGCCGTCCAACAAACACGCCGTCCGACAAAAACGCCGTCCGGCAAACGCTCCGTCTGACAAATGCACCGTCCGGCAAACACTCCGTCCGGCAAACACTCCGTCCGACAAACACACCATTTGTCAAACATGCCATCTGGCAAAAACTCCGTCCGGCATAAACTCCGTCCGGCAATCACTCCATCCATCAAGCACTCCGTCTGGCAAACACACCATCCGGCAAACACTCCATCTGGCAAACACTCTGCCCGGCAAATACTCAGGCCGACAAACACTCCATCCGGCAAACACACCTCCCGGCAAACACTCCGTCTGGCAAACACTCCATCCGGCAAACACTCCGTCCGGCAAACACTCTGCCCGGCAAATACTCAGGCCGACAAACACTCCGCCCGGTACACACACCGCCCGGCAAACACGCCGTCCGGCAAACACGCCGTCCGGCAAACACTCCGTCGGGCAAACACTCCGTCCGCCAAACACACCGTCCAGCAAACACTCTGCCCGTCAAAAACTCCGTCCGCCAAACACTCCGTCCGCCAAACACTCCGTCCGACAAACACTCCGTCCGCCAAACACTACGTCCGCCAAACAGTACGTCCGCCAAACACTACGTCCGCCAAACACTCCGTCCGACAAACACTCCGTACACAATACACTCCATCCGTCAAACACTCTGTCCACCAAACACTCCGCCCGCCAAGCACTCCATCTGGCAAACACTCCAAACCCTCCGTCCGGCAAACACTACCTCTGGCAAACACGCCGTCCGACAAACACTCCGTCCGCCAAACACTCCGTCTGGCAAACACTCCAAACCCTCCGTCCGGCAAACACTCCATCCAGCAAACACTCCTTCTGGCAAATACTCCGTCCGGCAAAAACTCCGTCCGGAAAACACTCTGCCCGGCAAATACTCCGGCCGACAAACACTCCATCCGCCAAACCCTCCGTCCGGCAAACACTCCATCCAGCAAACACTCCTTCTGGCAAATACTCCGTCCGGCAAACACTCCGTCCGGAAAACACTCTGCCCGGCAAATACTCCGGCCGACAAACACTCCATCCGCCAAACACTCTGTCCGACAAACACTCCGTCCGACAAACACACCGTCCAACAAAAACTCTGTCCGCCAAACACTCCTCCGCCAAACACTCCATCTGGCAAACACTCCAAACCCTCCGTCCGGCAAACACTCCATCCAGCAAACACTCCATCTGGCAAACACTCCATCCGGCAAACACTCCGTCCGGCAAACACTCTGCCCGGCAAATACACAGGCCGACAAACACTCCGTCCGGCAAACACACTGCCCGGCAAAAACGCATTCCAGCAAACACGCCGTCCGGCAAAAACGCCTTCCGGCAAACACTCCGTCCGCCAAACACTCCGTCCGCCAAACACTACGTCCGCCAAACAGTACATCCGCCAAACACTACGTCCGCCAAACACTCTGTCCGACAAACACTCCTTCCGACAAACACCCCGTCTGCCATACACTCCGTCCGACAAACACTCCGTCCGCCAAACACTACGTCCGCCAAACAGTACGTCCGCCAAACACTACATCCGCCAAACACTCTGTCCGACAAACACTCCGTCCGACAAACACACCGTCCGACAAAAACTCTGTCCGCCAAACACTCCTCCGCCAAACACTCCATCTGGCAAACACTCCAAACCCTCCGTCCGGCAAACACTCCATCCAGCAAACACTCCATCTGGCAAACACTCCATCCGGCAAACACTCCGTCCGGCAAACACTCTGCCCGGCAAATACTCAGGCCGACAAACACGCCGTCCGGCAAATACTCCGCCCGGCAAAAACGCATTCCAGCAAACACGCCGTCCGGCAAAAACGCCTTCCGGCAAACACTCCGTCCGCCAAACACTCCGTCCGCCAAACACTACGTCCGCCAAACAGTACATCCGCCAAACACTACGTCCGCCAAACACTCTGTCCGACAAACACTCCTTCCGACAAACACCCCGTCTGCCAAACACCCCGTCCGGCAGACACCCCGTCCGACAGACACTCTGTCCGACTGACACGCCGTCCGACAGACACGCCATCCAACAGACATGCCGTCCGACAGGCACGTCGTCCGACAGACACTCCGTCTGACAAACACTCCGTCCGAGAAACACTCCATCTGGCAAACACTCCGTCCGCCTAACACGCCGGCCGCCAAACACGCCGTCTGCCAAACACGCCGGCTGACAAACATGCCGTCCGACAAACACGCCATCCGACAAACACGCCTTCCGACAAATACGCCATCCGACAAACATGCCGTCCGATAAACACACCGTCCGACAAACGCGCCGTCGGACAAACGCGCCGTCCGACAAACAGGCCGTCCGACAAACACGCCATCCGAGAAACACGCCGTCTGACAAACACGCCGTCTGACAAACACGCCGTCCGGCAAACGCTTCGTCCAACAAATGCAGCATCCAGCAAACACTCCGTCCAGCATACACTCCGTCCGACAAACACGCCATCTGTCAAACACGATGTCCAGCAAACACTCCGTCCAGCATACTCTCTGTCCGGCAATCACTCCGTCCGTCAAACAATCTGTCCGACAAACACTCCGTCCGACAAACATTCTGTCCGACAAACACTCCGTCCGACAAACACTCCGTCCGACAAACACTCCATCCGCCAAAGGCTCCGTCCGATAAACGCTCCGTCCAACAAACGCTCCATCTGCCAAACGCTCCGTCCGACAAACGCTCCGTCCGACAAATGCGCCGTCCGACAAACACACCATCCGACAAACTCTCCTTCCGACAAACACCCCGTCTGCCAAATACCCCGACCGGCAGACACCCCGTCCGACAGACACTCTGTCCGACCGACACGCCGTCCGACAGACACGCCATCCAACAGACACGCCGTCTGACAGACACGTCGTCCGACAGACACTCCGTCTGACAAACACTCCGTCCGAGAAACACTCCGTCAGTCAAACACTCCGTCCGCCAAACACGCCGGCCGCCAAACACGCCGTCCGCCAAACACGCCAGCTGACAAACACGCCGTCCGACAAACACGCCGTCCGACAAAGACGCCTTCCGACAAATACGCCATCCGACAAACATGCCGTCCGACAAACACACCGTCCGACAAACGCGCCGTCGGACAAACGCGCCGTCCGACAAACAGGCCGTCCGACAAACACGCCGTCCGAGAAACACGCCGTCTGACAAACATGCCGTCTGACAAATACGCCGTCCGGCAAACGCTTCGTCCAACAAATGCAGCATCCGGCAAACACTCCATCCAGCATACACTCCGTCCGACAAACACGCCATCTGTCAAACACGACGTCCGGCAAACTCTCCGTCCAGCATACACTCTGTCCGGCAATCACTCCGTCCGTCAAACAATCTGTCCGACAAACACTCCGTCCGACAAACATTCTGTCCAACAAACACTCCGTCCGACAAACACTCCGTCCGACAAATACTCCATCCGCCAAAGGCTCCGTCCGATAAACGCTCCGTCCAACAAACGCTCCATCTGCCAAACGCTCCGTCCGACAAACGCTCCGTCCGACAAATGCGCCGTCCGACAAACACTCCATCCGACAAACACTCCTTCCGACAAACACCCCGTCTGCCAAACACCCCATCCGGCAGAAACTCCGTCCGACAAACACTCCGTCCGCCAAACACTACGTCCGCCAAACAGTACGTCCGCCAAACACTACATCCGCCAAACACTCTGTCCGACAAACACTCCGTCCGACAAACACACCGTCCGACAAAAACTCTGTCCGCCAAACACTCCTCCGCCAAACACTCCATCTGGCAACACTCCAAACCCTCCGTCCGGCAAACACTCCATCCAGCAAACACTCCATCTGGCAAACACTCCATCCGGCAAACACTCCGTCCGGCAAACACTCTGCCCGGCAAATACACAGGCCGACAAACACGCCGTCCGGCAAAAACTCCGCCCGGCAAAAACGCATTCCAGCAAACACGCCGTCCGGCAAAAACGCCTTCCGGCAAACACTCCGTCCGCCAAACACTCCGTCCGCCAAACACTACGTCCGCCAAACAGTACATCCGCCAAACACTACGTCCGCCAAACACTCTGTCCGACAAACACTCCTTCCGACAAACACCCCGTCTGCCAAACACCCCGTCCGGCAGACACCCCGTCCGACAGACACTCTGTCCGACCGACACGCCGTCCGACAGACACGCCATCCAACAGACACGCCGTCCGACAGGCACGTCGTCCGACAGACACTCCGTCTGACAAACACTCTGTCCGAGAAACACCCCGTCTGGCAAACACTCCGTCCGCCTAACACGCCGGCCGCCAAACACGCCGTCTGCCAAACACGCCGGCTGACAAACACGCCGTCCGACAAACACGCCGTCCGACAAACACGCCTTCCGACAAATACGCCATCCGACAAACATGCCGTCCGATAAACACACCGTCCGACAAACGCGCCGTCGGACAAACGCGCTGTCCGACAAACAGGCTGTCCGACAAACACGCCATCCGAGAAACACGCCGTCTGACAAACACGCCGTCTGACAAACACGCCGTCCGGCAAACGCTTCGTCCAACAAATGCAGCATCCGGCAAGCACTCCATCCAGCATACACTCCGTCCGACAAACACGCCATCTGTCAAACACGACGTCCGGCAAACACTCCGTCCAGCATCCACTCTGTCCGGCAATCACTCCGTCCGTCAAACAATCTGTCCGACAAACACTCCGTCCGACAAACATTCTGTCCGACAAACACTCCGTCCGACAAACACTCCGTCCGACAAACACTCCATCCGCCAAAGGCTCCGTCCGATAAACGCTCCGTCCAACAAACGCTCCATCTGCCAAACGCTCCGTCCGACAAACGCTCCGTCCGACAAATGCGCCGTCCGACAAACACACCATCCGACAAACACTCCTTCCGACAAAAACCCCGTCTGCCAAATACCCCGTCCAGCAGACACCCCGTCCGACAGACACTCTGTCCGACCGACACGCCGTCCGACAGACACGCCATCCAACAGACACGCCGTCTGACAGACACGTCGTCCGACAGACACTCCGTCTGACAAACACTCCGTCCGAGAAACACTCCGTCAGGCAAACACTCCGTCCGCCAAACACGCCGGCCGTCAAACACGCCGTCCGCCAAACACGCCGGCTGACAAACACGCCGTCCGACAAACACGCCGTCCGACAAACACGCCTTCCGACAAATACGCCATCCGACAAACATGCCATCCGACAAACACACCGTCCGACAAACGCGCCGTCGGACAAACGCGCCGTCCGACAAACAGGCCGTCCGACAAACACGCCGTCCGAGAAACACGCCGTCTGACAAACACGCCATCTGACACACACGCCGTCCGGCAAACGCTTCATCCAACAAATGCAGCATCCGGCAAACACTCCATCCAGCATACACTCCGTCCGACAAACACGCCATCTGTCAAACACGACGTCCGGCAAACTCTCCATCCAGCATACACTCTGTCCGGCAATCACTCCGTCCGTCAAACAATCTGTCCGACAAACACTCCGTCCGACAAACATTCTGTCCAACAAACACTCCGTCCGACAAACACTCCGTCCGACAAATACTCCATCCGCCAAAGGCTCCGTCCGATAAACGCTCCGTCCAACAAACGCTCCATCTGCCAAACGCTCCGTCCGACAAATGCTCCGTCCGACAAATGCACCGTCCGACAAACACTCCATCCGACAAACACTCCTTCCGACAAACACCCCGTCTGCCAAACACCCCATCCGGCAGACACCCCGTCCGACAGACACTCTGTCAGACCGACACGCCGTCCGACAGACACGCCATCCAACAGACATGCCGTCCGACAGACATGTCATCCGACAGACACTCCGTCTGACAAACACTCCGTCCGACAAACACTCCGTCCAGCAAACACTCCGTCCGCCAAACACGCCGGCCGCCAAACACGCCGTCCGCCAAACACGCCGGCTGACAAACACGCCGTCCGACAAACACGGCGTCTGACAAACACGTCTTCCGACAAATACGCCATCCGACAAACATGCCGTCCGACAAACACACCGTCCGACAAACGCGCCGTCGGACAAACGCGCCGTCCGACAAACAGGCCGTCCGACAAACACGCCGTCCGAGAAACACGCTGTCTGACAAACACGCCGTCTGACAAACACGCCGTCTGGCAAACGCTTCGTCCAACAAATGCAGCATCCGGCAAACACTCCGTCCAGCATACACTCCGTCCGACAAACACGCCATCTGTCAAACACGACGTCCGGCAAACACTCCGTCCGGCATACACTCTGTCCGGCAATCACTCCGTCCGTCAAACAATCTGTCCGACAAACACTCTGTCCGACAAACATTCTGTCCGACAAACACTCCGTCCGAAAAACACTCCGTCCGACAAACACTCCATCCGCCAAAGGCTCCGTCCGATAGACGCTCCGTCCAACAAACGCTCCATCTGCCAAACGCTCCATCCGACAAATGCTCCGTCCGACAAATGCGCCGTCCGACAAACACTCCATCCGACAAACACGCCATCCGACAAACATGCCGTCCGGCAAACACGCCCTGTGGCAAGGACGCCGCCGGGCAAACACGCCGCACGACAAACACGCCGCCCGGCAAACACACCACCCGGCAAGCATGCCGTCCGGCAAACACGCCCTCTGGCAAACATGCTGTCTGGCAAACACGCCCTCTGGCAAAAACACCATCCGGCAAACACGCACTCCGGCAAAAGCTCCGTCCGGCAAACACTCCGTCCAGCAAACATTACCTCTGGCAAACACGCCGTCCGACAGACACTCCATCCGGCAAACACTCCATACACCATACACTCCATCCGTCAAACACTCTGTCCGCCAAACGCTCCATCCGGCAAACACTCCGTCCGACAAACACTCCGTCCGACAAACAATCCTCCGCCAAACACTACGTCCGCCAAACAGTACATCTGCCAAACACTACATCCGACAAACACTCCATCCGACAAACACACCGTCCGACAAAAACTCTGTCCGCCAAACACTCCTCCGCCAAACACTCCATCTAGCAAACACTCCAAACCATCCGACCGGCAAACACTCCATCCGGCAAACACTCCGTCTGGCAAACACTCCATCCGGCAAACACTCCGTCTGGCAAACACTCTGCCCGGCAAATACTCAGGCCGACAAACACTCCGTCCGGCAAACACACCGCCCGGCAAACACGCCGTCTGGCAAACACGCCGTCCGGCAAACACGCCGTCCGGCAAACACTCCATCTGGCAAACACTCCGTCCGCCAAACACTCCGTCCGCCAAACACTCTGTCGTCCAAAACTCCATCAGCCAAAAACTCCGTCCGCCAAACACTCCGTCCGACAAACACGCCGTCCACCAAACACTATGTCCGCCAAACAGTACGTCCGCCAAACACTACGTCCGCCAAACACTCCGTCCGACAAACACTCCGTACACCATAGACTCCATCCGTCAAACACTCTGTCCGCCAAACACTCCGTCCGCCAAACACTCCATCTGGCAAACACACCAAACCCTCCGTCCGGCAAACACTACCTCTGGCAAACACGCCGTCCGACAAACACACCATCCGGCAAACACTCCGTACACCATACACTCCATCCATCAAACTCTCTGTCCGCCAAATACTCCATCTGGCAAACACTCCAAACCCTCCGTCCGGCAAACTCTCCATCCAGCAAACACTCCTTCTGGCAAATACTCCGTCCGGCAAACACTCCGTCCGGAAAACACTCGGCCCGGCAAATGCTCCGGCCGACAAACACTATGTCCGCCAAACACGCCGTCCGACAAACTGTATGTCCGCCAAACAGTACATCCGCCAAACAGTACGTCCGCCAAACACTACATCCGCCAAACACTCCGCCCGACAAACTCTCCGTCCGACAAACACACCGTCCGACAAAAACTCTGTACGCCAAACACACCTCCGCCAAACAGTCCATCTGGCAAACACTCCAAACCCTCCGTCCGGCAAACACTCCATCCAGCAAACACTCCATCTGGCAAACACTCCATCCGGCAATCACTCCTACCGGCAAACACTCTGCCCGGCAAATACTCAGGTCGACAAACACACCGTCCGGCAAACACTCCGCCAGGCAAACACGCCGTCCGGCAAACACGCCATCCGGCAAACACGCCATCCGGCAAACACTCCGTCCGGCAAACACTCCGTCCGGCAAACACTACGTCCGCCAAACAGTACATCTGCCAAACACTACGTCTGCCAAACACTCTGTCCGACAAACACTCCTTCCGACAAACACCCCGTCTGCCAAACACCCCGTCCGGCAGACACCCCGTCCAAAAGGCACTCCGTCCGACCGACACGCCGTCCGACAGACACGCCATCCAACAGACACGCCGTCCGACAGACACATCGTCCGACAGACACTCCGTCTGACAAACACTCCGTCCAAGAAACACACCGTCCGGCAAACACTCTGTCCGCCAAACACGCCGGCCGCCTAACACGCCGTCCGCCAAACACGCCGTCTGACAAACACGTCGCCCGACAAACATGCCGTCCGACAAACACGCCTTCCGACAAATATGCCATCCGACAATCATGCCGTCCGACAAACACAACGTCCGACAAACGCGCCGTTGGACAAACGCGCCGTCCGACAAACAGGCTGTCCGACAAACATGCCGTCCGTGAAACACGCGGTCCGACAAACATGCCGTCTGACAAACACACCGTCCGGCAAATGCTCCGTCCAACAAATGCAGCATCCAGCAAACACTCCGTCCGGCATACACTCCGTCCGACAAACACGCCATCTGTCAAACACGACGTCCGGCAAACACTCCGTCCGGCATACACTCTGTCCGGCAATCACTCCGTCCGTCAAGCACACCATCCGGCAAACACTCCGTCCGGCAAACACTCCATCTGACAAACACGCCGTCCGACAAACGCGCCATCCGACAAACACGCCATCCGACAAACATGCCGTCCGAGAAACACGCCGTCCGAGACACACGCCGTCCGACAAATACGCCGTCCGACCAACATGCCGTCCGACAAATACGCCGTCCGACAAACACACCGTCTGACAAATACGCCATCCGAGAAACACGCCGTCCGACAAATACGCCGTCCGACAAACATGCCGTCCGTCAAACACGCTGTCCGACAAACACGCCGTCCGGCAAACACGCCGCTGGGCAAACACGCCGCCCGGCAAACACGCCGCCCAGCAAACACACCGCCCGGCAAGTATGCCATCCGGCAAACACACCCTCCAGCAAACACTCCATCCGGCAAACACTCCCTCCGGCAAATGCGCCGTCCGGCAACCACTCCGTCCAGCAAACACTACCTCCGGCAAACACGCCGTCCGACAAACAGTCCATCCGGCAAACACTCCGTACACCATACACTCCATCCGCCAAACACTCTGTCCACCAAAAACACCGTCCGCCAAACACTCCGTCTGGCATACACTCCAAACCCTCCGTCCGGCAAACACTCCATCCAGCAAACACTCCGTCTGGCAAACACTCCGTCCGGCAAGCACTCCATCCGGCAAACACACTGCCTGGCAAATACTCCGGCCGACAAACACTCCGTCTGGCAAACACTCCGCCCGGCAAACACGCCGTCCGGCAAACACGCCGTCCGGCAAACACACCGTCCGACAAAAATTCTGTCCGACAAACACGCCATCTGACAAACACGCCGTCCGACAAACACGCCGTCCGACAAACACGCCGTCCGACAAACACGCCGTCCGACAAACATGCCGTCTGACAAACACGCCGTCTGACAAACACTCCGTCCACCAAACACTCCGTCCGCCAAACACTCCCTCCGACAAACACTCCGTCCGACAAACACTCCATCTGACAAACACTCCATCCGACAAACACCCCGTCCGACAAACACTCAGTCTGAAAAACACGCCGTCTGCCAAAAACTCCGTCCGGCAGACACCCCGTCCGACAGACACACCGTCCGACCGACACGCCATCCGACAGACACGCCGTCCGACAGACACGCCGTCCGACAGACACGCCGTCCGACAGACACTCCGTCCGGCAAACACTCCATCCGCCAAACACGTCGGCCACCAAACACGCGTCCGCCATACACGCCATCTGACAAACACGCCGTCCGCCAAACATGCCGTCCGACAAACACGCCTTCCGACAAACACGCCATCCGACATACATGCCATCCGACAAACACACCGTCCGACAAATGCGACGTCCGACAAACGCTCCGTCCGGCAAACACTCCGTCCGGCAAACACTCCATCCGTCAAGCACGCCGTCTGTCAAACACGCCGTCCAGCGAATAGTCCGTCCGGCATACACTCCGTCCGGCAATCACTCCATCCGTGAAGCACTCCGTCCAGCAAATACTCCGTCCGGCAAACACTCCATCCGGCAAACACTCCGTCCAACAAACACTCCGGCCAACAAACACTCCGTCCGACAAACAATCCGTCCGACAAACACGCCATCCGACAAACACACGGTCCGCCAAACACTCCGTCCGCCAAACACTCCGTCCACCAAACACTCCATCCGACAAACACTCAGTCCGACAAACACTCCATCCGACAAACACTCTGTCCGACAAACACTCTGTCCAACAAACAATCCGTCCAACAAACACACCGTCCGACAGAAACTCCGTCCGACAAACAATCCGTCCGACAAACACGCAGTCCGACAAACACGACGTCCATCAAACACTCCGTCCGCCAATCACTCCGTCCGCCAAACACTCCGTCCGACAGACAGTCCATCAGACAGACACTCCGTCCGACAGACACTCCGTCCGACAGACACGCCATCCGACTAACACTCCGTCCGACTAACACTCCGTCCGACAAACACTCCATCAGACAAATACTATGTCCGCCAAACACTCCATCCGACTAACACTCCGTCCGACTAACACTCCGTCCGACAAACACTCCATCAGACAAATACTATGTCCGCCAAACACTCCGTCCGACAAACACGCCGTCCGACAAACACGCCGTCAGACAAACACGCCATCCGACAAACACACCGTCCGACCAACACGCCGTCCAACAAACACGCCGTCCGACAAACACGCCGTCCGACAAACACGCCATCCGACAAACACTCCTTCCGACAAACATGCCGTCCGACAAACACGCCATCCAACAAACACGCAGTCCGACAAACACGCCGTCCAACAAACACGGCGTCCGACAAACACGCCGTCCGGCAAATACGCCGTCCGAGAAACATGCCGTCCGAGAAACACGGCGTCCGACATAAACTCCGTCCGACAAACATGCCGTCCAACAAAGACGCCATCCGACAAACACGCCATCTGGCAAACACGCCCTCTGGCAAACACGCGCCCGGCAAACACGCCGCCCGGCAAAGAAGCCGCCCGGCAAACAAACCGCCCGGCAAACATGCCGCCCGGCTAGCACGCCGTCCGGCATACACCCTCTCCAGCATACACGCCGTCCGGAAAACACGCCCTCCGGCAAACACGCCGTCCGGCAAAAACTCTGTCCGTCAATCACGCCCTCCGGCAAACACGCCGTCCGGCAAACACACCGTCTGCCAAACACTTCCTCCGGCAAACATGCCATCCGGCAAACACTCCAGCCGGCAAACACTACGTCTGGCAAATACTCACTCCGACAAACACACCATTCGGCAAACACTCCGTCCACCATACACTGCGTCCGCCAAACACACCGTCCGCTAAACACTCCGTCCCCCAAACACTCTGTCCGCCAAACACTCCATCTGGCAACACTCCGAACACTCCGTCTGGCAAATGCTCTGTCCGCCAAACCCTCCGTCTGGCAAACACTCCGTCCGGTAAACTCTCCGTCCGACAAACACTCCGTCCAACAAACACCACGTCCGACAAACACACCGTCCGACAAACACTCCATCCAACAAACACTCCGTCCGATAAATACTCCATCCGGCAATCACTCCCTCCAGCAAACGCGCCGTCCGGCAAACACTCCGTCCAGCAAACACTACCTTCGGCAAACACGACGTCCGACAAACACTCTATCCGGCAAACACACCATACACCATACACTCCATCCGCCAAACACTCTGTCCGCCAAACACTCCGTCTGCCAAACACTCCGTCTGGCAAACACACCAAACCCTCCGTCCGGCAAACACACCATCCGGCAAACACTCCATCTGGCAAACACTCCATCCGGCAAACACTCCGTCCGGCAAACACTCTGCCCGGCAAATACTCTGGCCAACAAACAGTCCGTCCGGCAAATACTCCGCCCGGCAAACACGCCGTCCGGCAAATACTCCGTCCGGCAAACACTCCGTCCGCCAAACACTCCATCCGGCAAACACTCCATCCAACAAACGCTCCATTCTGCAAACACTCCATCCGGCAAACACTCCATCCGACAAACACGCCGTCCGTCAAACACGCCGTCCGGCAAACACTCCATCCGGCATATACTCCATCCGGCAATCACTCCGTCCGTCAAACACTCCATCCGGCAAACACTCCGTCCGGCAAACACTCCATCCGGCAAGCACTCCGTCCGGCAATCACTCCGTCCGGCAAACACTCCCTCCGGTATACACTCCAACCGCCAAACACTCTGTCCGCCAAAAACACCGTCCGCCAAACACTCCGTCTGGCATACACTCCAAACCCTCCGTCCGGCAAACACTCCATCCAGCAAACACTCCGTCTGGCAAACACTCCATCCGGCAAGCACTCCATCCGGCAAACACTCTGCCTGGCAAATACTCTGGCCGACAAACACGCCGTCCGGCAAACATGCCGTCCGGCAAACACACCGTCCGACAAAAACTCTGTCCGACAAACACGCCATCTGACAAACATGCCGTCCGACAAACACGCCGTCCGACAAACACGCCGTCCGACAAACACGCCGTCCGACAAACATGCCGTCTGACAAACACGCCGTCCGACAAACACTCCGTCCACCAAACACTCCGTCCGCCAAACACTCCCTCCGACAAACACACCGTCCGACAAACACTCAATCTGACAAACACTCCGTCCGACAAACACCCCGTCCGACAAACACTCAGTCTGACAAACACGCCGTCTGCCAAACACTCCGTCCGGCAGACACCCCATCCGACAGACACTCCGTCCGACGGACACGCCGTCCGACAGACACGCCGTCCGACAGACACGCCGTCTGACAGACACGCCGTCCGACAGACACTCCGTCTGACAAACACTCCATCCGTGAAACACTCCGTCCGGCAAACACTCCATCCGCCAAACACGTCGGCCACCAAACACGCGTCCGCCAAACACGCCGTCTGACAAACACGCCGTCCGCCAAACATGCATTCCGACAAACACGCCTTCCGACAAACACGCCATCCAACATACATGCCATCCGACAAACACACCGTTCGACAAATGCGCCGTCCGACAAACGCTCCGTCCGGCAAATACTCCGTCCGGCAAACACTCCATCCGTCAAGCACGCCATCTGTCAAACACGCCGTCCGGCGAATAGTCCGTCCGGCATACACTCCGTCCGGCAATCACTCCGTCCGTGAAGCACTCCGTCCGGCAAACACTCCGTCCGGCAAACACACCATCCGGCAAACACTCCGTCCAACAAACAGTCCGTCCGACAAACACTCCGGCCAACAAACACACCGTCCGACAAACAATACGTCCGACAAACACGTCATCCGACAAACACACGGTCTGCCAAACACTCCGTCCGCCAAACACTCCGTCCACCAAACACTCCATCCGACAAACACTCAGTCCGACAAACACTCCATCCGACAAACACTCTGTCCGACAAACACTCTGTCCAACAAACACTCCGTCCAACAAACACACCGTCCGACAGAAACTCCGTCCGACAAACAATCCGTCCGACAAACACGCAGTCCAACAAACACGACGTCCATCAAACACTCCGTCCACCAAACACACCGTCCGCCAAACACTCCGTCCGACAGACAGTTCATCAGACAGACACTCCGTCCGACAGACACTCCGTCCGACAGACACTCATCCGACAGACACGCCGTCCGACAGACACTCCATCCGACTAACACTCCATCCGACAAACACTCCGTCCGACAAAAACTCCATCCGACAAACACTCCGTCCGACTAACACTCCATCCGACAAACACTCCATCAGACAAATACTATGTCTGCCAAACACTCCGTCCGACAAACACGCCGTCTGACAAACACGCCGTCAGACAAACACGCCATCCGACAAACACACCGTCCGACCAACACGCCGTCCAACAAACACGCCGTCCGACAAACACGCCGTCCGACAAACACGCCATCCGACAAACACTCCTTCCGACAAACACGCCGTCCGACAAACACGCCATCCAACAAACACGCAGTCCGACAAACACGCCGTCCAACAAACACGGCGTCCGACAAACACACCGTCCGGCAAATACGCCGTCCGAGAAACATGCCGTCCGAGAAACACGGCGTCCGACATAAACTCCGACCGACAAACACGCCGTCCAACAAAGACGCCATCCGACAAACACGCCATCTGGCAAACACGCCCTCTGGCAAACACGCGCCCGGCAAACAAGCCGCCCGGCAAACAAACCGCCCGGCAAACATGCCGTCCGGCAAGCACGCCGTCCGGCATACACGCCCTCCAGCATACACGCCGTCCGGAAAACATGCCCTCCGGCAAACACGCCGTCCGGCAAAAACTCTGTCCGTCAATCACGCCCTCCGGCAAACACGCCGTCCGGCAAACACACCGTCCGCCAAACATGTCCTCCGGCAAACATGCCATCCGGCAAACACTCCAGCTGGCAAATACTACGTCTGGCAAACACTCACTCCGACAAACACACCATTCGGCAAACACTCCGTCCACCATACACTGCGTCCGCCAAACACTCCGTCCGCTAAACACTCCATCCCCCAAACACTCCGTCCGCCAAACACTCCATCTGGCAACACTCCGAACACTCCGTCTGGCAAATGCTCTGTCCGCCAAACCCCCCGTCTGGCAAACACTCCGTCCGGTAAACTCTCCGTCCGACAAACACTCCGTCCAACAAACACCCCGTCCGACAAACACACCGTCCGACAAACACTCCATCCAACAAACACTCCGTCCGATAAATACTCCATCCGGCAATCACTCCCTCCAGCAAACGCGCCGTTCGGCAAACACTCCGTCCAGCAAACACTACCTTCGGCAAACACGACGTCCGACAAACACTCTATCCGGCAAACACACCGTACACCATACACTCCATCCGCCAAACACTCTGTCCGCCAAACACTCCGTCCGCCAAACACTCCGTCTGGCAAACACACCAAACCCTCCTTCTGGCAAACACACCACCCGGCAAACACTCCATCTGGCAAACACTCCATCCGGCAAACACTCCGTCCGGCAAACACTCTGCCCGGCAAATACTCTGGCCAACAAACACTCCGTCCGGCAAACACTCCGCCCGGCAAACACGCCGTCCGGCAAATACTCCGTCCGGCAAACACTCCGTCCGCCAAACACTCCATCTGGCAAACACTCCGTCCAACAAACACTCCATTCTGCAAACACTCCATCCGGCAAACACTCCGTCCGACAAACACGCCGTCCGTCAAACACGCCGTCCGGCAAACACTCCGTCCGGCATATACTCCGTCCGGCAATCACTCCGTCCATCAAACACTCCATCCGGCAAACACTCCGTCCGGCGAACACTCCATCCGGCAAGCACTCCGTCCGGCAAACACTCCATCCGGCAAACACTCCCTCCGGTATGCACTCCAACCGTCAAACACTCCGTCCGACAAACACTCCGTCCGACAAGCACTCCGTCCGGCAAACACTCTGCCCGGCAAATACTCAGGCCGACAAACACTCCGTCCGGCAAACACACCGCCCCACAAACACGCCGTCCGGCAAACACGCCGTCCGGCAAACACTCTGTCCGCCAAACACTTTGTCCGACAAACACTCCATCTGGCAAACACTCCAAACCCTCCTTCCGGCAAACACTCCATCCAGCAAACACTCTGTCTGGCAAACACTCCATCCGGCAAACACTCCGTCCAACAAACGCTCCGTTCTGCAAAAACTCCATCCGGCAAACACTCCGTCCGACAAACACGCCGTCCATCAAACACGCCGTCTGGCAAACACTCCGTCTGGCATATACTCCATCCGGCAATCACTCCGTCCGTCAAACACTCCATCCGGCAAATACTCCATCCGGCAAACACTCCATCCGGCAAGCACTCCATCCGGCAAACACTCCGCCCAGCAAACACTCCCTCCGGTATACACTCCAACCGTCAAACACTCCGTCCGACAAACACTCCATCCGACAAGCACTCCGTCCGGCAAACACTCTGCCCGGCAAATACTCAGGCCGACAAACACTCCGTCCGGCAAACACACCGCCCGGCAAACACGCCGTCCGGCAAACACGCCGTCCGGCAAACACGCCGTCCGGCAAACACTCCATCTGGCAAACACTCCGTCCGCCAAACACTCTGTCCGCCAAACACACTGTCCGTCAAAAACTCCGTACGCCAAACACTCCGTCCGCCAAACACTCCGTCCGACAAACACTCTGTCCGCCAAACACTACATGCGCCAAACAGTACGTCCGCCAAGCACTACGTCCGTCAAACACTCTGCCCGCCAAACACTCCGTCCGGCAAACACTCCCTCCGGTATACACTCCAACCGTCAAACACTCCGTCCGACAAACACTCCGTCCGACAAGCACTCCGTCCAGCAAACACTCTGCCCGGCAAATACTCAGGCTGACAAACACTCCGTCCGGCAAACACACCGCCCGGCAAACACGCCGTCCGGCAAACACGCCGTCCGGCAAACACTCTGTCCGCCAAACACTCCATCTGGCAAGCACTCCAAACCCTCCTTCCGGCAAACACTCCATCCAGCAAACACTCCGTCTGGCAAACACTCCATCCGGCAAACATTCCGTCCAACAAACGCTCCGTTCTGCAAACACTCCATCCGGCAAACACTCCGTCCGACAAACACGCCGTCCATCAAACACGCCATCCGGCAAACACTCCGTCCGGCATATACTCCATCCGGCAATCACTCCGTCCGTCAAACACTCCATCCGGCAAACACTCCGTCCGGCAAACAGTCCATCCGGCAAGCACTCCATCCGGCAAACACTCCGCCCGGCAAACACTCCCTCCGGTATACACTCCAACCGTCAAACACTCCGTCCGGCAAACACTACATGCGCCAAACAGTACGTCCGCCAAACACTACGTCCGCCAAATACTCCGTCCGACAAACACTCCGTACACCATACACTCCATCCGCCAAACACTCTGTCCGCCAAACACTCCGTCCGCCAAACACTCCGTCTGGCAAACACACCAAACCCTCCTTCCGGCAAACACACCACCCGGCAAACACTCCATCTGGCAAACACTCCATCCGGCAAACACTCCGTCCGGCAAACACTCTGCCCGGCAAATACTCTGGCCAACAAACACTCCGTCCGGCAAACACTCCGCCCGGCAAACACGCCATCCGGCAAATACTCCGTCCGGCAAACACTCCGTCCGCCAAACACTCCATCCGGCAAACACTCCGTCCAACAAATGCTCCATTCTGCAAACACTCCATCCGGCAAACACACCGTCCGACAAACACGCCGTCCGACAAACACGCCATCCGGCAAACACTCCGTCCGGCATATACACCGTCCGGCAATCACTCCGTCCATCAAACACTCCATCCGGCAAACACTCCATCCGGCAAACACTCCATCCGGCAAGCACACCGTCCGGCAAACACTCCGTCCGGCAAACACTCCCTCCGGTATACACTCCAACCGTCAAACACTCCGTCCGACAAACACTCCGTCCGACAAGCACTCCGTCCGGCAAACACTCTGCCCGGCAAATACTCAGGCCGACAAACACTCCGTCCGGCAAACACACCGCCCGGCAAACACGCCGTTCGGCAAACATGCCGTCCGGCAAACACTCTGTCCGCCAAACACTTTGTCCGCCAAACACTCCATCTGGCAAACACTCCAAACCCTCCTTCCGGCAATCACTCCGTCCGTCAAACACTCCATCCGGCAAACACTCCGTCCGGCAAACACTCCATCCGGCAAGCACTCCATCCGGCAAACACTCCGCCCAGCAAACACTCCCTCCGGTATACACTCCAACCGTCAAACACTCCGTCCGACAAACACTCCATCCGAGAAGCACTCCGTCCGGCAAACACTCTGCCTGGCAAATACTCAGGCCGACAAACACTCCGTCCGGCAAACACACCGCCCGGCAAACACGCCGTCTGGCAAACACGCCGTTCGGCAAACACACCATCTGGCAAACACTCCGTCCGCCAAACACTCTGTCCGCCAAACACTCTGTCCGTCAAAAACTCCGTCCACCAAACACTCCGTCCGACAAACACTCTGTCCGCCAAACACTACATGCGCCAAACAGTACGTCCGCCAAACACTACGTCCGCCAAACACTCCGTCCGACAAACACTCCGTACAACATACACACCATCCGTCAAACACTCTGTCCGCCAAACACTCCGTCCGGCAAACACTCCCTCCGGTATACACTCCAACCGTCAAACACTCCGTCCGACAAACACTCCGTCCGACAAGCACTCCGTCCGGCAAACACTCTGCCCGGCAAATACTCAGGCCGAGAATCACTCCGTCCGGCAAATACACCGCCCGGCAAACACGCCGTCCAGCAAACACGCCGTCCGGCAAACACTCTGTCCGCCAAACACTTTGTCCGCCAAACACTCCATCTGGCAAACACTCCAAACCCTCCTTCCAGCAAACACTCCCTCCAGCAAACACTCCGTCTGGCAAACACTCCATCCGGCAAACACTCCGTCCAACAAACGCTCCGTTCTGCAAACACTCCATCCGGCAAAAACTCCGTCCGACAAACACGCCGTCCATCAAACACGCCGTCCGGCAAACACTCCGTCCGGCATATACTCCATCCGGCAATCACTCCGTCCGTCAAACACTCCATCCGGCAAATGCTCCGTCCGGCAAACACACCATCCGGCAAGCACTCCATCCGGCAAACACTCCGCCCGGCAAACACTCCCTCCGGTATACACTCCAACCGTCAAACACTCCGTCCGACAAACACTCCATCCGACAAGCACTCCATCCGGCAAACACTCTGCCCGGCAAATACTCAGGCCGACAAACACTCCATCCGGCAAACACACCGCCCGGCAAACACGCCGTCCGGCAAACACGCCGTCCGGCAAACACTCCATCTGGCAAACACTCCGTCCGCCAAACACTCTGTCCGCCAAACACTCTGTCCGTCAAAAACTCCGTCCGCCAAACACTCCGTCCGCCAAACACTCCGTCCGACAAACACTCTGTCCGCCAAACACTACATGCGCCAAACAGTACGTCCGCCAAACACTACGTCCGCCAAACACTCCGTCCGACAAACACTCCGTACACCATACACTCCATCCGTCAAACACTCTGTCCGCCAAACACTCCATCCGCCAAACACTCCATCTGGCAAACACTCCAAACCCTCCGTCCGGCAAACACTACCTCTGGCAAACACGCCGTCCGACAAACACTTCATCCGGCAAACACTCCGTACACCATACACTCCATCCATCAAACACTCTGTCCGCCAAACACTCCGTCTGGCAAACACTCCAAACCCTCCGTCCGGCAAACACGCCATCCAGCAAACAATCCTTCTGGCAAATACTCCGTCCGGCAAACACTCCGTCCGGAAAACACTCTGCCCGGCAAATACTCCGGCCGACAAACACTCCGTCCGCCAAACACTCCGTCCGACAAACACTCCATCTGCCAAACACTACGTCCGCCAAACAGTACGTCCGCCAAATACTACGTCCGCCAAACACTCCATCCGACAAACACTCCGTCCGACAAACACACCGTCCAACAAAAACTCTGTCCGACAAACACTCCTCCGCAAAACACTCCATCTGGCAAACACACCAAACCCTCCGTCCGGCAAACACTCCATCCAGCAAACACTCCATCTGGCAAACACTCCGTCCGGCAAACACTCTGCCCGGCAAATACTCAGGCCGACAGAAACTCCGTCCGACAAACAATCCATCCGACAAACACGCAGTCCGACAAACACGACGTCCATCAAACACTCCGACCGACAAACACTCCGTCCGCCAAACACTCCGTCCGACAGACAGTCCATCCAACAGACACTCCGTCCGACAGACACTCCGTCCGACAGACACTCATCCGACAGACACGCCGTCCGACAGACACTCCATCCGACTAACACGTCGGCCACCAAACACGCGTCCGCCAAACACGCCGTCTGACAAACACGCCGTCCGCCAAACATGCCGTCCGACAAACACGCCTTCCGACAAACACGCCATCCGACATACATGCCATCCGACAAACACACCGTCCGACAAATGCGCCGTCCGACAAACGCTCCGTCCGGCAAACACTCCGTCCGGCAAACACTCCATCCGTCAAGCACGCCGTCTGTCAAACACGCCGTCCGGCGAATAGTCCGTCCGGCATACACTCCGTCCGGCAATCACTCCGTCCGTGAAGCACTCCGTCCGGCAAACACTCCGTCCAGCAAACACTCAATCCGGCAAACACTCCGTCCAACAAACAGTCCGTCCGACAAACACTCCGGCCAACAAACACTCCGTCCGACAAACAATCCGTCTGACAAACACGCCATCCGACAAACACACGGTCCGCCAAACACTCCGTCCGCCAAACACTCCGTCCACCAAACACTCCATCCGACAAACACTCAGTCCGACAAACACTCCATCCGACAAACACTCAGTCCGACAAACACTCCATCCGGCAAACACTCCGTCTGGCAAACACTCCATCTGGCAAACACTCCGTCCAACAAACGCTCCGTTCTGCAAACACTCCATCCGGCAAACACTCCGTCCGACAAACACGCCGTCCATCAAACACGCCGTCCGGCAAACACACCGTCCGGCATATACTCCGTCCGGCAATCACTCCGTCCGTCAAACACTCCATCCGGCAAACACTCCGTCCGGCAAACACTCCATCCGGCAAGCACTCCATCCGGCAAACACTCCGCCCGGCAAACACTCCCTCCGGTATACACTCCAACCGTCAAACACTCCGTCCGACAAACACTCCATCTGACAAGCACTCCGTCCGGCAAACACTCTGCCCGGCAAATACTCAGGCCGACAAACACTCCGTCCGGCAAACACACCGCCCGGCAAACACGCCGTCCGGCAAACACGCCGTCCGGCAAACACGCCGTCCGGCAAACACTCCATCTGGCAAACACTCCGTCCGCCAAACACTCTGTCCACCAAACACTCAGTCCGTCAAAAACTCCGTCCGCCAAACACTCCGTCCGCCAAACACTCCGTCCGACAAACACTCTGTCCGCCAAACACTACATGCGCCAAACAGTACGTCCGCCAAATACTACGTCCGCCAAACACTCCGTCCGACAAACACTCCATACACCATACACTCCATCCGTCAAACACTCTGTCCGCCAAACACTCCATCCGCCAAACACTCCATCTGGCAAACACTCCAAACCCTCCGTCCGGCAAACACTACCTCTGGCAAACACGCCGTCCGACAAACACTCCATCCGGCAAACACTCCGTACACCATACACTCCATCCATCAAACACTCTGTCCGCCAAACACTCCGTCTGGCAAACACTCCAAACCCTCCGTCCGGCAAACACGCCATCCAGCAAACAATCCTTCTGGCAAATACTCCGTCCGGCAAACACTCCGTCCGGAAAACACTCTGCCCGGCAAATACTCCGGCCGACAAACACTCCGTCCGCCAAACACTCCGTCTGACAAACACTCCATCCGCCAAACACTACGTCCACCAAACAGTACGTCCGCCAAACACTACATCCGCCAAACACTCCGTCCGACAAACACTCCGTCCGACAAACACACCGTCCAACAAAAACTCTGTCCGCCAAACACTCAATCTGGCAAACACTCCAAATCCTCCGTCCGGCAAACACTCCATCCAGCAAACACTCCATCTGGCAAACACTCCGTCCGGCAAACACTCCAAACCCTCCGTCCGGCAAACACGCCATCCAGCAAACAATCCTTCTGGCAAATACTCCGTCCGGCAAACACTCCGTCCGGAAAACACTCTGCCCGGCAAATACTCCGGCCGACAAACACTCCGTCTGCCAAACACTCCGTCCGACAAACACTCCGTTCGCCAAACACTACGTCCGCCAAACAGTACGTCCACCAAACACTACGTCCGCCAAACACTCCGTCCGACAAACACTCCGTCCGACAAACACACCGTCCAACAAAAACTCTGTCCGCCAAACACTCCTCCGCCAAACACTCCATCTGGCAAACACTCCAAACACTCCGTCCGGCAAACACTCCATCCAGCAAACACTCCATCTGGCAAACACACCGTCCGGCAAACACTCTGCCCAGCAAATACTCAGGCCAACAGAAACTCCGTCCGACAAACAATCAGTCCGACAAACACGCAGTCCGACAAACACGACGTCCATCAAACACTCCGACCGCCAAACACTCCGTCCGCCAAACACTCCGTCCGACAGACAGTCCATCCGACAGACACTCCGTCCGACAGACACTCCGTCCGACAGACACTCATCCGACAGACACTCCGTCCGACAGACACTCCGTCCGACAGACACGCCGTCCGACAGACACGCCGTCCGACAGACACTCCATCCGACTAACACTCCATCCGACAAACACTCCGTCCGACAAAAACTCCGTCCGACAAACACTCCGTCCGACTAACACTCCGTCCGACAAACACTCCATCCGACAAATACTATGTCTGCCAAACACTCCGTCCGACAAACACGCCGTCCGACAAACACGCCGTCCGACAGACACGCCATCCGACAGACACTCCATCCGACTAACACTCCGTCCGACAAACACTCCGTCCGACAAAAACTCCGTCCGACAAACACTCCGTCCGACTAACACTCCGTCCGACAAACACTCCATCCGACAAATACTATGTCCGCCAAACACTCCGTCCGACAAACACGCCGTCCGACAAACACGCCATCAGACAAACACGCCATCCGACAAACACACCGTCCGACCAACACGCCGTCCAACAAACACGCCGTCCGACAAACACGCCGTCCGACAAACACGCCATCCGACAAACACTCCTTCCGACAAACACGCCGTCCGACAAACACGCCATCCAACAAACACGCCGTCCGGCAAACACTCCGTCCGGCAATCACTCCGTCCGGCAATCACTCCGTACGTCAAACACTCCATCCGACAAACACTCCATCCGACAAATACTATGTCCGCCAAACACTCCGTCCGACAAACACGCCGTCCGACAAACACGCCATCAGACAAACACGCCATCCGACAAACACACCGTCCGACCAACACGCCGTCCAACAAACACGCCGTCCGACAAACACGCCGTCCGACAAACACGCCATCCGACAAACACTCCTTCCGACAAACACGCCGTCCGACAAACACGCCATCCAACAAACACGCCGTCCGGCAAACACTCCGTCCGGCAATCACTCCGTCCGTCAAACACTCCATCCGTGAAGCACTCCGTCCAACAAACGCTCCGTTCTGCAAACACTCCATCCGGCAAACACTCCGTCCGACAAACACGCCGTCCATCAAACACGCCGTCCGGCAAACACTCCGTCCGGCATATACTCCGTCCGGCAATCACTCCGTCCGTCAAACACTCCATCCGGCAAACACTCCGTCCGGCAAACACTCCATCCGGCAAGCACTCCATTCGGCAAACACTCCGTCCGGCAAACACTCCCTCCGGTATACACTCCAACCGTCAAACACTCCGTCCAACAAACACTCCGTCCGACAAGCACTCCGTCTGGCAAATACTCTGCCCGGCAAATACTCAGGCCGACAAACACTCCGTCCGGCAAACACACCGCCCGGCAAACACTCCATCCGGCAAACACGCCGTCCGGCAAATACTCCGTCTGGCAAACACTCCGTCCGCCAAACACTCTGTCCGCCAAACACTCTGTCCGTCAAAAACTCCGTCCGCCAAACACTCCGTCCGCCAAACACTCCGTCTGACAAACACTCCGTCCGCCAAACACTACATGCGCCAAACAGTACGTCCGCCAAACACTCCGTCCGACAAACACTCCGTACACCATACACTCCATCCGTCAAACACTCTGTCCGCCAAACACTCCATCCGCCAAACACTCCATCTGGCAAACACTCCAAACCCTCTGTCCGGCAAACACTACCTCTTGCTAAAACGCCGTCCGACAAACACTCCATCCGGCAAACACTCCGTACACCATACACTCCATCCATCAAACACTCTGTCCGCCAAACACTCCGTCCGGCAAACACTCCGTCCGGAAAACACTCTGCCCGGCAAATACTCCGGCCGACAAACACTCCGTCCGCCAAACACTCCGTCCGACAAACACTCCATCCGCCAAACACTACGTCCGCCAAACAGTACGTCCGCCAAACACTACGTCCGCCAAACACTCCGTCCGACAAACACTCCGTCCGACAAACACATCGTCCGACAAAAACTCTGTCCGGCAAACACTCCTCCGCCAAACACTCCATCTGGCAAACACTCCAAACCCTCCGTCCGGCAAACACTCCATCCAGCAAACACTCCATCTGGCAAACACTCCGTCCGGCAAACACTCTGCCCGGCAAATACTCAGGCAGACAAACACTCCGTCCGGCACACACACCGCCCGGCAAACATGCCGTCCGGCAATCACGCCATCCGGCAAACACCCCGTCCGGCAAACACTCCGTCCAGCAAACACTCCGTCCGCCAAACACTCCGTCCGCCAAACAGTACGTCCGCCAAACACTACGTCCGCCAAACACTCCGTCCGACAAACACACCTTCCGACAAACACCCCGTCTGCCAAACACCCCATCCAGCAGACACCCCGTCCAACAGATACTCCGTCCGACCGACACGCCGTCCGACAGACACTCTGTCCGGCAAACACTCCGTCCGGCAAACACTCCCTCCGGTATACACTCCAACCATCAAACACTCCGTCCAACAAACACTCCGTCCGACAAGCACTCCGTCCGGCAAACACTCTGCCCGGCAAATACTCAGGCCGACAAACACTCCATCCGGCAAACACACCGCCCGGCAAACACGCCGTCCGGCAAACACTCTGCCCGGCAAATACTCAGGCCGACAAACACTCCGTCCGGCAAACACACCGCCCGGCAAACACGCCGTCCGGCAAACACGCCGTCTGGCAAACACGCCGTCTGGCAAACACTCCTTCTGGCAAACACTCCGTCCGCCAAACACTCTGTCCGCCAAACACTCTGTCCGTCAAAAACTCCGTCCGCCAAACACTCCGTCCGCCAAACACTCCGTCCGACAAACACTCCGTCCGCCAAACACTACATGCGCCAAACAGTACGTCCGCCAAACACTACGTCCGCCAAACACTCCGTCCGACAAACACTCCGTACACCATACACTCCATCCGGCAAACACTCTGTCCGCCAAACACTCTGTCCGCCAAACACTCCATCTGGCAAACACTCCAAACCCTCCTTCCGGCAAACACTCCATCCGGCAAACACTCCGTCTGGCAAACACTCCATCCGGCAAAAACTCCGTCCAACAAACGCTCCGTTCTGCAAACACTCCATCCGGCAAACACTCCGTCCGACAAACACGCCGTCCATCAAACACGCCGTCCGGCAAACACTCCGTCCGGCATATACTCCGTCCGGCAATCACTCCGTCCGTCAAACACTCCATCCGGCAAACACTCCATCCGGCAAACACTCCATCCGGCAAGCACTCCATCCGGCAAACACTCCGTCCGGCAAACACTCCATCTGACAAGCACTCCGTCTGCAAACACACTGCCCGGCAAATACTCAGGCCGACAAACAATCCGTCCGGCAAACACACCGCCCGGCAAACACGCCGTCCGGCAAACACGCCGTCTGGCAAACACGCCGTCTGGCAAACACTCCGTCTGGCAAACACTCCGTCCGGCAAACACTCCATCCGGCAAGCACTCCATTCGGCAAACACTCCGTCCGGCAAGCACTCCCTCCGGTATACACTCCAACCGTCAAACACTCCGTCCAACAAACACTCCGTCCGACAAGCACTCCGTCCGGCAAATACTCTGCCCGGCAAATACTCAGGCCGACAAACACTCCGTCCGGCAAACACACCGCCCGGCAAACACGCCATCCGGCAAACACGCCGTCCGGCAAATACTCCGTCTGGCAAATACTCCGTCCGCCAAACACTCTGTCCGCCAAACACTCTGTCCGTCAAAAACTCCGTCCGCCAAACACTCCGTCCGCCAAACACTCCGTCTGACAAACACTCCGTCCGCCAAACACTACATGCGCCAAACAGTACGTCCGCCAAACACTCCGTCCGACAAACACTCCGTACACCATACACTCCATCCGTCAAACACTCTGTCCGCCAAACACTCCATCCGCCAAACACTCCATCTGGCAAACACTCCAAACCCTCTGTCCGGCAAACACTACCTCTTGCTAAAACGCCGTCCGACAAACACTCCATCCGGCAAACACTCCGTACACCATACACTCCATCCATCAAACACTCTGTCCGCCAAACACTCCGTCTGGCAAACACTCCAAACCCTCTGTCCGGCAAACACTCCATCCAGCAAACAATCCTTCTGGCAAATACTCCGTCCGGCAAACACTCCGTCCGGAAAACACTCTGCCCGGCAAATACTCCGGCCGACAAACACTCCGTCCGCCAAACACTCCGTCCGACAAACACTCCATCCGCCAAACACTACGTCCGCCAAACAGTACGTCCGCCAAACACTACGTCCGCCAAACACTCCGTCCGACAAACACTCCGTCCGACAAACACATCGTCCGACAAAAACTTTGTCCGGCAA
Source organism: Somniosus microcephalus (assembly GCF_052327205.1). NCBI lineage: Eukaryota > Metazoa > Chordata > Chondrichthyes > Squaliformes > Somniosidae > Somniosus > Somniosus microcephalus. The sequence continues at coordinate 71,460 of NW_028225298.1, forward strand.
ACACTCCTCCGCCAAACACTGCATCTGGCAAACACTCCAAACCCTCCGTCCGGCAAACACTCCATCCAGCAAACACTCCATCTGGCAAACACTCCGTCCGGCAAACACTCTGCCCGGCAAATACTCAGGCAGACAAACACTCCGTCCGGCACACACTCCGCCCGGCAAACATGCCGTCCGGCAATCACGCCATCCGGCAAACACCCCGTCCGGCAAACACTCCGTCCAGCAAACACTCCGTCCGCCAAACACTCCGTCCGCCAAACAGTACGTCCGCCAAACACTACGTCCGCCAAACACTCCGTCCGACAAACACACCTTCCGACAAACACCCCGTCTGCCAAACACCCCGTCCAGCAGACACCCCGTCCAACAGATACTCCGTCCGACCGACACGCCGTCCGACAGACACTCTGTCCGGCAAACACTCCGTCCGGCAAACACTCCCTCCGGTATACACTCCAACCATCAAACACTCCGTCCAACAAACACTCCGTCCGACAAGCACTCCGTCCGGCAAACACTCTGCCCGGCAAATACTCAGGCCGACAAACACTCCATCCGGCAAACACACCGCCCGGCAAACACGCCGTCCGGCAAACACTCTGCCCGGCAAATACTCAGGCTGACAAACACTCCGTCCGGCAAACACACCGCCCGGCAAACACGCCGTCCGGCAAACACGCCGTCTGGCAAACACGCCGTCTGGCAAACACTCCTTCTGGCAAACACTCCGTCCGCCAAACACTCTGTCCGCCAAACACTCTGTCCGTCAAAAACTCTGTCCGCCAAACACTCCGTCCGCCAAACACTCCGTCCGACAAACACTCCGTCCGCCAAACACTACATGCGCCAAACAGTACGTCCGCCAAACACTACGTCCGCCAAACACTCCGTCCGACAAACACTCCGTACACCATACACTCCATCCGGCAAACACTCTGTCCGCCAAACACTCTGTCCGCCAAACACTCCATCTGGCAAACACTCCAAACCCTCCTTCCGGCAAACACTCCATCCGGCAAACACTCCGTCTGGCAAACACTCCATCCGGCAAACACTCCGTCCAACAAACGCTCCGTTCTGCAAACACTCCATCCGGCAAACACTCCGTCCGACAAACACGCCGTCCATCAAACACGCCGTCCGGCAAACACTCCGTCCGGCATATACTCCGTCCGGCAATCACTCCGTCCGTCAAACACTCCATCCGGCAAACACTCCGTCCGGCAAACACTCCATCCGGCAAGCACTCCATCCGGCAAACACTCCGTCCGGCAAACACTCCATCCGACAAGCACTCCGTCTGCAAACACACTGCCCGGCAAATACTCAGGCCGACAAACAATCCGTCCGGCAAACACACCGCCCGGCAAACACGCCGTCCGGCAAACACGCCGTCTGGCAAACACGCCGTCTGGCAAACACTCCGTCTGGCAAACACTCCGTCCGACAAACACGCCGTCCGTCAAACACGCCGTCCAGCAAACACTCCGTCCGGCATATACTCCGTCCGGCAATCACTCCGTCCGTCAAATACTCCATCCGGCAAACACTCCGTCCGGCAAACACTCCATCTGGCAAGCACTCTGTCCGGCAAACACTCCGTCCGGCAAACACGCCCTCTGCTATACATTCCAACCGTCAAACACTCCGTCCGACAAACACTCCGTCCGACAAGCACTCCGTCCGGCAAACACTCTGCCCGGCAAATACTCAGGCCGACAAACACTCCGTCCGGCAAACACACCGCCCGGCAAACACGCCGTACGGCAAACACGCCGTCCGGCAAACACGCCGTCCGGCAAACACTCTGTCCGCCAAACACTCTGTCCGCCAAACATTCCATCTGGCAAACACTCCACACCCTCCTTCCGGCAAACACTGCATCCGGCAAACACTCTGTCCAACAAACGCTCCGTTCTGCAAACACTCCATCCGGCAAACACTCCGTCCGACAAACACGCCATCCATCAAACACGCCGTCCGGCAAACACTCCGTCCGGCATATACTCCGTCCGGCAATCACTCCGTCCGTCAAACACTCCATCCGGCAAACACTCCATCCGGCAAACACTCCACCCGGCAAGCACTCCATCCGGCAAACACTCCGTCCGGCAAGCACTCCGTCCGGCAAATACTCTGCCCGGCAAATACTCAGGCCGACAAACACTCCGTCCGGCAAACACACCGCCCGGCAAACACGCCGTCCGGCAAACACGCCGTCCGGCAAATACTCCGTCTGGCAAACACTCCGTCCGCCAAACACTCTGTCCGCCAAACACTCTGTCCGGCAAAAACTCCATCCGCCAAACACTCCGTCCGACAAACACTCCGTCCGCCAAACACTACATGCGCCAAACAGTACGTCCGCCAAACACTACATCCACCAAACACTCCGTCCGACAAACACTCCGTACACCATACACTCCATCCGTCAATCACTCTGTCCGCCAAACACTCCATCTGCCAAACACTCCATCTGGCAAACACTCCAAACCCTCCGTCCAGCAAACACTACCTCTTGCTAACACGCTGTCCGACAAACACTCCATCCGGCAAACACTCCGTACACCATACACTCCATCCATCAAACACTCTGTCCGCCAAACACTCCGTCTGGCAAACACTCCAAACCCTCCGTCCGGCAAACACTCCATCCAGCAAACAATCCTTCTGGCAAATACTCCGTCCGGCAAACACTCCGTCCGGAAAACACTCTGCCCGGCAAATACTCCGGCCAACAAACACTCCGTCCGCCAAACACTCCGTCCGACAAACACTCCATCCGCCAAACACTACGTCCGCCAAACAGTACATCCGCCAAACACTATGTCCGCCAAACACTCCGTCCGACAAACACACCGTCCGACAAAAACACTGTCCACCAAACACTCCTCCGCCAAACACTCCATCTGGCAAACACTCCAAACCCTCCGTCCGGCAAACACTCCATCCAGCAAACACTCCATCTGCCAAACACTCCGTCCGGCAAACACTCTGCCCGGCAAATACTCAGGCAGACAAACACACCGTCCGGCACACACTCCGCCCGGCAAACACACCGTCCGGCAATCACGCCATCCGGCAAACACTCCGTCCAGCAAACACTCCGTCCGGCAAACACTCCGTCCGCCAAACACTCCATCCGCCAAACAGTACGTCCGCCAAACACTACATCCGCCAAACACTCCGTCCGACAAACACTCCTTCCGACAAACACCCCGTCTGCCAAACACCCCGTCCGGCAGACACCCCGTCCAACAGATACTCCGTCCGACCGACACGCCGTCCGACAGACACTCTGTCCGGCATATACTCCGTCCGGCAATCACTCCGTCCGTCAAACACTCCATCCGGCAAACACTCCGTCCGGCAAACACTCCATCCGGCAAGCACTCCATCCGGCAAACACTCCGTCCGGCAAATACTCCATCCGACAAGCACTCCGTCCGGCAAACACTCTGCCCGGCAAATACTCAGGCCGGCAAACATGCCGTCTGGCAAACACGCCGTCTGGCAAACACTCCGTCCGACAAACACGCCGTCCGTCAAACACGCCGTCCAGCAAACACTCCGTCCGGCATATACTCCATCCGGCAATCACTCCGTCCGTCAAACACACCATCCGGCAAACACTCCGTCCGGCAAACACTCCATCCGGCAAGCACTCCGTCCAGCAAACACTCCGTCTGGCAAACACTCCCTCTGGTATACACTCCAACTGTCAAACACTCCGTCCAACAAACACTCCGTCCGACAAGCACTCCGTCCGGCAAACACTCTGCCCGGCAAATACTCAGGCCGACAAACACTCCGTCCGGCAAACACACCGCCCGGCAAACACGTCGTCCGGCAAACACGCCGTCCGGCAAACACGCCGTCCGGCAAACACTCTGTCCGCCAAACACTCTGTCCGCCAAACACTCCATCTGGCAAACACTCCAAACCCTCCTTCCGGCAAACACTCCATCCGGCAAACACTCTGTCCAACAAACGCTCCGTTCTGCAAACACTCCATCCGGCAAACACACCGTCCGACCAACACGCCGTCCAACAAACACGCCGTCCGACAAACACGCCGTCCGACAAACACGCCATCCGACAAACACTCCTTCCGACAAACACGCCGTCCGACAAACACGCCATCCAACAAACACGCAGTCCGACAAACACGCCGTCCAACAAACACGGCGTCCGACAAACACGCCGTCCGGCAAATACGCCGTCCGAGAAACATGCCGTCCGAGAAACACGGCGTCCGACATAAACTCCGTCCGACAAACACGCCGTCCAACAAAGACGCCATCCGACAAACACGCCATCTGGCAAACACGCCCTCTGGCAAACACGCGCCCGGCAAACACGCCGCCCGGCAAACAAGCCGCCCGGCAAACAAACCGCATGGCAAACATGCCGCCCGGCAAGCACGCCGTCCGGCATACACGCCCTCCAGCATCCATGCCGTCTGGAAAACACGCCCTCCGGCAAACATGCCGTCCGGCAAAAACTCTGTCCGTCAAACACGCCCTCCGGCAAACACGCCGTCCGGCAAACACACCGTCCGCCAAACACTTCCTCCGGCAAACATGCCATCCGGCAAATACTCCAGCCAGCAAACACTACGTCTGGCAAACACTCACTCTGACAAACAAACCATCCGGCAAACACTCCGTCCACCATACACTGCGTCCGCCAAACACTCCGTCCGCTAAACACTCCATCCCCCAAACACTCCGTCCGCCAAACACTCCGTCTGGCAACACTCCGAACACTCCGTCTGGCAAATACTCTGTCCGCCAAACCCTCCGTCTGGCAAACACTCCGTCCGGTAAACACTCCGTCCGAAAAACACTCCGTCCAACAAACACCCCGTCCGACAAACACACCGTCCGACAAACACTCCATCCAACAAACACTCCGTCCGACAAATACTCCATCCGGCAATCACTCCCTCCAGCAAACGCGCCGTCCGGCAAACACTCCATCCAGCAAACACTACCTTCGGCAAACACGACGTCCGACAAACACTCTATCCGGCAAACACACCGTACACCATACACTCCATCCGCCAAACACTCTGTCCGCCAAACACTCCGTCTGCCAAACACTCCATCTGGCAAACACACCAAACCCTCCATCCGGCAAACACACCATCCGGCAAACACGCCATCTGGCAAAAACTCCATCCGGCAAACACTCCGTCCGGCAAACACTCTGCCCGGCAAATACTCTGGCCAACAAACACTCCGTCCGGCAAACACTCCGCCCGGCAAACGCGCCGTCCGGCAAATACTCCGTCCGGCAAACACTCCGTCCGCCAAACACTCCATCCGGCAAACACTCCGTCCAACAAATGCTCCATTCTGCAAACACTCCATCCGGCAAACACTCCATCCGACAAACACGCCGTCCGTCAAACACGCCGTCCAGCAAACACTCCGTCCGGCATATACTCCGTCCGGCAATCACTCCGTCCATCAAACACTCCAACCGGCAAACACTCCATCCGGCAAACACTCCATCCGGCAAGCACTCCGTCCGGCAAACACTCCGTCTGGCAAACACTCCCTCTGGTATACACTCCAACCGTCAAACACTCCGTCCGACAAACACTCCATCCGACAAGCACTCCGTCCGGCAAACACTCTGCCCGGCAAATACTCAGGCCGACAAACACTCCGTTCGGCAAACACACCGCCCGGCAAACACGCCGTCCGGCAAACACGCCGTCCGGCAAACACTCTGTCCGCCAAACACTCTGTCCGCCAAACACTCCATCTGGCAAACACTCCAAACCCTCCTTCCGGCAAACACTCCATCCGGCAAACACTCCGTCCGACAAACGCTCCGTTCTGCAAACACTCCATCCGGCAAACACTCCGTCCGACAAACACGCCGTCCATCAAACACGCCGTCCGGCAAACACTCCGTCCGGCATATACTCCGTCCGGCAATCACTCCGTCCGTCAAACACTCCATCCGGCAAACACTCCATCCGGCAAACACTCCACGCGGCAAGCACTCCATCCGGCAAGCACTCCGTCCGGCAAACACACCCTCCGGTATACACTCCAACCGTCAAACACTCCATCCAACAAACACTCCATCCGACAAGCACTCCGTCCGGCAAATACTCTGCCCGGCAAATACTCAGGCCGACAAACACACCGTCCGGCAAACACACCGCCCGGCAAACACGCCTTCCGGCAAATACTCCGTCTGGCAAACACTCCGTCCGCCAAACACTCTGTCCGCCAAACACTCTCTCCGGCAAAAACTCCGTCCGCCAAACACTCCGTCCGACAAACACTCCGTCCGCCAAACACTACATGCGCCAAACAGTACGTCCGCCAAACACAACGTCCGCCAAACACTCCGTCCGACAAACACTCCGTACACCATACACTCCATCCGTCAAACACTCTGTCCGCCAAACACTCCATCCGCCAAACACTCCATCTGGCAAACACTCCAAACCCTCCGTCCAGCAAACACTACCTCTTGCTAACACGCCGTCCGACAAACACTCCATCCGGCAAACACTCCGTACACCATACACTCCATCCATCAAACACTCTGTCCGCCAAACACTCCGTCTGGCAAACACTCCAAACCCTCCGTCCGGCAAACACTCCATCCAGCAAACAATCCTTCTGGCAAATACTCCGTCTGGCAAACACTCCATCCGGAAAACACTCTGCCCGGCAAATACTCCGGCCGACAAACACTCCGTCTGCCAAACACTCCGTCCGACAAACACTCCATCCGCCAAACACTACGTCCGCCAAACAGTACATCCGCCAAACACTACGTCCGCCAAACACTCCGTCCGACAAACACACCGTCCGACAAAAACTCTGTCCACCAAACACTCCTCCGCCAAACACTCCATCTGGCAAACACTCCAAACCCTCCGTCCGGCAAACACTCCATCCAGCAAACACTCCATCTGGCAAACACTCCGTCCGGCAAACACTCTGCCCGGCAAATACTCAGGCAGACAAATACTCCGTCCGGCACACACTCCGCCCGGCAAACACGCCGTCCGGCAATCACGCCGTCCGGCAAACACTCCGTCCGGCAAACACTCCGTCCGGCAAACACTCCGTCCGCCAAACACTCCATCCACCAAACAGTACGTCCGCCAAACACTACATCCGCCAAACACCCCGTCCGGCAGACACCCCGTCCAACAGATACTCCGTCCGACCGACACGCCGTCCGACAGACACTCTGTCCGGCAAACACTCCGTCCGGCAAACACTCCCTCCGGTATACACTCCAACCGTCAAACACTCCGTCCAACAAATACTCCGTCCGACAAGCACTCCCTCCGGCAAACACTCTGCCCGGTAAATACTCAGGCCGACAAACACTCCGTCCGGCAAACACACCGCCCGGCAAACACGCCGTCCGGCAAACACTCTGCCCGGCAAATACTCAGGCCGACAAACACTCCGTCCGGCAAACACACCGCCCGGCAAACACGCCGTCCGGCAAACACGCCGTCTGGCAAACATGCCATCTGGCAAACACTCCTTCTGGCAAATACTCCGTCCGCCAAACACTCTGTCCGCCAAACACTCTGTCCGTCAAAAACTCCGTCCGCCAAACACTCCGTCCGCCAAACACTCCGTCCGACAAACACTCCGTCCGCCAAACACTACATGCGCCAAACAGTACGTCCGCCAAACACTACGTCCGCCAAACACTCCGTCCGACAAACACTCCGTACACCATACACTCCATCCGGCAAACACTCTGTCCGCCAAACACACTGTCCGCCAAACACTCCATCTGGCAAACACTCCAAACCCTCCTTCCGGCAAACACTCCATCCGGCAAACACTCCGTCTGGCAAACACTCCATCCGGCAAACACTCCGTCCAACAAACGCTCCGTTCTGCAAACACTCCATCCGGCAAACACTCCGTCCGACAAACACGCCGTCCATCAAACACGCCGTCCGGCAAACACTCCGTCCGGCATATACTCCGTCCGGCAATCACTCCGTCCGTCAAACACTCCATCCGGCAAACACTCCGTCCGGCAAACACTCCATCCGGCAAGCACTCCATCCGGCAAACACTCCGTCCGGCAAATACTCCATCCGACAAGCACTCCGTCCGGCAAACACTCTGCCCGGCAAATACTCAGGCCGACAAACACACCGTCCGGCAAACAAACCGCCCGGCAAACACGCCGTCCGGCAAACACGCCGTCTGGCAAACACGCCGTCTGGCAAACACTCCGTCCGACAAACACGCCGTCCGTCAAACACGCCGTCCAGCAAACACTCCGTCCGGCATATACACCGTCCGGCAATCACTCCGTCCGTCAAACACTCCATCCGGCAAACACTCCGTCCGGCAAACACTCCATCCGGCAAGCACTCCGTCCAGCAAACACTCCATCTGGCAAACACTCCCTCTGGTATACACTCCAACCGTCAAACACTCCGTCCAACAAACACTCCGTCCAACAAGCACTCCGTCCGGCAAACACTCTGCCCGGCAAATACTCAGGCCGACAAACACTCCGTCCGGCAAACACACCGCCCGGCAAACACGTCGTCTGGCAAACACGCCGTCCGGCAAACACGCCGTCCGGCAAACACTCTGTCCGCCAAACACTCTGTCCGCCAAACACTCCATCTGGCAAACACTCCAAACCCTCCTTCCGGCAAACACTCCATCCGGCAAACACTCTGTCCAACAAACGCTCCATTCTGCAAACACTCCATCCGGCAAACACACCGTCCGACCAACACGCCGTCCAACAAACACGCCGTCCGACAAACACGCCGTCCGACAAACACGCCATCCGACAAACACTCCTTCCGACAAACACGCCGTCCGACAAACACGACATCCAACAAACACGCAGTCCGACAAACACGCCGTCCAACAAACACGGCGTCCGACAAACACGCCGTCCGGCAAATACGCCGTCCGAGAAACATGCCGTCCGAGAAACACGGCGTCCGACATAAACTCCGTCCGACAAACACGCCGTCCAACAAAGACGCCATCCGACAAACACGCCATCTGGCAAACACGCCCTCTGGCAAACACGCGCCCGGCAAACACGCCGCCCGGCAAACAAGCCGCCCGGCAAACAAACCGCGTGGCAAACATGCCGCCCGGCAAGCACGCCGTCCGGCATACACGCCCTCCAGCATACACGCCGTCTGGAAAACACGCCCTCCGGCAAACATGCCGTCCGGCAAAAACTCTGTCCGTCAAACACGCCCTCCGGCAAACACGCCGTCCGGCAAACACACCGTCCGCCAAACACTTCCTCCGGCATACATGCCATCCGGCAAACACTCCAGCCGGCAAACACTACGTCTGGCAAACACTCACTCCGACAAACACACCATCCGGCAAACACTCCGTCCACCATACACTGCGTCCGCCAAACACTCCGTCCGCTAAACACTCTGTCCCCCAAACACTCCATCCGCCAAACACTCCGTCTGGCAACACTCCGAACACTCCGTCTGGCAAATACTCTGTCCGCCAAACCCTCCGTCTGGCAAACACTCCGTCCGGTAAACACTCCGTCCGACAAACACTCCGTCCAACAAACACCCCGTCCGACAAACACACCATCCGACAAACACTCCATCCAACAAACACTCCGTCCGACAAATACTCCATCCGGCAATCACTCCCACCAGCAAACGCGCCATCCGGCAAACACTCCGTCCAGCAAACACTACCTTCGGCAAACACGACGTCCGACAAACACTCTATCCGGCAAACACACCGTACACCATACACTCCATCCGCCAAACACTCTGTCCGCCAAACACTCCGTCTGCCAAACACTCCGTCTGGCAAACACACCAAACCCTCCGTCCGGCAAACACAGCATCCGGCAAACACTCCATCTGGCAAACACTCCATCCGGCAAACACTCCGTCCGGCAAACACTCTGCCCGGCAAATACTCTGACCAACAAACACTCCGTCCGGCAATCACTCCGCCCGGCAAACACGCCGTCCGGCAAATACTCCGTCCGGCAAACACTCCGTCCGCCAAACACTCCATCCGGCAAACACTCCGTCCAACAAACGCTCCATTCTGCAAACACTCCATCCGGCAAACACTCCGTTCGACAAACACGCCGTCCGTCAAACACGCCGTCCAGCAAACACTCCGTCCGGCATATACTCCGTCCGGCAATCACTCCGTCCGTCAAAAACTCCATCCGGCAAACACTCCATCCGGCAAACACTCCATCCGGCATGCACTCCATCCGGCAAACACTCCGTCCGGCAAACACTCCCTCTGGTATACACTCCAACCATCAAACACTCCGTCCAACAAACACTCCGTCCGATAAGCACTCCGTCCGGCAAACACTCTGCCCGGCAAATACTCAGGCCGACAAACACTCCGTTCGGCAAACACACCGCCCGGCAAACACGCCGTCCGGGAAACACGCCGTCCGGCAAACACGCCGTCCGGCAAACACTCTGTCCGCCAAACACTCTGTCCGCCAAACACTCCATCTGGCAAACACTCCAAACCCTCCTTCCGGCAAACACTCCATCCGGCAAACACTCCGTCCGACAAACGCTCCGTTCTGCAAACACTCCATCCGGCAAACACTCCGTCCGACAAACACGCCGTCCATCAAACACGCCGTCCGGCAAACACTCCGTCCGGCATATACTCCGTCCGGCAATCACTCCGTCCGTCAAACACTCCATCCGGCAAACACTCCGTCCGGCAAACACTCCATCCGGCAAGCACTCCATCCGGCAAACACTCCATCCGGCAAACACTCCCTCCGGTATACACTCCAACCGTCAAACACTCCGGCCAACAAACACTCCGTCCGACAAGCACTCCGTCCGGCAAATACTCTGCCCGGAAAATACTCAGGCCGACAAACACTCCGTCCGGCAAACACACCGCCCAGCAAACACGCCATCCGGCAAACACGCCGTCCGGCAAATACTCCGTCTGGCAAACACTCCGTCCGCCAAACACTCTGTCTGCCAAACACTCTGTCCGTCAAAAACTCCGTCCGCCAAACACTCCGTCCGCCAAACACTCCGTCCGACAAACACTCCGTCCGCCAAACACTACATGCGCCAAACAGTACGTCCGCCAAACACTACGTCCGACAAACACTCCGTCCGACAAACACTCCGTCCGCCAAACACTACATGCGCCAAACAGTACGTCCGCCAAACACTCCATCCGCCAAACACTCCATCCGGCAAACACTCCAAACCCTCCGTCCGGCAAACTCTACCTCTTGCTAACACGCCGTCCGACAAACACTCCATCCGGCAAACACTCCGTACACCATACACTCCATCCATCAAACACTCTGTCCACCAAACACTCCGTCTGGCAAACACTCCAAACCCTCTGTCCGGCAAACACTCCATCCAGCAAACAATCCTTCTGGCAAATACTCCGTCCGGCAAACACTCCGTCCGGAAAACACTCTGCCCGGCAAATACTCCGGCCGAGAAACACTCCGTCCGCCAAACACTCCGTCCGACAAACACTCCATCCGCCAAACACTACGTCCGCCAAACAGTACGTCTGCCAAACACTACGTCCGCCAAACACTCCGTCCGACAAACACTCCGTCCGACAAACACACCGTCCGACAAAAACTCTGTCCGCCAAACACTCCTCCGCCAAACACTCCATCTGGCAAACACTCCAAACCCTCCGTCCGGCAAACACTCCATCCAGCAAACACTCCATCAGGCAAACACTCCGTCCGGCAAACACTCTGCCCGCCAAATACTCAGGCAGACAAACACTCCGTCCGGCACACACTCCGCCCGGCAAACACGCCGTCCGGCAATCACGCCGTCCGGCAAACACTCCGTCCGGCAAATACTCCGTCCGGCAAACAGTCCGTCCGCCAAACACTCCGTCCGCCAAAAAGTACGTCCGCCAAACACTACGCCCGCCAAACACTCCGTCCGACAAACACTCCTTCCGACAAACACCCCGTCTGCCAAATACCCCGTCCGGCAGACACCCCGTCCAACAGATACTCCGTCCGACCGACACGCCGTCCGACAGACACTCTGTCCGGCAAACACTCCGTCCGGCAAACACTCCCTCCGGTATACACTCCAACCGTCAAGCACTCCGTCCAACAAACACTCCGTCCGACAAGCACTCTGTCCGGCAAACACTCTGCCCGGCAAATACTCAGGCCGACAAACACTCCGTCCGGCAAACACACCGCCCGGCAAACACGCAGTCCGGCAAACACTCTGCCCGGCAAATACTCAGGCCGACAAACACTCCGTCCGGCAAACACACCGCCCGGCAAACACGCCGTCCGGCAAACACGCCATCTGGCAAACACGCCGTCTGGCAAATACTCCTTCTGGCAAACACTCCATCCGCCAAACACTCTGTCCGCCAAACACTCTGTCCATCAAAAACTCCGTCCGCCAAACACTACGTCCGCCAAACACTCCGTCCGACAAACACTCCGTCCGCCAAACACTACATGCGCCAAACAGTACGTCCGCCAAACACTACGTCCGCCAAACACTCCGTCCGACAAACACTCCGTACACCATACACTTCATCCGGCAAACACTCTGTCCGCCAAACACTCTGTCCGCCAAACACTCCATCTGGCAAACACTCCAAACCCTCCTTCCGGCAAACACTCCATCCGGCAAACACTCCGTCTGGCAAACACTCCATCCGGCAAACACTCCGTCCAACAAACGCTCCGTTCTGCAAACACTCCATCCGGCAAACACTCCGTCCGACAAACACGTCGTCCATCAAACACGCCGTCCGGCAAACACTCCGTCTGGCATATACTCCGTCCGGCAATCACTCCGTCCGTCAAACACTCCATCCGGCAAACACTCCATCCGGCAAACACTCCATCCGGCAAGCACTCCATCCGGCAAACACTCCGTCCGGCAAACACTCCATCCGACAAGCACTCCGTCCGGCAAACGCTCTGCCCGGCAAATACTCAGGCCGACAAACACTCCGTCCGGCAAACACACCGCCTGGCAAACACGCCGTCCGGCAAACACGCCATCTGGCAAACACGCCATCTGGCAAACACTCCGTCTGGCAAACACTCCGTCCGACAAACACGCCGTCCGTCAAACACGCCGTCCAGCAAACACTCCGTCCGGCATATACTCCGTCCGGCAATCACTCCGTCCATCAAACACTCCATCCGGCAAACACTCCGTCCGGCAAACACTCCATCCGGCAAGCACTCTGTCCGGCAAACACTCCGTCCGGCAAACACTCCCTCTGGTATACACTCCAACCGTCAAACACTCCGTCCGACAAGCACTCCGTCCGGCAAACACTCTGCCCGGCAAATACTCAGGCCGACAAACACTCCGTCCGGCAAACACACCGCCCGGCAAACACGCAGTCCGGCAAGCACGCCGTCCGGCAAACACGCCGTCCGGCAAACATGCCGTCCGGCAAACACTCTGTCCGCCAAACACTCCATCCGCCAAACACTCCATCTGGCAAACACTCCAAACCCTCCGTCCGGCAAACACTACCTCTTGCTAACACGCCGTCCGACAAACACTCCATCCGGCAAACACTCCGTACACCATACACTCCATCCATCAAACACTCTGTCCGCCAAACACTCCATCTGGCAAACACTCCAAACCCTCCGTCCGGCAAACACTCCATCCAGCAAACAATCCTTCTGGCAAATACACCGTCCGGCAAACACTCAGTCCGGAAAACACTCTGCCCGGCAAATACTCCGGCCGACAAACACTCCGTCCGCCAAACACTCCGTCCGACAAACACTCCATCCGCCAAACACTACGTCCGCCAAACAGTACATCCGCCAAACACTACGTCCGCCAAACACTCCGTCCGACAAACACACCGTCCGACAAAAACTCTGTCCACCAAACACTCCTCCGCCAAACACTCCATCTGGCAAACACTCCAAACCCTCCGTCCGGCAAACACTCCATCCAGCAAATACTCCATCTGGCAAACACTCCGTCCGGCAAACACTCTGCCCGGCAAATACACAGGCAGACAAACACTCCGTCTGGCACACACTCCGCACGGCAAACACGCCGTCCGGCAATCACGCCATCCGGCAAACACTCCGTCCGGCAAACACTCCGTCCGGCAAACACTCCGTCCGCCAAACACTCCATCCGCCAAACAGTACGTCCGCCAAACACTACATCCGCCAAACACTCCGTCCGACAAACACTCCTTCCGACAAACACCCCGTCTGCCAAACACCCCGTCCGGCAGACACCCCGTCCAACAGATACTCCGTCCGACCGACACGACGTCCGACAGACACTCTGTCCGGCAAACACTCCGTCCGGCAAACACTCCCTCCGGTATACACTCCAACCGTCAAACACACCGTCCAACAAACACTCCGTCCGACAAGCACTCCGTCCGGCAAACACTCTGCCCGGCAAATACTCAGGCCGACAAACACTCCGTCCGGCAAACACACCGCCCGGCAAACACGCCGTCCGGCAAACACTCTGCCCGGCAAATACTCAGGCCGACAAACACTCCGACCGGCAAACACACCGCCCGGCAAACACGCCGTCCGGCAAACACGCCGTCTGGCAAACACGCCGTCTGGCAAACACTCCTTCTGGCAAATACTCCGTCCGCCAAACACTCTGTCCGCCAAACACTCTGCCCGTCAAAAATTCCGTCCGCCAAACACTCCGTCCGCCAAACACTCCGTCCGACAAACACTCCGTCCGCCAAACACTACATGCGCCAAACAGTACGTCCGCCAAACACTACGTCCGCCAAACACTCCGTCCGACAAACACTCCGTACACCATACACTCCATCCGGCAAACACTCTGTCCGCCAAACACACTGTCCGCCAAACACTCCATCTGGCAAACACTCCAAACCCTCCTTCCGGCAAACACTCCATCCGGCAAACACTCCATCTGGCAAACACTCCATCCGGCAAACACTCCGTCCAACAAACGCTCCGTTCTGCAAACACTCCATCCGGCAAACACTCCGTCCGACAAACACGCCGTCCATCAAACACGCCGTCCGGCAAACACTCCGTCCGGCATATACTCCGTCCGGCAATCACTCTGTCCGTCAAACACTCCATCCGGCAAACACTCCGTCCGGCAAATACTCCATCCGGCAAGCACTCCATCCGGCAAACACTCCGTCCGGCAAATACTCCATCCGACAAGCACTCCGTCCGGCAAACACTCTGCCCGGCAAATACTCAGGCCGACAAACACTCCGTCCGGCAAACAAACCGCCCGGCAAACACGCCGTCCGGCAAACACGCCGTCTGGCAAACACGCCGTCTGGCAAACACTCCGTCCGACAAACACGCCGTCCGTCAAACACGCCGTCCAGCAAACACTCCGTCCGGCATATACTCCGTCCGGCAATCACTCCGTCCGTCAAACACTCCATCCGGCAAACACTCCGTCTGGCAAACACTCCATCCGGCAAGCACTCCATCCAGCAAACACTCCGTCTGGCAAACACTACCTCTGGTATACACTCCAACCGTCAAACACTCCGTCCAACAAACACTCCGTCCGACAAGCACTCCGTCCGGCAAACACTCTGCCCGGCAAATACTCAGGCCGACAAACACTCCGTCCGGCAAACACACCGCCCGGCAAACACGTCGTCCGGCAAACACGCCGTCCGGCAAACACGCCGTCCGGCAAACACTCTGTCCGGCAAACACTCCGTCCGGCATATACTCCGTCCGGCAATCACTCTGTCCGTCAAACACTCCATCCGGCAAACACTCCGTCCGGCAAATACTCCATCCGGCAAGCACTCCATCCGGCAAACACTCCGTCCGGCAAATACACCATCCGACAAGCACTCCGTCCGGCAAACACTCTGCCCGGCAAATACTCAGGCCGACAAACACTCCGTCCGGCAAACACTCTGCCCGGCAAATACTCAGGCCGACAAACACTCCGTCCGGCAAACACACCGCCCGGCAAACACGCCGTCCGGCAAACACTCTGCCCGGCAAATACTCAGGCCGACAAACACACCGACCGGCAAACACACCGCCCGGCAAACACGCCGTCCGGCAAACACGCCGTCTGGCAAACACGCCGTCTGGCAAACACTCCTTCTGGCAAATACTCCGTCCGCCAAACATCTGTCCGCCAAACACTCTGTCCGTCAAAAACTCCATCCGCCAAACACACCGTCCGCCAAACACTCCGTCCGACAAACACTCCGTCCGCCAAACACTACATGCGCCAAACAGTACGTCCGCCAAACACTACGTCCGCCAAACACTCCGTCCGACAAACACTCCGTACACCATACACTCCATCCGGCAAACACTCTGTCCGCCAAACACACTGTCCGCCAAACACTCCATCTGGCAAACACTCCAAACCCTCCTTCCGGCAAACACTCCATCCGGCAAACACTCCATCTGGCAAACACTCCATCCGGCAAACACTCCGTCCAACAAACGCTCCGTTCTGCAAACACTCCATCTGGCAAACACTCCGTCCGACAAACACGCCGTCCATCAAACACGCCGTCCGGCAAACACTCCGTCCGGCATATACTCCGTCCGGCAATCACTCTGTCCGTCAAACACTCCATCCGGCAAACACTCCGTCCGGCAAACACTCCAAACCCTCCTTCCGGCAAACACTCCATCCGGCAAACACTCTGTCCAACAAACGCTCCGTTCTGCAAACACTCCATCCGGCAAACACACCGTCCGACCAACACGCCGTCCAACAAACACGCCGTCCGACAAACACGCCGTCCGACAAACACGCCATCCGACAAACACTCCTTCCGACAAACACGCCGTCCGACAAACACGCCATCCAACAAACACGCAGTCCGACAAACACGCCGTCCAACAAACACGGCGTCCGACAAACACGCCGTCCGGCAAATACGCCGTCCGAGAAACATGCCGTCCGAGAAACACGGCGTCCGACATAAACTCCATCCGACAAACACGCCGTCCAACAAAGACGCCATCCGACAAACACGCCATCTGGCAAACACGCCCTCTGGCAAACACGCGCCCGGCAAACACGCCGCCCGGCAAACAAGCCGCCCGGCAAACAAACCCCGTGGCAAACATGCCGCCCGGCAAGCACGCCGTCCGGCATACACGCCCTCCAGCATACACGCCGTCTGGAAAACACGCCCTCCGGCAAACATGCCGTCCGGCAAAAACTCTGTCCGTCAAACACGCCCTCCGGCAAACACGCCGTCCGGCAAACACACCGTCCGCCAAACACTTCCTCCGGCAAACATGCCATCCGGCAAACACTCCAGCCGGCCAACACTACGTCTGGCAAACACTCACTCCGACAAACACACCATCCGGCAAACACTCCGTCCACCATACACTGCGTCCGCCAAACACTCCGTCCGCTAAACACTCCATCCCCCAAACACTCCGTCCGCCAAACACTCCGTCTGGCAACACTCCGAACACTCCGTCTGGCAAATACTCTGTCCGCCAAACACTCCGTCCAACAAACACCCCGTCCGACAAACACACCGTCCGACAAACACTCCATCCAACAAACACTCCATCCGACAAATACTCCATCCGGCAATCACTCCCTCCAGCAAACGCGCCGTCCGGCAAACACTCCGTCCAGCAAACACTACCTTCGGCAAACACGACGTCCGACAAACACTCTATCCGGCAAACACACCGTACACCATACACTCCATCCGCCAAACACTCTGTCCGCCAAACACTCCGTCTGCCAAACACTCCGTCTGGCAAACACACCAAACCCTCCGTCCGGCAAACACACCATCCGGCAAACACTCCATCTGGCAAACACTCCATCCGGCAAACACTCCGTCCGGCAAACACTCTGCCCGGCAAATACTCTGGCCAACAAACACTCCGTCCAGCAAACACTCCGCCCGGCAAACACGCCGTCCGGCAAATACTCCGTCCGGCAAACACTCCGTCCGCCAAACACTCCATCCGGCAAACACTCCGTCCAACAAACGCTCCATTCTGCAAACACTCCATCCGGCAAACACTCCGTCCGACAAACACGCCGTCCGTCAAACACGCCGTCCAGCAAACACTCCGTCCGGCATATACTCCGTCCGGCAATCACTACGTCCGTCAAACACTCCATCCAGCAAACACTCCATCCGGCAAACACTCCATCCGGCATGCACTCCGTCCGGCAAACACTCCGTCCGGCAAACACTCCCTCTGGTATACACTCCAACCGTCAAACACTCCGTCCGACAAACACTCCGTCCGACAAGCACTCCGTCTGTCAAACACTCTGCCCGGCAAATACTCAGGCCGACAAACACTCCGTTCGGCAAACACACCGCCCGGCAAACACGCCGTCCGGCAAACACTCCGTCCGGCAAACACGCCGTCTGGCAAACACTCTGTCCGCCAAACACTCTGTCCGCCAAACACTCCATCTGGCAAACACTCCAAACCCTCCTTCCGGCAAACACTCCATCCGGCAAACACTCCGTCCGACAAATGCTCCGTTCTGCAAACACTCCATCCGGCAAACACTCCGTCCAACAAACACGCCGTCCATCAAACACGCCGTCCGGCAAACACTCCGTCCGGCATATACTCCGTCCGGCAATCACTCCGTCCGTCAAACACTCCATCCGGCAAACACTCCGTCCGGCAAACACTCCATCCGGCAAGCACTCCATCCGGCAAACACTCCGTCCGGCAAACACTCCCTCCGGTATACACTCCAACCGTCAAACACTCCGTCCAACAAACACTCCGTCCGACAAGCACTCCGTCCGGCAAATACTCTGCCCGGCAAATACTCAGGCCGACAAACACTCCGTCCGGCAAACACACCGCCCGGCAAACACGCCATCCGGCAAACACGCCGTCCGGCAAATACTCCGTCTGGCAAACACTCCGTCCGCCAAACACTCTGTCCGCCAAACACTCTGTCCGTCAAAAACTCCGTCCGCCAAACACTCCGTCCGCCAAACACTCCGTCCGACAAACACTCCGTCCGCCAAACACTACATGCGCCAAACAGTACGTGCGCCAAACAGTACATCCGCCAAACACTCCATCCGCCAAACACTCCATCTGGCAAACACTCCAAACCCTCCGTCCGGCAAACTCTACCTCTTGCTAACACGCCGTCCGACAAACATTCCATCCGGCAAACACTCCGTACACCATACACTCCATCCATCAAACACTCTGTCCACCAAACACTCCGTCTGGCAAACACTCCAAACCCTCTGTCCGGCAAACACTCCATCCAGCAAACAATCCTTCTGGCAAATACTCCGTCCGGCAAACACTCCGTCCGGAAAACACTCTGCCCGGCAAATACTCCGGCCGAGAAACACTCCGTCCGCCAAACACTCCGTCCGACAAACACTCCATCCGCCAAACACTACGTCCGCCAAACAGTACGTCCGCCAAACACTACGTCCGCCAAACACTCCGTCCGACAAACACTCCGTCCGACAAACACACCGTCCGACAAAAACTCTGTCCGCCAAACACTCCTCCGCCAAACACTCCATCTGGCAAACACTCCAAACCCTCCGTCCGGCAAACACTCCATCCAGCAAACACTCCATCTGGCAAACACTCCGTCCGGCAAACACTCTGCCCGCCAAATATTCAGGCAGACAAACACTCCGTCCGGCACACACTCCGCCCGGCAAACACGCCGTCCGGCAATCACGCCGTCCGGCAAACACTCCATCCGGCAAACACTCCGTCCGGCAAACACTCCGTCCGCCAAACACTCCGTCCACCAAAAAGTACGTCCGCCAAACACTACGCCCGCCAAACACTCCGTCCGACAAACACTCCTTCCGACAAACACCCCATCTGCCAAACACCCCGTCCGGCAGACACCCCGTCCAACAGATACTCCGTCCGACCGACACGCCGTCCGACAGACACTCTGTCCGGCAAACACTCCGTCCGGCAAACACTCCCTCCGGTATACACTCCAACCGTCAAGCACTCCGTCCAACAAACACTCCGTCCGACAAGCACTCCGTCCGGCAAACACTCTGCCCGGCAAATACTCAGGCCGACAAACACTCCGTCCGGCAAACACACCACCCGGCAAACACGCAGTCCGGCAAACACTCTGCCCGGCAAATACTCAGGCCGACAAACACTCCGTCCGGCAAACACACCGCCCGGCAAACACGCCGTCCGGCAAACACGCCGTCTGTCAAACACGCCGTCTGGCAAACACTCCTTCTGGCAAACACTCCATCCGCCAAACACTCTGTCCGCCAAACACTCTGTCCGTCAAAAACTCCGTCCGCCAAACACTACGTCCGCCAAACACTCCGTCCGACAAACACTCCGTCCGCCAAACACTACATGCGCCAAACAGTACGTCCGCCAAACACTACGTCCGCCAAACACTCCGTCCGACAAACACTCCGTACACCATACACTCCATCCGGCAAACACTCTGTCCGCCAAACACTCTGTCCGCCAAACACTCCATCTGGCAAACACTCCAAACCCTCCTTCCGGCAAACACTCCATCCGGCAAACACTCCGTCTGGCAAACACTCCATCCGGCAAACACTCCGTCCAACAAACGCTACGTTCTGCAAACACTCCATCCGGCAAACACTCCGTCCGACAAACACGCCGTCCATCAAACACGCCGTCCGGCAAACACTCCGTCCGGCATATACTCCGTCCGGCAATCACTCCGTCCGTCAAACACTCCATCTGGCAAACACTCCGCCCGGCAAACACTCCATCCGGCAAGCACTCCATCCGGCAAACACTCCGTCCGGCAAACACTCCATCCAACAAGCACTCCGTCCGGCAAACACTCTGCCCGGCAAATACTCAGGCCGACAAACACTCCGTCCGGCAAACACACCGCCTGGCAAACACGCCGTCCGGCAAACACGCCGTCTGGCAAACACGCCGTCTGGCAAACACTCCGTCTGGCAAACACTCCGTCCGACAAACACGCCGTCCGTCAAACACGCCGTCCAGCAAACACTCCGTCCGGCATATACTCCATCCGGCAATCACTCCGTCCATCAAACACTCCATCCGGCAAACACTCCGTCCGGCAAACACTCCATCCGGCAAGCACTCTGTCCGGCAAACACTCCGTCCGGCAAACACTCCCTCTGGTATACACTCCAACCGTCAAACACTCCGTCCGACAAGCACTCCGTCCGGCAAACACTCTGCCCGGCAAATACTCAGGCCGACAAACACTCCGTCCGGCAAACACACCGCCCAGCAAACACGCAGTCCAGCAAGCACGCCGACCGGCAAACACTCCGTCCGGCAAACATGCCGTCCGGCAAACACTCTGTCCGCCAAACACTCTGTCCGCCAAACACTCCATCTGGCAAACACTCCAAACCCTCCTTCCGGCAAACACTCCATCCGGCAAACACTCTGTCCAACAAACGCTCCGTTCTGCAAACACTCCATTCGGCAAACACTCCGTCCGACAAACACGCCGTCCATCAAACACGCCGTCCGGCAAACACTCCGTCTGGCATATACTCCGTCCGGCAATCACTCCGTCCGTCAAACACTCCATCCGGCAAACACTCCGTCCGGCAGACACTCCACCCGGCAAGCACTCCATCCGGCAAACACTCCATCCGGCAAACACTCCCTCCGGTATACACTCCAACCGTCAAACACTCCGTCCAACAAACACTCCGTCCGACAAGCACTCCGTCCGGCAAATACTCTGCCCGGCAAATACTCAGGCCGACAAACACTCCGTCCGGCAAACACACCGCCCGGCAAACACGCCATCCGGCAAACACGCCGTCCGGCAAATACTCCATCTGGCAAACACTCCGTCCGCCAAACACTCTGTCCGCCAAACACTCTGTCCGGCAAAAACTCCGTCCGCCAAACACACCGTCCGCCAAACACTCCGTCCGACAAACACTCCGTCCGCCAAACACTACATGCGCCAAACAGTACGTCCGCCAAACACTACGTCCGCCAAACACTCCGTCCGACAAACACTCCGTACACCATACACTCCATCCGTCAAACACTCTGTCCGCCAAACACTCCATCCGCCAAACACTCCATCTGGCAAACACTCCAAACCCTCCATCCGGCAAACACTACCTCTTGCTAACACGCCGTCCGACAAACACTCCATCCGGCAAACACTCCGTACACCATACACTCCATCCATCAAACACTTTGTCCGCCAAACACTCCGTCTGGCAAACACTCCAAACCCTCCATCCGGCAAACACTCCATCCAGCAAACAATCCTTCTGGCAAATACTCCGTCCGGCAAACACTCCGTCCGGAAAACACTCTGCCCGGCAAATACTCCGGCCGACAAACACTCCGTCCGCCAAACACTCCGTCCGACAAACACTCCATCTGCCAAACACTACGTCCGCCAAACACTCCGTCCGACAAACACACCGTCCGACAAAAACTCTGTCCACCAAACACTCATCCGCCAAACACTCCATCTGGCAAACACTTCAAACCCTCCGTCCGGCAAACACTCCATCCAGCAAACAATCCTTCTGGCAAATACTCCGTCCGGCAAACACTCCGTCCGGAAAACACTCTGCCCGGCAAATACTCCGGCCGAGAAACACTCCGTCCGCCAAACACTCCGTCCGACAAACACTCCATCCGCCAAACACTACGTCCGCCAAACAGTACGTCCGCCAAACACTACGTCCGCCAAACACTCCGTCCGACAAACACTCCGTCCGACAAACACACCGTCCGACAAAAACTCTGTCCGCCAAACACTCCTCCGCCAAACACTCCATCTGGCAAACACTCCAAACCCTCCGTCCGGCAAACACTCCATCCAGCAAACACTCCATCTGGCAAACACTCCGTCCGGCAAACACTCTGCCCGCCAAATATTCAGGCAGACAAACACTCCGTCCGGCACACACTCTGCCCGGCAAACACGCCGTCCGGCAATCACGCCGTCCGGCAAACACTCCATCCGGCAAACACTCCGTCCGGCAAACACTCCGTCCGCCAAACACTCCGTCCACCAAAAAGTACGTCCGCCAAACACTACGCCCGCCAAACACTCCGTCCGACAAACACTCCTTCCGACAAACACCCCATCTGCCAAACAACCCGTCCGGCAGACACCCCGTCCAACAGATACTCCGTCCGACCGACACGCCGTCCGACAGACACTCTGTCCGGCAAACACTCCGTCCGGCAAACACTCCCTCCGGTATACACTCCAACCGTCAAGCACTCCGTCCAACAAACACTCCGTCCGACAAGCACTCCGTCCGGCAAACACTCTGCCCGGCAAATACTCAGGCCGACAAACACTCCGTCCGGCAAACACACCACCCGGCAAACACGCAGTCCGGCAAACACTCTGCCCGGCAAATACTCAGGCCGACAAACACTCCGTCCGGCAAACACACCGCCCGGCAAACACGCCGTCCGGCAAACACGCCGTCTGTCAAACACGCCGTCTGGCAAACACTCCTTCTGGCAAACACTCCATCCGCCAAACACTCTGTCCGCCAAACACTCTGTCCGTCAAAAACTCCGTCCGCCAAACACTACGTCCGCCAAACACTCCGTCCGACAAACACTCCGTCCACCAAACACTACATGCGCCAAACAGTACGTCCGCCAAACACTACGTCCGCCAAACACTCCGTCCGACAAACACTCCGTACACCATACACTCCATCCGGCAAACACTCTGTCCGCCAAACACTCTGTCCGCCAAACACTCCATCTGGCAAACACTCCAAACCCTCCTTCCGGCAAACACTCCATCCGGCAAACACTCCGTCTGGCAAACACTCCATCCGGCAAACACTCCGTCCAACAAACGCTACGTTCTGCAAACACTCCATCCGGCAAACACTCCGTCCGACAAACACGCCGTCCATCAAACACGCCGTCCGGCAAACACTCCGTCCGGCATATACTCCGTCCGGCAATCACTCCGTCCGTCAAACACTCCATCTGGCAAACACTCCGCCCGGCAAACACTCCATCCGGCAAGCACTCCATCCGGCAAACACTCCGTCCGGCAAACACTCCATCCGACAAGCACTCCGTCCGGCAAACACTCTGCCCGGCAAATACTCAGGCCGACAAACACTCCGTCCGGCAAACACACCGCCTGGCAAACACGCCGTCCGGCAAACACGCCGTCTGGCAAACACGCCGTCTGGCAAACACTCCGTCTGGCAAACACTCCGTCCGACAAACACGCCGTCCGTCAAACACGCCGTCCAGCAAACACTCCGTCCGGCATATACTCCATCCGGCAATCACTCCGTCCATCAAACACTCCATCCGGCAAACACTCCGTCCGGCAAACACTCCATCCGGCAAGCACTCTGTCCGGCAAACACTCCGTCCGGCAAACACTCCCTCTGGTATACACTCCAACCGTCAAACACTCCGTCCGACAAGCACTCCGTCCGGCAAACACTCTGCCCGGCAAATACTCAGGCCGACAAACACTCCGTCCGGCAAACACACCGCCCAGCAAACACGCAGTCCAGCAAGCACGCCGACCGGCAAACACTCCGTCCGGCAAACATGCCGTCCGGCAAACACTCTGTCCGCCAAACACTCTGTCCGCCAAACACTCCATCTGGCAAACACTCCAAACCCTCCTTCCGGCAAACACTCCATCCGGCAAACACTCTGTCCAACAAACGCTCCGTTCTGCAAACACTCCATTCGGCAAACACTCCGTCCGACAAACACGCCGTCCATCAAACACGCCGTCCGGCAAACACTCCGTCTGGCATATACTCCGTCCGGCAATCACTCCGTCCGTCAAACACTCCATCCGGCAAACACTCCGTCCGGCAGACACTCCACCCGGCAAGCACTCCATCCGGCAAACACTCCATCCGGCAAACACTCCCTCCGGTATACACTCCAACCGTCAAACACTCCGTCCAACAAACACTCCGTCCGACAAGCACTCCGTCCGGCAAATACTCTGCCCGGCAAATACTCAGGCCGACAAACACTCCGTCCGGCAAACACACCGCCCGGCAAACACGCCATCCGGCAAACACGCCGTCCGGCAAATACTCCATCTGGCAAACACTCCGTCCGCCAAACACTCTGTCCGCCAAACACTCTGTCCGGCAAAAACTCCGTCCGCCAAACACACCGTCCGCCAAACACTCCGTCCGACAAACACTCCGTCCGCCAAACACTACATGCGCCAAACAGTACGTCCGCCAAACACTACGTCCGCCAAACACTCCGTCCGACAAACACTCCGTACACCATACACTCCATCCGTCAAACACTCTGTCCGCCAAACACTCCATCCGCCAAACACTCCATCTGGCAAACACTCCAAACCCTCCATCCGGCAAACACTACCTCTTGCTAACACGCCGTCCGACAAACACTCCATCCGGCAAACACTCCGTACACCATACACTCCATCCATCAAACACTCTGTCCGCCAAACACTCCGTCTGGCAAACACTCCAAACCCTCCATCCGGCAAACACTCCATCCAGCAAACAATCCTTCTGGCAAATACTCCGTCCGGCAAACACTCCGTCCGGAAAACACTCTGCCCGGCAAATACTCCGGCCGACAAACACTCCGTCCGCCAAACACTCCGTCCGACAAACACTCCATCTGCCAAACACTACGTCCGCCAAACACTCCGTCCGACAAACACACCGTCCGACAAAAACTCTGTCCACCAAACACTCATCCGCCAAACACTCCATCTGGCAAACACTTCAAACCCTCCGTCCGGCAAACACTCCATCCAGCAAACACTCCATCTGGCAAAAACTCCGTCCGGCAAACACTCTGCCCGGCATATACTCAGGCAGACAAACACTCCGTCCGGCACACACTCCACCCGGCAAACACGCCGTCCGGCAGTCACGCCATCCGGCAAACACTCCGTCCGGCAAACACTCTGTCCGGCAAACACTCCGTCCGCCAAACACTCCATCCGCCAAACACTCCGTCCGGCAAATACTCCTTCCGACAAGCACTCCGTCCGGCAAACACTCTGCCCGGCAAATACTCAGGCCGACAAACACTCCGTCCGGCAAACAAACCGCCCGGCAAACACGCCGTCCGGCAAACACGCCGTCTGGCAAACACGCCGTCTGGCAAACACTCCGTCCGACAAACACGCCGTCCGTCAAACACGCCGTCCAGCAAACACTCCGTCCGGCATATACTCCATCCGGCAATCACTCCGTCCGTCAAACACTCCATCCGGCAAACACTCCGTCTGGCAAACACTCCATCCGGCAAGCACTCCATCCAGCAAACACTCCATCTGGCAAACACTACCTCTGGTATACACTCCAACCGTCAAACACTCCGTCCAACAAACACTCCGTCCGACAAGCACTCCGTCCGGCAAACACTCTGCCCGGCAAATACTCAGGCCGACAAACACTCCGTCCGGCAAACACACCGCCCGGCAAACACGTCGTCCGGCAAACACGCCGTCCGGCAAACACGCCGTCCGGCAAACACTCTGTCCGGCAAACACTCCGTCCGGCATATACTCCGTCCGGCAATCACTCTGTCCGTCAAACACTCCATCCGGCAAACACTCCGTCCGGCAAATACTCCATCCGGCAAGCACTCCATCCGGCAAACACTCCGTCCGGCAAATACACCATCCGACAAGCACTCCGTCCGGCAAACACTCTGCCCGGCAAATACTCAGGCCGACAAACACTCCGTCCGGCAAACACTCTGCCCGGCAAATACTCAGGCCGACAAACACTCCGTCCGGCAAACACACCACCCGGCAAACACGCCGTCCGGCAAACACTCTGCCCGGCAAATACTCAGGCCGACAAACACACCGACCGGCAAACACACCGCCCGGCAAACACGCCGTCCGGCAAACACGCCGTCTGGCAAACACGCCGTCTGGCAAACACTCCTTCTGGCAAATACTCCGTCCGCCAAACATCTGTCCGCCAAACACTCTGTCCGTCAAAAACTCCATCCGCCAAACACACCGTCCGCCAAACACTCCGTCCGACAAACACTCCGTCCGCCAAACACTACATGCGCCAAACAGTACGTCCGCCAAACACTACGTCTGCCAAACACTCCGTCCGACAAACACTCCGTACACCATACACTCCATCCGGCAAACACTCTGTCCGCCAAACACACTGTCCGCCAAACACTCCATCTGGCAAACACTCCAAACCCTCCTTCCGGCAAACACTCCATCCGGCAAACACTCCATCTGGCAAACACTCCATCCGGCAAACACTCCGTCCAACAAACGCTCCGTTCTGCAAACACTCCATCCGGCAAACACTCCGTCCGACAAACACGCCGTCCATCAAACACGCCGTCCGGCAAACACTCCGTCCGGCATATACTCCGTCCGGCAATCACTCTGTCCGTCAAACACTCCATCCGGCAAACACTCCGTCCGGCAAATACTCCATCCGGCAAGCACTCCATCCGGCAAACACTCCGTCCGGCAAATACTCCATCCGACAAGCACTCCATCCGGCAAACACTCTGCCCGGCAAATACTCAGGCCGACAAACACTCCGTCCGGCAAACAAACCGCCCGGCAAACACGCCGTCCGGCAAACACGCCGTCTGGCAAACACGCCGTCTGGCAAACACTCCGTCCGACAAACACGCCGTCCGTCAAACACGCCGTCCAGCAAACACTCCGTCCGGCATATACTCCGTCCGGCAATCACTCCGTCCGTCAAACACTCCATCCGGCAAACACTCCGTCCGGCAAACACTCCATCCGGCAAGCACTCCATCCAGCAAACACTCCGTCTGGCAAACACTACCTCTGGTATACACTCCAACCGTCAAACACTCCGTCCAACAAACACTCCGTCCGACAAGCACTCCGTCCGGCAAACACTCTGCCCGGCAAATACTCAGGCCGACAAACACTCCGTCCGGCAAACACACCGCCTGGCAAACACGTCGTCCGGCAAACACGCCGTCCGGCAAACACGCCGTCCGGCAAACACTCTGTCCGCCAAACACTCTGTCCGCCAAAAACTCCATCTGGCAAACACTCCAAACCCTCCTTCCGGCAAACACTCCATCCGGCAAACACTCTGTCCAACAAACGCTCCGTTCTGCAAACACTCCATCCGGCAAACACACCGTCCGACCAACACGCCGTCCAACAAACACGCCGTCCGACAAACACGCCGTCCGACAAACACGCCATCCGACAAACACTCCTTCCGACAAACACGCCGTCCGACAAACACGCCATCCAACAAACACGCAGTCCGACAAACACGCCGTCCAACAAACACGGCGTCCGACAAACACGCCGTCCGGCAAATACGCCGTCCGAGAAACATGCCGTCCGAGAAACACGGCGTCCGACATAAACTCCATCCGACAAACACGCCGTCCAACAAAGACGCCATCCGACAAACACGCCATCTGGCAAACACGCCCTCTGGCAAACACGCGCCCGGCAAACACGCCGCCCGGCAAACAAGCCGCCCGGCAAACAAACCCCGTGGCAAACATGCCGCCCGGCAAGCACGCCGTCCGGCATACACGCCCTCCAGCATACACGCCGTCTGGAAAACACGCCCTCCGGCAAACATGCCGTCCGGCAAAAACTCTGTCCGTCAAACACGCCCTCCGGCAAACACGCCGTCCGGCAAACACACTGTCCGCCAAACACTTCCTCCGGCAAACATGCCATCCGGCAAACACTCCAGCCGGCCAACACTACGTCTGGCAAACACTCACTCCGACAAACACACCATCCGGCAAACACTCCGTCCACCATACACTGCGTCCGCCAAACACTCCGTCCGCTAAACACTCCATCCCCCAAACACTCCGTCCGCCAAACACTCCGTCTGGCAACACTCCGAACACTCCGTCTGGCAAATACTCTGTCCGCCAAACACTCCGTCCAACAAACACCCCGTCCGACAAACACACCATCCGACAAACACTCCATCCAACAAACACTCCATCCGACAAATACTCCATCCGGCAATCACTCCCTCCAGCAAACGCGCCGTCCGGCAAACACTCCGTCCAGCAAACACTACCTTCGGCAAACACGACGTCCGACAAACACTCTATCCGGCAAACACACCGTACACCATACACTCCATCCGCCAAACACTCTGTCCGCCAAACACTCCGTCTGCCAAACACTCCGTCTGGCAAACACACCAAACCCTCCGTCCGGCAAACACACCATCCGGCAAACACTCCATCTGGCAAACACTCCATCCGGCAAACACTCCGTCCGGCAAACACTCTGCCCGGCAAATACTCTGGCCAACAAACACTCCGTCCAGCAAACACTCCGCCCGGCAAACACGCCGTCCGGCAAATACTCCGTCCGGCAAACACTCCGTCCGCCAAACACTCCATCCGGCAAACACTCCGTCCAACAAACGCTCCATTCTGCAAACACTCCATCCGGCAAACACTCCGTCCGACAAACACGCCGTCCGTCAAACACGCCGTCCAGCAAACACTCCGTCCGGCATATACTCCGTCCGGCAATCACTACGTCCGTCAAACACTCCATCCAGCAAACACTCCATCCGGCAACCACTCCATCCGGCATGCACTCCGTCCGGCAAACACTCCGTCCGGCAAACACTCCCTCTGGTATACACTCCAACCGTCAAACACTCCGTCCGACAAACACTCCGTCCGACAAGCACTCCGTCCGGCAAACACTCTGCCCGGCAAATACTCAGGCCGACAAACACTCCGTTCGGCAAACACACCGCCCGGCAAACACGCCGTCCGGCAAACACTCCGTCCAGCAAACACGCCGTCCGGCAAACACTCTGTCCGCCAAACACTCTGTCCGCCAAACACTCCATCTGGCAAACACTCCAAACCCTCCTTCCGGCAAACACTCCATCCGGCAAACACTCCGTCCGACAAATGCTCCGTTCTGCAAACACTCCATCCGGCAAACACTCCGTCCAACAAACACGCCGTCCATCAAACACGCCGTCCGGCAAACACTCCGTCCGGCATATACTCCGTCCGGCAATCACTCCGTCCGTCAAACACTCCATCCGGCAAACACTCCGTCCGGCAAACACTCCATCCGGCAAGCACTCCATCCGGCAAACACTCCGTCCGGCAAACACTCCCTCCGGTATACACTCCAACCGTCAAACACTCCGTCCAACAAACACTCCGTCCGACAAGCACTCCGTCCGGCAAATACTCTGCCCGGCAAATACTCAGGCCGACAAACACTCCGTCCGGCAAACACACCGCCCGGCAAACACGCCATCCGGCAAACACGCCGTCCGGCAAATACTCCGTCTGGCAAACACTCCGTCCGCCAAACACTCTGTCCGCCAAACACTCTGTCCGTCAAAAACTCCGTCCGCCAAACACTCCGTCCGCCAAACACTCCGTCCGACAAACACTCCGTCCGCCAAACACTACATGCGCCAAACAGTACGTGCGCCAAACAGTACATCCGCCAAACACTCCATCCGCCAAACACTCCATCTGGCAAACACTCCAAACCCTCCGTCCGGCAAACTCTACCTCTTGCTAACACGCCGTCCGACAAACATTCCATCCGGCAAACACTCCGTACACCATACACTCCATCCATCAAACACTCTGTCCACCAAACACTCCGTCTGGCAAACACTCCAAACCCTCTGTCCGGCAAACACTCCATCCAGCAAACAATCCTTCTGGCAAATACTCCGTCCGGCAAACACTCCGTCCGGAAAACACTCTGCCCGGCAAATACTCCGGCCGAGAAACACTCCGTCCGCCAAACACTCCGTCCGACAAACACTCCATCCGCCAAACACTACATCCGCCAAACAGTACGTCCGCCAAACACTACGTCCGCCAAACACTCCGTCCGACAAACACTCCGTCCGACAAACACACCGTCCGACAAAAACTCTGTCCGCCAAACACTCCTCCGCCAAACACTCCATCTGGCAAACACTCCAAACCCTCCGTCCGGCAAACACTCCATCCAGCAAACACTCCATCTGGCAAACACTCCGTCCGGCAAACACTCTGCCCGCCAAATACTCAGGCAGACAAACACTCCATCCGGCACACACTCCGCCCGGCAAACACGCCGTCCGGCAATCACGCCGTCCGGCAAACACTCCATCCGGCAAACACTCCGTCCGGCAAACACTCCGTCCGCCAAACACTCCGTCCACCAAAAAGTACGTCCGCCAAACACTACGCCCGCCAAACACTCCGTCCGACAAACACTCCTTCCGACAAACACCCCATCTGCCAAACACCCCGTCCGGCAGACACCCCGTCCAACAGATACTCCGTCCGACCGACACGCCGTCCGACAGACACTCTGTCCGGCAAACACTCCGTCCGGCAAACACTCCCTCCGGTATACACTCCAACCGTCAAGCACTCCGTCCAACAAACACTCCGTCCGACAAGCACTCCGTCCGGCAAACACTCTGCCCGGCAAATACTCAGGCCGACAAACACTCCGTCCGGCAAACACACCGCCCGGCAAACACGCAGTCCGGCAAACACTCTGCCCGGCAAATACTCAGGCCGACAAACACTCCGTCCGGCAAACACACCGCCCGGCAAACACGCCGTCCGGCAAACACGCCGTCTGTCAAACACGCCGTCTGGCAAACACTCCTTCTGGCAAACACTCCATCCGCCAAACACTCTGTCCGCCAAACACTCTGTCCGTCAAAAACTCCGTCCGCCAAACACTACGTCCGCCAAACACTCCGTCCGACAAACACTCCGTCCGCCAAACACTACATGCGCCAAACAGTACGTCCGCCAAACACTACGTCCGCCAAACACTCCGTCCGACAAACACTCCGTACACCATACACTCCATCCGGCAAACACTCTGTCCGCCAAACACTCTGTCCGCCAAACACTCCATCTGGCAAACACTCCAAACCCTCCTTCCGGCAAACACTCCATCCGGCAAACACTCCGTCTGGCAAACACTCCATCCGGCAAACACTCCGTCCAACAAACGCTACGTTCTGCAAACACTCCATCCGGCAAACACTCCGTCCGACAAACACGCCGTCCATCAAACACGCCGTCCGGCAAACACTCCGTCCGGCATATACTCCGTCCGGCAATCACTCCGTCCGTCAAACACTCCATCTGGCAAACACTCCGTCCGGCAAACACTCCATCCGGCAAGCACTCCATCCGGCAAACACTCCGTCCGGCAAACACTCCATCCGACAAGCACTCCGTCCGGCAAACACTCTGCCCGGCAAATACTCAGGCCGACAAACACTCCGTCCGGCAAACACACCGCCTGGCAAACACGCCGTCCGGCAAACACGCCGTCTGGCAAACACGCCGTCTGGCAAACACTCCGTCTGGCAAACACTCCGTCCGACAAACACGCCGTCCGTCAAACACGCCGTCCAGCAAACACTCCGTCCGGCATATACTCCGTCCGGCAATCACTCCGTCCATCAAACACTCCATCCGGCAAACACTCCGTCCGGCAAACACTCCATCCGGCAAGCACTCTGTCCGGCAAACACTCCGTCCGGCAAACACTCCCTCTGGTATACACTCCAACCGTCAAACACTCCGTCCGACAAGCACTCCGTCCGGCAAACACTCTGCCCGGCAAATACTCAGGCCGACAAACACTCCGTCCGGCAAACACACCGCCCGGCAAACACGCAGTCCAGCAAGCACGCCGTCCGGCAAACACTCCGTCCGGCAAACATGCCGTCCGGCAAACACTCTGTCCGCCAAACACTCTGTCCGCCAAACACTCCATCTGGCAAACACTCCAAACCCTCCTTCCGGCAAACACTCCATCCGGCAAACACTCTGTCCAACAAACGCTCCGTTCTGCAAACACTCCATTCGGCAAACACTCCGTCCGACAAACACGCCGTCCATCAAACACGCCGTCCGGCAAACACTCCGTCTGGCATATACTCCGTCCGGCAATCACTCCGTCCGTCAAACACTCCATCCGGCAAACACTCCGTCCGGCAGACACTCCACCCGGCAAGCACTCCATCCGGCAAACACTCCGTCCGGCAAACACTCCCTCCGGTATACAATCCAACCGTCAAACACTCCGTCCAACAAACACTCCGTCCGACAAGCACTCCGTCCGGCAAATACTCTGCCCGGCAAATACTCAGGCCGACAAACACTCCGTCCGGCAAACACACCGCCCGGCAAACACGCCATCCGGCAAACACGCCGTCCGGCAAATACTCCATCTGGCAAACACTCCGTCCGCCAAACACTCTGTCCGCCAAACACTCTGTCCGGCAAAAACTCCGTCCGCCAAACACACCGTCCGCCAAACACTCCGTCCGACAAACACTCCGTCCACCAAACACTACATGCGCCAAACAGTACGTCCGCCAAACACTACGTCCGCCAAACACTCCGTCCGACAAACACTCCGTATACCATACACTCCATCCGTCAAACACTCTGTCCGCCAAACACTCCATCCGCCAAACACTCCATCTGGCAAACACTCCAAACCCTCCATCCGGCAAACACCACCTCTTGCTAACACGCCGTCCGACAAACACTCCATCCGGCAAACACTCCGTACACCATACACTCCATCCATCAAACACTCTGTCCGCCAAACACTCCGTCTGGCAAACACTTCAAACCCTCCGTCCGGCAAACACTCCATCCAGCAAACAATCCTTCTGGCAAATACTCCGTCCGGCAAACACTCCGTCCGGAAAACACTCTGCCCGGCAAATACTCCGGCCGACAAACACTCCGTCCGCCAAACACTCCGTCCGACAAACACTCCATCTGCCAAACACTACGTCCGCCAAACACTCCGTCCGACAAACACACCGTCCGACAAAAACTCTGTCCACCAAACACTCATCCGCCAAACACTCCATCTGGCAAACACTTCAAACCCTCCGTCCGGCAAACACTCCATCCAGCAAACACTCCATCTGGCAAAAACTCCGTCCGGCAAACACTCTGCCCGGCATATACTCAGGCAGACAAACACTCCGTCCGGCACACACTCCACCCGGCAAACACGCCGTCCGGCAGTCACGCCATCCGGCAAACACTCCGTCCGGCAAACACTCCGTCCGGCAAACACTCCGTCCGCCAAACACTCCGTCCGACAAACACTCCGTCCGCCAAACACTACATGCGCCAAACAGTACGTGCGCCAAACAGTACATCCGCCAAACACTCCATCCGCCAAACACTCCATCTGGCAAACACTCCAAACCCTCCGTCCGGCAAACTCTACCTCTTGCTAACACGCCGTCCGACAAACATTCCATCCGGCAAACACTCCGTACACCATACACTCCATCCATCAAACACTCTGTCCACCAAACACTCCGTCTGGCAAACACTCCAAACCCTCTGTCCGGCAAACACTCCATCCAGCAAACAATCCTTCTGGCAAATACTCCGTCCGGCAAACACTCCGTCCGGAAAACACTCTGCCCGGCAAATACTCCGGCCGAGAAACACTCCGTCCGCCAAACACTCCGTCCGACAAACACTCCATCCGCCAAACACTACATCCGCCAAACAGTACGTCCGCCAAACACTACGTCCGCCAAACACTCCGTCCGACAAACACTCCGTCCGACAAACACACCGTCCGACAAAAACTCTGTCCGCCAAACACTCCTCCGCCAAACACTCCATCTGGCAAACACTCCAAACCCTCCGTCCGGCAAACACTCCATCCAGCAAACACTCCATCTGGCAAACACTCCGTCCGGCAAACACTCTGCCCGCCAAATACTCAGGCAGACAAACACTCCATCCGGCACACACTCCGCCCGGCAAACACGCCGTCCGGCAATCACGCCGTCCGGCAAACACTCCATCCGGCAAACACTCCGTCCGGCAAACACTCCGTCCGCCAAACACTCCGTCCACCAAAAAGTACGTCCGCCAAACACTACGCCCGCCAAACACTCCGTCCGACAAACACTCCTTCCGACAAACACCCCATCTGCCAAACACCCCGTCCGGCAGACACCCCGTCCAACAGATACTCCGTCCGACCGACACGCCGTCCGACAGACACTCTGTCCGGCAAACACTCCGTCCGGCAAACACTCCCTCCGGTATACACTCCAACCGTCAAGCACTCCGTCCAACAAACACTCCGTCCGACAAGCACTCCGTCCGGCAAACACTCTGCCCGGCAAATACTCAGGCCGACAAACACTCCGTCCGGCAAACACACCGCCCGGCAAACACGCAGTCCGGCAAACACTCTGCCCGGCAAATACTCAGGCCGACAAACACTCCGTCCGGCAAACACACCGCCCGGCAAACACGCCGTCCGGCAAACACGCCGTCTGTCAAACACGCCGTCTGGCAAACACTCCTTCTGGCAAACACTCCATCCGCCAAACACTCTGTCCGCCAAACACTCTGTCCGTCAAAAACTCC
Organism: Somniosus microcephalus; assembly: GCF_052327205.1. NCBI lineage: Eukaryota > Metazoa > Chordata > Chondrichthyes > Squaliformes > Somniosidae > Somniosus > Somniosus microcephalus. Next base: position 106,905 of record NW_028225298.1, read on the forward strand.
GTCCGCCAAACACTACGTCCGCCAAACACTCCGTCCGACAAACACTCCGTCCGCCAAACACTACATGCGCCAAACAGTACGTCCGCCAAACACTACGTCCGCCAAACACTCCGTCCGACAAACACTCCGTACACCATACACTCCATCCGGCAAACACTCTGTCCGCCAAACACTCTGTCCGCCAAACACTCCATCTGGCAAACACTCCAAACCCTCCTTCCGGCAAACACTCCATCCGGCAAACACTCCGTCTGGCAAACACTCCATCCGGCAAACACTCCGTCCAACAAACGCTACGTTCTGCAAACACTCCATCCGGCAAACACTCCGTCCGACAAACACGCCGTCCATCAAACACGCCGTCCGGCAAACACTCCGTCCGGCATATACTCCGTCCGGCAATCACTCCGTCCGTCAAACACTCCATCTGGCAAACACACCGTCCGGCAAACACTCCATCCGGCAAGCACTCCATCCGGCAAACACTCCGTCCGGCAAACACTCCATCCGACAAGCACTCCGTCCGGCAAACACTCTGCCCGGCAAATACTCAGGCCGACAAACACTCCGTCCGGCAAACACACCGCCTGGCAAACACGCCGTCCGGCAAACACGCCGTCTGGCAAACACGCCGTCTGGCAAACACTCCGTCTGGCAAACACTCCGTCCGACAAACACGCCGTCCGTCAAACACGCCGTCCAGCAAACACTCCGTCCGGCATATACTCCGTCCGGCAATCACTCCGTCCATCAAACACTCCATCCGGCAAACACTCCATCCGGCAAACACTCCATCCGGCAAGCACTCTGTCCGGCAAACACTCCGTCCGGCAAACACTCCCTCTGGTATACACTCCAACCGTCAAACACTCCGTCCGACAAGCACTCCGTCCAGCAAACACTCTGCCCGGCAAATACTCAGGCCGACAAACACTCCGTCCGGCAAACACACCGCCCGGCAAACACGCAGTCCAGCAAGCACGCCGTCCGGCAAACACTCCGTCCGGCAAACATGCCGTCCGGCAAACACTCTGTCCGCCAAACACTCTGTCCGCCAAACACTCCATCTGGCAAACACTCCAAACCCTCCTTCCGGCAAACACTCCATCCGGCAAACACTCTGTCCAACAAACGCTCCGTTCTGCAAACACTCCATTCGGCAAACACTCCGTCCGACAAACACGCCGTCCATCAAACACGCCGTCCGGCAAACACTCCGTCTGGCATATACTCCGTCCGGCAATCACTCCGTCCGTCAAACACTCCATCCGGCAAACACTCCGTCCGGCAGACACTCCACCCGGCAAGCACTCCATCCGGCAAACACTCCGTCCGGCAAACACTCCCTCCGGTATACACTCCAACCGTCAAACACTCCGTCCAACAAACACTCCGTCCGACAAGCACTCCGTCCGGCAAATACTCTGCCCGGCAAATACTCAGGCCGACAAACACTCCGTCCGGCAAACACACCGCCCGGCAAACACGCCATCCGGCAAACACGCCGTCCGGCAAATACTCCATCTGGCAAACACTCCGTCCGCCAAACACTCTGTCCGCCAAACACTCTGTCCGGCAAAAACTCCGTCCGCCAAACACACCGTCCGCCAAACACTCCGTCCGACAAACACTCCGTCCACCAAACACTACATGCGCCAAACAGTACGTCCGCCAAACACTACGTCCGCCAAACACTCCGTCCGACAAACACTCCGTATACCATACACTCCATCCGTCAAACACTCTGTCCGCCAAACACTCCATCCGCCAAACACTCCATCTGGCAAACACTCCAAACCCTCCATCCGGCAAACACCACCTCTTGCTAACACGCCGTCCGACAAACACTCCATCCGGCAAACACTCCGTACACCATACACTCCATCCATCAAACACTCTGTCCGCCAAACACTCCGTCTGGCAAACACTTCAAACCCTCCGTCCGGCAAACACTCCATCCAGCAAACAATCCTTCTGGCAAATACTCCGTCCGGCAAACACTCCGTCCGGAAAACACTCTGCCCGGCAAATACTCCGGCCGACAAACACTCCGTCCGCCAAACACTCCGTCCGACAAACACTCCATCTGCCAAACACTACGTCCGCCAAACACTCCGTCCGACAAACACACCGTCCGACAAAAACTCTGTCCACCAAACACTCATCCGCCAAACACTCCATCTGGCAAACACTTCAAACCCTCCGTCCGGCAAACACTCCATCCAGCAAACACTCCATCTGGCAAAAACTCCGTCCGGCAAACACTCTGCCCGGCATATACTCAGGCAGACAAACACTCCGTCCGGCACACACTCCACCCGGCAAACACGCCGTCCGGCAGTCACGCCATCCGGCAAACACTCCGTCCGGCAAACACTCCGTCCGGCAAACACTCCGTCCGCCAAACACTCCATCCGCCAAACAGTACGTCCGCCAAACACTACGTCCGCCAAACACTCCATCCGACAAACACTCCTTCCGACAAACACCCCGTCTGCCAAACACCCCGTCCGGCAGACAGCCCGTCCAACAGATACTCCGTCCGACCGACACGCCGTCCGACAGATACTCTGTCCGGCAAACACTCCGTCCGGCAAACACTCCCTCCGGTATACACTCCAACCGTCAAACTCTCCGTCCAACAAACACTCCATCCGACAAGCACTCCGTCCGGCAAACACTCTGCCCGGCAAATATTCAGGCCGACAAACACTCCATCCGGCAAACACACCGCCCGGCAAACACGCCGTCCGGCAAACACTCTGCCCGGCAAATACTCAGGCCGACAAACACTCCGTCCGGCAAACACACCGCCCGGCAAACATGCCGTCCGGCAAACACGCCGTCTGGCAAACACGCCGTCTGGCAAACACTCCTTCTGGCAAACACTCCGTCCGCCAAACACTCTGTCCGCCAAACACTCTGTCCGTCAAAAACTCCATCCGCCAACCACTCCGTCCGCTAAACACTCCGTCCGACAAACACTCCGTCCGCCAAACACTACATGCGCCAAACAGTACGTCCGCCAAACACTACGTCCGCCAAACACTCCGTCTGACAAACACTCCGTACACCATACACTCCATCCGGCAAACACTCTGTCCGCCAAACACTCTGTCCGCCAAACACTCCATCTGGCAAACACTCCAAACCCTCCTTCCGGCAAACACTCCATCCGGCAAACACTCCATCTGGCAAACACTCCATCCGGCAAACACTCCGTCCAACAAACGCTTCATTCTGCAAACACTCCATCCGGCAAACACTCCGTCCGACAAACACGCCGTCCATCAAACACGCCGTCCGGCAAACACTCCGTCCGGCATATACTCCGTCCGGCAATCACTCCGTCCGTCAAACACTCCATCCGGCAAACCCTCCGTCCGGCAAACACTCCATCCGGCAAGCACTCCATCCGGCAAACACTCCGTCCGGCAAACACTCCATCCGACAAGCACTCCGTCCGGCAAACACTCTGCCCGGCAAATACTCAGGCCGACAAACACTCCGTCCGGCAAACACACCGCCCGGCAAACACGTCGTCCGGCAAACACGCCGTCTGGCAAACACGCCGTCTGGCAAACACTCCGTCCGACAAACACGCCGTCCGTCAAACACGCCGTCCAGCAAACACTCCGTCTGGCATATATTCCGTCCGGCAATCACTCCGTCCGTCAAACACACCATCCGGCAAACACTCCGTCCGGCAAACACTCCATCCGGCAAGCACTCCGTCCGGCAAACACTCCGTCTGGCAAACACTCCCTCTGGTATAAACTCCAACCGTCAAACACTCCGTCCGACAAACACTCCGTCCGACAAGCACTCCGTCCGGCAAACACTCTGCCCGGCAAATACTCAGGCTGACAAACACTCCGTCCGGCAAACACACCGCCCGGCATACACGCCGTCCGGCAAACACGCCGTCCGGCAAACACTCTGTCCGCCAAACACTCTGTCCGCCAAACACTCCATCTGGCAAACACTCCAAACCCTCCTTCCGGCAAACACTCCATCCGGCAAACACTCCTTCCAACAAACGCTCCGTTCTGCAAATACTCCATCCGGCAAACACTCCTTCCGACAAACACGCCGTCCATCAAACACGCCGTCCGGCAAACACTCCGTACGGCATATACTGCGTCCGGCTATCACTCCGTCTGTCAAACACTCCATCCGGCAAACACTCCATCCGGCAAACACTCCATCCGGCAAGCACTCCATCCGGCAAACACTCTGTCCGGCAAACACTTCCTCCGGTATACACACCAACCGTCAAACACTCCGTCCAACAAACACTCCGTCCGACAAGCACTCCGTCCGGCAAATACTCTGCCCGGCAAATACTCAGGCCGACAAACACTCCGTCCGGCAAACACACCGCCCGGCAAACACGCCGTCCGGCAAACACGCCGTCCGGCAAATACTCCATCTGGCAAACACTCCGTCCGCCAAACACTCTGTCCACCAAACACTCTGTCCGTCAAAAACTCCGTCCGCCAAACACACCGTCCGCCAAACACTCCGTCCGACAAACACTCCGTCCGCCAAACACTACATGCGCCAAACAGTACGTCCGCCAAACACTACGTCCGCCAAACACTCCGTCCGACAAACACTCCGTACACCATACACTCCATCCGTCAAACACTCTGTCCGCCAAACACTCCATCCGCCAAACACTCCATCTGGCAAACACTCCAAACCCTCCGTCCGGCAAACACTACCTCTTGCTAACACGCCGTCCGACAAACACTCCATCCGGCAAACACTCCATACACCATACACTCCATCCATCAAACACTCTGTCCGCCAAACACTCCGTCTGGCAAACACTCCAAACCCTCCGTCCGGCAAACACTCCATCCAGCAAACAATCCTTCTGGCAAATACTCCGTCCGGCAAAAACTCTGTTCGGAAAACACTCTGCCCGGCAAATACTCCGGCTGACAAACACTCCGTCCGCCAAACACTCCATCCGACAAACACTCCATCCGCCAAACACTACGTCCGCCAAACAGTACGTCTGCCAAACACTACGTCCACCAAACACTCCGTCCGACAAACACTCCGTCCGGCAAACACACCGTCCGACAAAAACTCTGTCCGCCAAACACTCCTCCGCCAAACACTCCATCTGGCAAACACTCCAAACCCTCCGTCCAGCAAACACTCCATCCAGCAAACACTCCATCTGGCAAATACTCCGTTCGACAAACACTCTGCCCGGCAAATACTCAGGCAGACAAACACTCCGTCCGGCACACACTCCGCCCGGCAAACACGCCGTCCGGCAATCACGCCGTCCGGCAAACACTCCGTCCGGCAAACAATCCGTCCGGCAAACACTCCGTCTGCCAAACACTCCGTCCGCCAAACACTACGTCCACCAAACACTCCGTCCAACAAACAGTCCTTCCGACAAACACACCGTCTGACAAACACCCTGTCCGGCAGATACCCCGTCCAACAGATACTCCGTCCGACCGACACGCCGTCCGACAGACACTCTGTCCGGCAAACACTCCGTCCGGCAAACACTCCCTCCGGTATACACTCCAACCGTCAAACACTCCGTCCAACAAACACTCCGTCCGACAAGCACTCCGTCCGGCAAACACTCTGCCCGGCAAATACTCAGGCCGACAAACACTCCGTCTGGCAAACACACCGCCCGGCAAACACGCCGTCCGGCAAACACTCTGCCCGGCAAATACTCAGGCCGACAAACACTCCGTCCGGCAAACACACCGCCCGGCAAACACGCCGACCGGCAAACATGCCATCTAGCAAACACGCCGTCTGGCAAACACTCCTTCTGGCAAACACTCCGTCCGCCAAACACTCTCTCCGCCAAACACTCTGTCCGTCAAAAACTCCGTCCGCCAAACACTCCGTCCGACAAACACTCCGTCCGCCAAACACTAAATGCGCCAAACAGTACGTCCGCCAAACACTACGTCCGCCAAACACTCCGTCCGACAAACACTCCGTACACCATACACTCCATCCGGCAAACACTCTGTCCGCCAAACACTCTTTCCGCCAAACACTCCATCTGGCAAACACTCCAAACCCTCCTTCCGGCAAACAATCCATCCGGCAAACACTCCGTCTGGCAAACACTCCATCCGGCAAACACTCCGTCCAACAAATGCTCCGTTCTGCAAACACTCCATCCGGCAAACACTACCTCCGGTATACACTCCATCCGGCAAACACTCTGCCCGGCAAATACTCAGGCCGACAAACACTCCGTCCGGCAAACACACCGCCCGGCAAACACGCCGTCCGGCAAACACGCCGTCTGGCAAACACGCCGTCTGGCAAACACTCCGTCTGGCAAACACTCCGTCCGCCAAACACTCTGTCCGCCAAACACTCTGTCCGTCAAAAACTCCATCCGCCAAACACTCCGTGCACCAAACACTCCGTCCGACAAACACTCCGTCCGCCAAACACTACATGCGCCAAACAGTACGTCCGCCAAACACTACATCCGCCAAACACTTCGTCCGACAAACACTCCGTACACCATACACTCCATCCGTCAAACACTCTGTCCGCCAAACACTCCATCCGCCAAACACTCCATCTGGCAAACACTCCAAACCCTCCGTCCGGCAAACACTACCTCTGGCAAACACGCCGTCCGACAAACACTCCATCCGGCAAACACTCCATACACCATACACTCCATCCATCAAACACTCTGTCCGCCAAACTCTCCATCTGGCAAACACTCCAAACCCTCCATCCGGCAAACACTCCATCCAGCAAACAATCCTTCTGGCAAATACTCCGTCCGGCAAACACTCCATCCGGAAAACACTCTGCCCGGCAAATACTCCGGCCGACAAACACTTCGTCCGCCAAACACTCCGTCCAACAAACACTCTGTCCGCCAAACACTACGTCCGCCAAACAGTACGTTCGCCAAACACTACGTCCGCCAAACAGTCCGTCCGACAAACACTCCGTCCGACAAACACACCGTCCGACAAAAACTCTGTCCGCCAAACACTCCTCCGCCAAACACTCCATCTGGCAAACACTCCAAACCCTCCGTCCGGCAAACACTCCATCCAGCAAACACTCCATCTGGCAAACACTCCGTCCGGCAAACACTCTGCCCGGCAAATACTCAGGCCGACAAACACTCCGTCCGGCAAACACTCCGCCCGGCAAACACGCCGTCCGGCAATCACGCCGTCCGGCAAACGCTCCGTCCGGCAAACACTCCGTCCGCCAAACACTCCGTCCGCCAAACAGTACGTCCGCCAAACACTACGTCCGCCAAACACTCCGTCCGACAAACACTCCTTCCGACAAACACCCCGTCTGCCAAACACCCCGTCCGGCAGACACCCCGTCCGACAGATACTCCGTCTGACCAACACGCCGTCCGACAGACACGCCATCCAACAGACACGCCGTCCGACAGACACGGCATCCGACAGACACTCCGTCTGACAAACACTCCGTCCGAGAAACACTCCGTCCTGCAAACACTCCGTCCGCCAAACACACCGGCCGACAAACACGCCGTCCGACAAACACGCCTTCCAACAAATAAGCCATCCGACAAACATGCCGTCCGAAAAACACACCGTCCGACAAATGCGCCATCGGACAAACGCGCCATCCGACAAACAGGCCGTCCGACAAACACGCCGTCCGAGAAACACGCCGTCCGACAAACATACCGTCTGACACACACGCCGTCCGGCAAAAGCTCCGTCCAACAAATGCAGCATCCGGCAAACACTCCGTCCGGCATACACTCCGTCCGACAAACACGCCATCTGTCAAACACGACATCCAGCAAACACTCCGTCCGGCATACACTCTGTCCGGCAATCACTCCGTCCGTCAAACAATCCGTCCGACAAACACTCCGTCCGACAAACATTCTGTCCGACAAACACTCCGTCCGACAAACACTCCGTCCGACAAACACTCTATCCGCCAAAGGCTCCGTCCGATAAACGCTCCGTCCAACAAACGTTCCATCTGCCAAATGCTCCGTCCGACAAACGCTCCGTCCGACAAATGCTCCGTCCGGCAAACACTCCGTCCGGCAAACACTCCATCCGTCAAGCACGCCGTCTGTCAAACACGCCATCCGGCGAATAGTCCGTCCGGCATACACTCCGTCCGGCAATCACTCCGTCCGTGAAGCACTCCGTCCGGCAAACACTCCGTCCGGCAAACACTCCATCCGGCAAACACTCCGTCCGACAAACACTCCGTCCGACAAACACTCCGGCCAACAAACACTCCGTCCGACAAACAATCCGTCCGACAAACACGCCATCCGACAAACACACGGTCCGCCAAACACTCCGTCCGCCAAACACTCCGTCCACCAAACACTCCATCCGACAAACACTCAGTCCGACAAACACTCCATCCGACAAACACTCTGTCCGACAAACACTCTGTCCAACAAACACTCCGTCCAACAAACACACCGTCCGACAGAAACTCCGTCCGACAAACAATCCGTCCGACAAACACGCAGTCCGACAAACACGACGTCCATCAAACATTCCGTCCGCCAAACACTCCATCCGCCAAACACTCCGTCCGACAGACAGTCCATCCGACAGACACTCCGTCCGACAGACACTCCGTCCGACAGACACTCATCCGACAGACACTCCGTCCGACAGACACTCCGTCCGACAGACACGCCGTCCGACAGAAACGCCGTCCGACAGACACTCCATCCGACAGATACTCCGTCTGACCAACAGTCCGTCCGACAGACACGCCATCCAACAGACACGCCGTCCGACAGACACGTCATCTGACCGACACTCCATCTGGCAAACACTCCGTCCGGCAAACACTCCGCCCGGCAAACACGCCGTCCGGCAATCACGCCGTCCGGCAAACACTCCGTCCGGCAAACACTCCGTCCGCCAAACACTCCGTCCGCCAAACACTCCGTCCGCCAAACAGTACGTCCGCCAAACACTACGTCCGCCAAACACTCCGTCCGACAAACACTCCTTCCGACAAACACCCCGTCTGCCAAACACTCCGTCCGGCAGACACCCCGTCCGACAGATACTGCGTCCGACCGACACGCCGTCCGACAGACACGCCATCCAACAGACACGCCGTCCGACAGACACGTCATCCGACAGACACTCCGTCCGGCAAAAACTCCATCCGGCAAACACTCCCTCCGGTATACACTCCAACCGTCAAACACTCCGTCCGACAAACACTCCGTCCGACAAGCACTGCGTCCGGCAAACACTCTGCCCGGCAAATACTCAGGCCGACAAACACTCCGTCCGGCAAACACACCGCCCGGCAAACACGCCGACCGGCAAACACGCCATCTAGCAAACACGCCGTCTGGCAAACACTCCTTCTGGCAAACACTCCGTCCGCCAAACACTCTCTCCGCCAAACACTCTGTCCGTCAAAAACTCCGTCCGCCAAACACTCCGTCCGACAAACACTCCGTCCGCCAAACACTACATGCGCCAAACAGTACGTCCGCCAAACACTACGTCCGCCAAACACTCCATCCGACAAACACTCCGTACACCATACACTCCATCCGGCAAACACTCTGTCCGCCAAACACTCTGTCCGCCAAACACTCCATCTGGCAAACACTCCAAACCCTCCTTCCGGCAAACAATCCATCCGGCAAACACTCCGTCTGGCAAACACTCCATCCGGCAAACACTCCGTCCAACAAATGCTCCGTTCTGCAAACACTCCATCCGGCAAACACTACCTCCGGTATACACTCCATCCGGCAAACACTCTGCCCGGCAAATACTCAGGCCGACAAACACTCCGTCCGGCAAACACACCGCCCGGCAAACACGCCGTCCGGCAAACACGCCGTCTGGCAAACACGCCGTCTGGCAAACACTCCGTCTGGCAAACACTCCGTCCGCCAAACACTCTGTCCGCCAAACACTCTGTCCGTCAAAAACTCCATCCGCCAAACACTCCTCCGCCAAACACTCCATCTGGCAAACACTCCAAACCCTCCGTCCAGCAAACACTCCATCCAGCAAACACTCCATCTGGCAAATACTCCGTTCGACAAACACTCTGCCCGGCAAATACTCAGGCAGACAAACACTCCGTCCGGCACACACTCCGCCCGGCAAACACGCCGTCCGGCAATCACGCCGTCCGGCAAACACTCCGTCCGGCAAACAATCCGTCCGGCAAACACTCCGTCTGCCAAACACTCCGTCCGCCAAACACTACGTCCACCAAACACTCCGTCCAACAAACAGTCCTTCCGACAAACACACCGTCTGACAAACACCCTGTCCGGCAGATACCCCGTCCAACAGATACTCCGTCTGACCGACACGCCGTCCGACAGAAACTCTGTCCGGCAAACACTCTGTCCGGCAAACACTCCCTCCGGTATACACTCCAACCGTCAAACACTCCGTCCAACAAACACTCCGTCCGACAAGCACTCCGTCCAGCAAACACTCTGCCAGGCAAATACTCAGGCCGACAAACACTCCGTCTGGCAAACACACCGCCCGGCAAACACGCCGTCCGGCAAACACTCTGCCCGGCAAATACTCAGGCCGACAAACACTCCGTCCGGCAAACACACCGCCCGGCAAACACGCCGACCGGCAAACACGCCATCTAGCAAACACGCCGTCTGGCAAACACTCCTTCTGGCAAACACTCCGTCCGCCAAACACTCTCTCCGCCAAACACTCTGTCCGTCAAAAACTCCGTCCGCCAAACACTCCGTCCGACAAACACTCCGTCCGCCAAACACTACATGCGCCAAACAGTACGTCCGCCAAACACTACGTCCGCCAAACACTCCGTCCGACAAACACTCCGTACACCATACACTCCATCCGGCAAACACTCTGTCCGCCAAACACTCTTTCCGCCAAACACTCCATCTGGCAAACACTCCAAACCCTCCTTCCGGCAAACAATCCATCCGGCAAACACTCCGTCTGGCAAACACTCCATCCGGCAAACACTCCGTCCAACAAATGCTCCGTTCTGCAAACACTCCATCCGGCAAACACTACCTCCGGTATACACTCCATCCGGCAAACACTCTGCCCGGCAAATACTCAGGCCGACAAACACTCCGTCCGGCAAACACACCGCCCGGCAAACACGCCGTCCGGCAAACACGCCGTCTGGCAAACACGCCGTCTGGCAAACACTCCGTCTGGCAAACACTCCGTCCGCCAAACACTCTGTCCGCCAAACACACTGTCCGTCAAAAACTCCATCCGCCAAACACTCCGTGCACCAAACACTCCGTCCGACAAACACTCCGTCCGCCAAACACTACATGCGCCAAACAGTACGTCCGCCAAACACTACATCCGCCAAACACTTCGTCCGACAAACACTCCGTACACCATACACTCCATCCGTCAAACACTCTGTCCGCCAAACACTCCATCCGCCAAACACTCCATCTGGCAAACACTCCAAACCCTCCGTCCGGCAAACACTACCTCTGGCAAACACGCCGTCCGACAAACACTCCATCCGGCAAACACTCCATACACCATACACTCCATCCATCAAACACTCTGTCCGCCAAACTCTCCATCTGGCAAACACTCCAAACCCTCCATCCGGCAAACACTCCATCCAGCAAACAATCCTTCTGGCAAATACTCCGTCCGGCAAACACTCCATCCGGAAAACACTCTGCCCGGCAAATACTCCGGCCGACAAACACTTCGTCCGCCAAACACTCCGTCCGAAAAACACTCTGTCCGCCAAACACTACGTCCGCCAAACAGTACGTTCGCCAAACACTACGTCCGCCAAACAGTCCGTCCGACAAACACTCCGTCCGACAAACACACCGTCCGACAAAAACTCTGTCCGCCAAACACTCCTCCGCCAAACACTCCATCTGGCAAACACTCCAAACCCTCCGTCCGGCAAACACTCCATCCAGCAAACACTCCATCTGGCAAACACTCCGTCCGGCAAACACTCTGCCCGGCAAATACTCAGGCCGACAAACACTCCGTCCGGCAAACACTCCGCCCGGCAAACACGCCGTCCGGCAATCACGCCGTCCGGCAAACGCTCCGTCCGGCAAACACTCCGTCCGCCAAACACTCCGTCCGCCAAACAGTACGTCCGCCAAACACTACGTCCGCCAAACACTCCGTCCGACAAACACTCCTTCCGACAAACACCCCGTCTGCCAAACACCCCGTCCGGCAGACACCCCGTCCGACAGATACTCCGTCTGACCAACACGCCGTCCGACAGACACGCCATCCAACAGACACGCCGTCCGACAGACACGGCATCCGACAGACACTCCGTCTGACAAACACTCCGTCCGAGAAACACTCCGTCCTGCAAACACTCCGTCCGCCAAACACACCGGCCGCAAAACACGCCGTCTGCCAAACACGCCATCTGACAAACACACCGTCCGACAAACACGCCGTCCGACAAACACGCCTTCCAACAAATAAGCCATCCGACAAACATGCCGTCCGAAAAACACACCGTCCGACAAATGCGCCATCGGACAAATGCGCCATCCGACAAACAGGCCGTCCGACAAACACGCCGTCCGAGAAACACGCCGTCCGACAAACATACCGTCTGACACACACGCCGTCCGGCAAAAGCTCCGTCCAACAAATGCAGCATCCGGCAAACACTCCGTCCGGCATACACTCCGTCCGACAAACACGCCATCTGTCAAACACGACGTCCAGCAAACACTCCGTCCGGCATACACTCTGTCCGGCAATCACTCCGTCCGTCAAACAATCCGTCCGACAAACACTCCGTCCGACAAACATTCTGTCCGACAAACACTCCGTCCGACAAACACTCCGTCCGACAAACACTCTATCCGCCAAAGGCTCCATCCGATAAACGCTCCGTCCAACAAACGTTCCATCTGCCAAATGCTCCGTCCGACAAACGCTCCGTCCGACAAATGCTCCGTCCGGCAAACACTCCGTCCGGCAAACACTCCATCCGTCAAGCACGCCGTCTGTCAAACACGCCGTCCGGCGAATAGTCCGTCCGGCATACACTCCGTCCGGCAATCACTCCGTCCGTGAAGCACTCCGTCCGGCAAACACTCCGTCCGGCAAACACTCCATCCGGCAAACACTCCGTCCGACAAACACTCCGTCCGACAAACACTCCGGCCAACAAACACTCCGTCCGACAAACAATCCGTCCGACAAACACGCCATCCGACAAACACACGGTCCGCCAAACACTCCGTCCGCCAAACACTCCGTCCACCAAACACTCCATCCGACAAACACTCAGTCCGACAAACACTCCATCCGACAAACACTCTGTCCGACAAACACTCTGTCCAACAAACACTCCGTCCAACAAACACACCGTCCGACAGAAACTCCGTCCGACAAACAATCCGTCCGACAAACACGCAGTCCGACAAACACGACGTCCATCAAACATTCCGTCCGCCAAACACTCCATCCGCCAAACACTCCGTCCGACAGACAGTCCATCCGACAGACACTCCGTCCGACAGACACTCCGTCCGACAGACACTCATCCGACAGACACTCCGTCCGACAGACACTCCGTCCGACAGACACGCCGTCCGACAGAAACGCCGTCCGACAGACACTCCATCCGACAGATACTCCGTCTGACCAACAGTCCGTCCGACAGACACGCCATCCAACAGACACGCCGTCCGACAGACACGTCATCTGACCGACACTCCATCTGGCAAACACGCCGTCCGGCAAACACTCCGCCCGGCAAACACGCCGTCCGGCAATCACGCCCGGCAAACACTCCGTCCGCCAAACACTCCGTCCGCCAAACACTCCGTCCGCCAAACAGTACGTCCGCCAAACACTACGTCCGCCAAACACTCCGTCCGACAAACACTCCTTCCGACAAACACCCCGTCTGCCAAACACTCCGTCCGGCAGACACCCCGTCCGACAGATACTGCGTCCGACCGACACGCCGTCCGACAGACACGCCATCCAACAGACACGCCGTCCGACAGACACGTCATCCGACAGACACTCCGTCCGGCAAAAACTCCATCCGGCAAACACTCCCTCCGGTATACACTCCAACCGTCAAACACTCCGTCCGACAAACACTCCGTCCGACAAGCACTGCGTCCGGCAAACACTCTGCCCGGCAAATACTCAGGCCGACAAACACTCCGTCCGGCAAACACACCGCCCGGCAAACACGCCGACCGGCAAACACGCCATCTAGCAAACACGCCGTCTGGCAAACACTCCTTCTGGCAAACACTCCGTCCGCCAAACACTCTCTCCGCCAAACACTCTGTCCGTCAAAAACTCCGTCCGCCAAACACTCCGTCCGACAAACACTCCGTCCGCCAAACACTACATGCGCCAAACAGTACGTCCGCCAAACACTACGTCCGCCAAACACTCCATCCGACAAACACTCCGTACACCATACACTCCATCCGGCAAACACTCTGTCCGCCAAACACTCTGTCCGCCAAACACTCCATCTGGCAAACACTCCAAACCCTCCTTCCGGCAAACAATCCATCCGGCAAACACTCCGTCTGGCAAACACTCCATCCGGCAAACACTCCGTCCAACAAATGCTCCGTTCTGCAAACACTCCATCCGGCAAACACTACCTCCGGTATACACTCCATCCGGCAAACACTCTGCCCGGCAAATACTCAGGCCGACAAACACTCCGTCCGGCAAACACACCGCCCGGCAAACACGCCGTCCGGCAAACACGCCGTCTGGCAAACACGCCGTCTGGCAAACACTCCGTCTGGCAAACACTCCGTCCGCCAAACACTCTGTCCGCCAAACACTCTGTCCGTCAAAAACTCCATCCGCCAAACACTCCGTGCACCAAACACTCCGTCCGACAAACACTCCGTCCGCCAAACACTACATGCGCCAAACAGTACGTCCGCCAAACACTACATCCGCCAAACACTTCGTCCGACAAACACTCCGTACACCATACACTCCATCCGTCAAACACTCTGTCCGCCAAACACTCCATCCGCCAAACACTCCATACACCATACACTCCATCCATCAAACACTCTGTCCGCCAAACTCTCCATCTGGCAAACACTCCAAACCCTCCATCCGGCAAACACTCCATCCAGCAAACAATCCTTCTGGCAAATACTCCGTCCGGCAAACACTCCATCCGGAAAACACTCTGCCCGGCAAATACTCCGGCCGACAAACACTTCGTCCGCCAAACACTCCGTCCGACAAACACTCTGTCCGCCAAACACTACGTCCGCCAAACAGTACGTTCGCCAAACACTACGTCCGCCAAACAGTCCGTCCGACAAACACTCCGTCCGACAAACACACCGTCCGACAAAAACTCTGTCCGCCAAACACTCCTCCGCCAAACACTCCATCTGGCAAACACTCCAAACCCTCCGTCCGGCAAACACTCCATCCAGCAAACACTCCATCTGGCAAACACTCCGTCCGGCAAACACTCTGCCCGGCAAATACTCAGGCCGACAAACACTCCGTCCGGCAAACACTCCGCCCGGCAAACACGCCGTCCGGCAATCACGCCGTCCGGCAAACGCTCCGTCCGGCAAACACTCCGTCCGCCAAACACTCCGTCCGCCAAACAGTACGTCCGCCAAACACTACGTCCGCCAAACACTCCGTCCGACAAACACTCCTTCCGACAAACACCCCGTCTGCCAAACACCCCGTCCGGCAGACACCCCGTCCGACAGATACTCCGTCTGACCAACACGCCGTCCGACAGACACGCCATCCAACAGACACGCCGTCCGACAGACACGGCATCCGACAGACACTCCGTCTGACAAACACTCCGTCCGAGAAACACTCCGTCCTGCAAACACTCCGTCCGCCAAACACACCGGCCGCAAAACACGCCGTCTGCCAAACACGCCGTCTGACAAACACACCGTCCGACAAACACGCCGTCCGACAAACACGCCTTCCAACAAATAAGCCATCCGACAAACATGCCGTCCGAAAAACACACCGTCCGACAAATGCGCCATCGGACAAACGCGCCATCCGACAAACAGGCCGTCCGACAAACACGCCGTCCGAGAAACACGCCGTCCGACAAACATACCGTCTGACACACACGCCGTCCGGCAAAAGCTCCGTCCAACAAATGCAGCATCCGGCAAACACTCCGTCCGGCATACACTCCGTCCGACAAACACGCCATCTGTCAAACACGACGTCCAGCAAACACTCCGTCCGGCATACACTCTGTCCGGCAATCACTCCGTCCGTCAAACAATCCGTCCGACAAACACTCCGTCCGACAAACATTCTGTCCGACAAACACTCCGTCCGACAAACACTCCGTCCGACAAACACTCTATCCGCCAAAGGCTCCATCCGATAAACGCTCCGTCCAACAAACGTTCCATCTGCCAAATGCTCCGTCCGACAAACGCTCCGTCCGACAAATGCTCCGTCCGGCAAACACTCCATCCGGCAAACACTCCATCCGTCAAGCACGCCGTCTGTCAAACACGCCGTCCGGCGAATAGTCCGTCCGGCATACACTCCGTCCGGCAATCACTCCGTCCGTGAAGCACTCCGTCCGGCAAACACTCCGTCCGGCAAACACTCCATCCGGCAAACACTCCGTCCGACAAACACTCCGTCCGACAAACACTCCGGCCAACAAACACTCCGTCCGACAAACAATCCGTCCGACAAACACGCCATCCGACAAACACACGGTCCGCCAAACACTCCGTCCGCCAAACACTCCGTCCACCAAACACTCCATCCGACAAACACTCAGTCCGACAAACACTCCATCCGACAAACACTCTGTCCGACAAACACTCTGTCCAACAAACACTCCGTCCAACAAACACACCGTCCGACAGAAACTCCGTCCGACAAACAATCCGTCCGACAAACACGCAGTCCGACAAACACGACGTCCATCAAACATTCCGTCCGCCAAACACTCCATCCGCCAAACACTCCGTCCGACAGACAGTCCATCCGACAGACACTCCGTCCGACAGACACTCCGTCCGACAGACACTCATCCGACAGACACTCCGTCCGACAGACACTCCGTCCGACAGACACGCCGTCCGACAGAAACGCCGTCCGACAGACACTCCATCCGACAGATACTCCGTCTGACCAACAGTCCGTCCGACAGACACGCCATCCAACAGACACGCCGTCCGACAGACACGTCATCTGACCGACACTCCATCTGGCAAACACGCCGTCCGGCAAACACTCCGCCCGGCAAACACGCCATCCGGCAATCACGCCCGGCAAACACTCCGTCCGCCAAACACTCCGTCCGCCAAACACTCCGTCCGCCAAACAGTACGTCCGCCAAACACTACGTCCGCCAAACACTCCGTCCGACAAACACTCCTTCCGACAAACACCCCGTCTGCCAAACACTCCGTCCGGCAGACACCCCGTCCGACAGATACTGCGTCCGACCGACACGCCGTCCGACAGACACGCCATCCAACAGACACGCCGTCCGACAGACACGTCATCCGACAGACACTCCGTCCGGCAAAAACTCCATCCGGCAAACACTCCCTCCGGTATACACTCCAACCGTCAAACACTCCGTCCGACAAACACTCCGTCCGACAAGCACTGCGTCCGGCAAACACTCTGCCCGGCAAATACTCAGGCCGACAAACACTCCGTCCGGCAAACACACCGCCCGGCAAACACGCCGACCGGCAAACACGCCATCTAGCAAACACGCCGTCTGGCAAACACTCCTTCTGGCAAACACTCCGTCCGCCAAACACTCTCTCCGCCAAACACTCTGTCCGTCAAAAACTCCGTCCGCCAAACACTCCGTCCGACAAACACTCCGTCCGCCAAACACTACATGCGCCAAACAGTACGTCCGCCAAACACTACGTCCGCCAAACACTCCATCCGACAAACACTCCGTACACCATACACTCCATCCGGCAAACACTCTGTCCGCCAAACACTCTGTCCGCCAAACACTCCATCTGGCAAACACTCCAAACCCTCCTTCCGGCAAACAATCCATCCGGCAAACACTCCGTCTGGCAAACACTCCATCCGGCAAACACTCCGTCCAACAAATGCTCCGTTCTGCAAACACTCCATCCGGCAAACACTACCTCCGGTATACACTCCATCCGGCAAACACTCTGCCCGGCAAATACTCAGGCCGACAAACACTCCGTCCGGCAAACACACCGCCCGGCAAACACGCCGTCCGGCAAACACGCCGTCTGGCAAACACGCCGTCTGGCAAACACTCCGTCTGGCAAACACTCCGTCCGCCAAACACTCTGTCCGCCAAACACTCTGTCCGTCAAAAACTCCATCCGCCAAACACTCCGTGCACCAAACACTCCGTCCGACAAACACTCCGTCCGCCAAACACTACATGCGCCAAACAGTACGTCCGCCAAACACTACATCCGCCAAACACTTCGTCCGACAAACACTCCGTACACCATACACTCCATCCGTCAAACACTCTGTCCGCCAAACACTCCATCCGCCAAACACTCCATCTGGCAAACACTCCAAACCCTCCGTCCGGCAAACACTACCTCTGGCAAACACGCCGTCCGACAAACACTCCATCCGGCAAACACTCCATACACCATACACTCCATCCATCAAACACTCTGTCCGCCAAACTCTCCATCTGGCAAACACTCCAAACCCTTCATCCGGCAAACACTCCATCCGGCAAACACTCCATCCAGCAAACAATCCTTCTGGCAAATACTCCGT
Organism: Somniosus microcephalus; assembly: GCF_052327205.1. Lineage (NCBI taxonomy): Eukaryota > Metazoa > Chordata > Chondrichthyes > Squaliformes > Somniosidae > Somniosus > Somniosus microcephalus. Next base: position 125,702 of record NW_028225298.1, read on the forward strand.
CCGGCAAACACTCCATCCGGAAAACACTCTGCCCGGCAAATACTCCGGCCGACAAACACTTCGTCCGCCAAACACTCCGTCCGACAAACACTCTGTCCGCCAAACACTACGTCCGCCAAACAGTACGTTCGCCAAACACTACGTCCGCCAAACAGTCCGTCCGACAAACACTCCGTCCGACAAACACACCGTCCGACAAAAACTCTGTCCGCCAAACACTCCTCCGCCAAACACTCCATCTGGCAAACACTCCAAACCCTCCGTCCGGCAAACACTCCATCCAGCAAACACTCCATCTGGCAAACACTCCGTCCGGCAAACACTCTGCCCGGCAAATACTCAGGCCGACAAACACTCCGTCCGGCAAACACTCCGCCCGGCAAACACGCCGTCCGGCAATCACGCCGTCCGGCAAACGCTCCGTCCGGCAAACACTCCGTCCGCCAAACACTCCGTCCGCCAAACAGTACGTCCGCCAAACACTACGTCCGCCAAACACTCCGTCCGACAAACACTCCTTCCGACAAACACCCCGTCTGCCAAACACCCCGTCCGGCAGACACCCCGTCCGACAGATACTCCGTCTGACCAACACGCCGTCCGACAGACACGCCATCCAACAGACACGCCGTCCGACAGACACGGCATCCGACAGACACTCCGTCTGACAAACACTCCGTCCGAGAAACACTCCGTCCTGCAAACACTCCGTCCGCCAAACACACCGGCCGCAAAACACGCCGTCTGCCAAACACGCCATCTGACAAACACACCGTCCGACAAACACGCCGTCCGACAAACACGCCTTCCAACAAATAAGCCATCCGACAAACATGCCGTCCGAAAAACACACCGTCCGACAAATGCGCCATCGGACAAACGCGCCATCCGACAAACAGGCCGTCCGACAAACACGCCGTCCGAGAAACACGCCGTCCGACAAACATACCGTCTGACACACACGCCGTCCGGCAAAAGCTCCGTCCAACAAATGCAGCATCCGGCAAACACTCCGTCCGGCATACACTCCGTCCGACAAACACGCCATCTGTCAAACACGACGTCCAGCAAACACTCCGTCCGGCATACACTCTGTCCGGCAATCACTCCGTCCGTCAAACAATCCGTCCGACAAACACTCCGTCCGACAAACATTCTGTCCGACAAACACTCCGTCCGACAAACACTCCGTCCGACAAACACTCTATCCGCCAAAGGCTCCGTCCGATAAACGCTCCGTCCAACAAACGTTCCATCTGCCAAATGCTCCGTCCGACAAACGCTCCGTCCGACAAATGCTCCGTCCGGCAAACACTCCGTCCGGCAAACACTCCATCCGTCAAGCACGCCGTCTGTCAAACACGCCGTCCGGCGAATAGTCCGTCCGGCATACACTCCGTCCGGCAATCACTCCGTCCGTGAAGCACTCCGTCCGGCAAACACTCCGTCCGGCAAACACTCCATCCGGCAAACACTCCGTCCGACAAACACTCCGTCCGACAAACACTCCGGCCAACAAACACTCCGTCCGACAAACAATCCGTCCGACAAACACGCCATCCGACAAACACACGGTCCGCCAAACACTCCGTCCGCCAAACACTCCGTCCACCAAACACTCCATCCGACAAACACTCAGTCCGACAAACACTCCATCCGACAAACACTCTGTCCGACAAACACTCTGTCCAACAAACACTCCGTCCAACAAACACACCGTCCGACAGAAACTCCGTCCGACAAACAATCCGTCCGACAAACACGCAGTCCGACAAACACGACGTCCATCAAACATTCCGTCCGCCAAACACTCCATCCGCCAAACACTCCGTCCGACAGACAGTCCATCCGACAGACACTCCGTCCGACAGACACTCCGTCCGACAGACACTCATCCGACAGACACTCCGTCCGACAGACACTCCGTCCGACAGACACGCCGTCCGACAGAAACGCCGTCCGACAGACACTCCATCCGACAGATACTCCGTCTGACCAACAGTCCGTCCGACAGACACGCCATCCAACAGACACACCGTCCGACAGACACGTCATCTGACCGACACTCCATCTGGCAAACACTCCGTCCGGCAAACACTCCGCCCGGCAAACACGCCGTCCGGCAATCACGCCGTCCGGCAAACACTCCGTCCGGCAAACACTCCGTCCGCCAAACACTCCGTCCGCCAAACACTCCGTCCGCCAAACAGTACGTCCGCCAAACACTACGTCCACCAAACACTCCGTCCGACAAACACTCCTTCCGACAAACACCCCGTCTGCCAAACACTCCGTCCGGCAGACACCCCGTCCGACAGATACTGCGTCCGACCGACACGCCGTCCGACAGACACGCCATCCAACAGACACGCCGTCCGACAGACACGTCATCCGACAGACACTCCGTCCGGCAAAAACTCCATCCGGCAAACACTCCCTCCGGTATACACTCCAACCGTCAAACACTCCGTCCGACAAACACTCCGTCCGACAAGCACTGCGTCCGGCAAACACTCTGCCCGGCAAATACTCAGGCCGACAAACACTCCGTCCGGCAAACACACCGCCCGGCAAACACGCCGTCCGGCAAATACGCCGTCCGGCAAACACTCTGTCCGCCAAACACTCTGTCCACCAAACACTCCATCTGGCAAACACTCCAAACCCTCCTTCCGGCAAACACTCCATCCGGCAAACACACCGTCTGGCAAACACTCCATCCGGCAAACACTCCATCCAACAAACGCTCCGTTCTGCAAAAACTCCATCCGGCAAACACTCCGTCCGACAAACACGCCGTCCATCAAACACGCCGTCCGGCAAACACTCCGTCCGGCATATATTCCGTCCGGCAAACACTCCGTCCGGCAAACACTCCATCCGGCAAACACTCCGTCCGGCAAACACTCCCTCCGGTATACACTCCAACCGTCAAACACTCCATCCGACAAACACTCTGTCCGACAAGCACTCCGTCCGGCAAACACTCTGCCCGGCAAATACTCAGGCCGCCAAACACTCCGTCCGGCAAACACACCGCCCGGCAAACACGCCGTCCGGCAATCACGCCGTCTGGCAAACACGCCGTCTGGCAAACACTCCGTCTGGCAAACACTCCGTCCGCCAAACACTCTGTCCGCCAAACACTCCGTCCGTCAAAAACTCCGTCCGCCAAACACTCCGTCCGCCAAACACTCCGTCCGACAAACACTCTGTCCGCCAAACACTACATGCGCCAAACAGTACGTCTGCCAAACACTACGTCCGCCAAACAATCCGTCCGACAAACACTCCGTACACCATACACTCCATCTGGCAAACACTCCGTCCGGCAAACACTCTGCCCGGCAAATACTCAGGCCGACAAACACTCCGTCCGGCAAACAATCCGCCCGGCAAACACGCCGTCCGGCAATCACGCCGTCCGGCAAACAATCCGTCCGGCAAACACTCCGTCCGGCAAACACTCCATCCGCCAAACACTCCGTCCGCCAAACAGTACGTCCGCCAAACACTACGTCCGCCAAACACTCCGTCCGACAAAGACTCCTTCCGACAAACACCCCGTCTGCCAAACACCCCGTTCGGCAGACACCCCGTCCGACAGATACTCCGTCCGACCAACACGCCGTCCGACAGACACGCCATCCAACAGACACGCCGTCCGACAGACACGTCATCCGACAAACACTCCGTCCGAGAAACACTACGTCTGGCAAACACTCCGTCCGCCAAACACGCCGGCCGCAAAACACGCCGTCCGCCAAACACGCCGTCTGACAAACACACCGTCCGACAAACACGCCGTCCGACAAACACGCCTTCCAACAAATACGCCATCCGACAAACATGCCGTCCGACAAACACACCGTCCGACAAACGCGCCGTCGGACAAATGCGCCGTCTGACAAACAGGCCGTCCGACAAACACGCCGTCCGAGAAACACGCCGTCCGACAAACATGCCGTCTGACAAACACGCCGTCCGGCAAACGCTCCGTCCAACAAATGCAGCATCCGGCAAACACTCCGTCCGGCATACACTCCGTCCGACAAACACGCCATCTGTCAAACACGACGTCCGGCAAACATTCCGTCCGGCATACACTCTGTCCGGCAATCACTCCGTCCGTCAAAAAATCCGTCCGAAAAAAACTCCGTCCGACAAACATTCTGTCCGACAAACACTCCGTCCGACAAACACTCCGTCCGACAAACACTCCATCCGCCAAAGGCTCCGTCCGATAAACGCTCCGTCCAACAATCGTTCCATCTGCCAAATGCTCCGTCCGACAAACGCTCCGTCCGACAAATGCTCCGTCTGGCAAACACTCCATCCGGCAAACACTCCATCCGTCAAGCACGCTGTCTGTCAAACACGGCGTCCGGCGAATAGTCCGTCCGGCATACACTCCGTCCGGCAATCACTCCGTCCGTGAAGCACTCCGTCGGGCAAACACTCCGTCCGGCAAACACTCCATCCGGCAAACACTCCGTCCGACAAACACTCCGTCCGACAAACACTCCGGCCAACAAACACTCCGTCCGACAAACAATCCGTCCGACAAACACGCCATCTGACAAACACACGGTCCGCCAAACACTCCGTCCGCCAAACACTCCATCTACCAAACACTCCATCCGACAAACACTCAGTCCGACAAACACTCCATCCGACAAACACTCTGTCCGACAAACACTCTGTCCAACAAACACTCCGTCCAACAAACACACCGTCCGACAGAAACTCCGTCCGACAAACAATCCGTCCGACAAACACGCAGTCCAACAAACACGACGTCCATCAAACATTCCGTCCGCCAAACACTCCGTCCGCCAAACACTCCGTCCGACAGACAGTCCATCCGACAGAAACTCCGTCCGACAGAAACTCCGTTCGACAGACACTCATCCGACAGACACTACGTCCGACAGACACTCCGTCTGACAGACACGCCATCCGACAGACACGCCATCCGACAGACACTCCATCCGACTAACACTCCGTCCGACAAACACTCTGTCCGACAAAAACTCCGTCCGACAAACACTCCGTCCGACTAACACTCCGTCCGACAAACACTCCATCCGACAAATACTATGTCCGCCAAACACTCCGTCCGACAAACACGCCGTCCGACAAACACGCAGTCAGACAAACACGCCATCCGACAAACACACCGTCCGACCAACACGCCGTCCAACAAACACGCCGTCCGACAAACACGCCATCCGACAAACACGCCATCCGACAAACACTCCTTCCGACAAACACGCCGTCCGACAAACACGCCATCCAACAAACACGCAGACTGACAAACACGCCGTCCAACAAACACGGCATCCGACAAACACGCCGTCCGGCAAATACGCCGTCCGAGAAACATGCCGTCCGAGAAACACGGCGTCCGACATAAACTCCGTCCGACAAACACGCCGTCCAACAAAGACGCCATCCGACAAACACGCCATCTGGCAAACACGCCCTCTGGCAAACACGCGCCCGGCAAACACGCCGCCCGGCAAACAAGCCGCCCGGCAAACAAACCGCCCGGCAAACATGCCGCCCGGCAAGCACGCCGTCCGGCATACACGCCCTCCAGCATACACGCCGTCCGGAAAACACGCCCTCCGGCAAACACGCCGTCCGGCAAAGACTCTGTCCGTCAAACACGCCCTCCGGCAAACACGCCGTCCGGCAAACACAACGTCCGCCAAACACTTCCTCCGGCAAACATGCCATCCGGCAAACACTCCAGCCGGCAAACACTACGTCTGGCAAACACTCACTCCGACAAACACACCATCCGGCAAATACTCAGGCCGACAGAAACTCCGTCCGACAAACAATCCGTCCGAAAAACACGCAGTCCGACAAACACGACGTCCATCAAACACTCCGTCCACCATACACTGCGTCCGCCAAACACTCCGTCCGCTAAACACTCTGTCCCCCAAACACTCCGTCCGCCAAACACTCCGTCTGGCAACACTCCGAACACTCCGTCTGGCAAATGCTCTGTCCACCAAACACTCCGTCTGGCAAACACTCCGTCCGGTAAACATTCCGTCCGACAAACACTCCGTCCAACAAACAGCCCGTCCGACAAACACACCGTCCGACAAACACTCCATCCAACAAACACTCCGTCCGACAAATACTCCATCCGGCAATCACTCCCTCCAGCAAACACGCCATCCAGCAAACACTCCGTCCAGCAAACACTACCTTCGGCAAACGCGACGTCCGACAAACACTCTATCCGGCAAACACACCATACACCATACACTCCATCCGCCAAACACTCTGTCCGCCAAACACTCCATCTGCCAAACACTCCATCTGGCAAACACACCAAACCCTCCGTCCGGCAAACACACCATCTGGCAAACACTCCATCTGGCAAACACTCCATCCGGCAAACACTCCGTCCGGCAAACACTCTGCCCGGCAAATACTCTGGCCAACAAACACTCCGTCCGGCAAACACTCCGCCCGGCAAACACGCCGTCCGGCAAATACTCCATCCGGCAAACACTCCGTCCGCCAAACACTCCATCCGGCAAACACTCCATCCAACAAACGCTCCATTCTGCAAACACTCCATCCGGCAAACACTCCGTCCGACAAACACGCCGTCCGTCAAACACGCCGTCCGGCAAACACTCCGTCTGGCATATACTCCGTCCGGCAATCACTCCGTCCGTCAAACACTCCATCCGGCAAACACTCCGTCCGGCAAACACTCCATCCGGCAAGCACTCCGTCCGGCAAACACTCCGTCCGGCAAACACTCCCTCCGGTATACACTCCAACCGTCAAACACTCTGTCCGACAAACACTCCGTCCGACAAGCACTCCGTCCGGCAAACACTCTGCCCGGCAAATACTCAGGCCGACAAACACTCCGTCCGGCAAACACACCGCCCGGCAAACACGCCGTCCGGCAAACACGCCGTCCGGCAAACACGCCGTCCGGCAAACACTCTGTCCGCCAAACACTCTGTCCGCCAAACACTCCATCTGGCAAACACTCCAAACCCTCCTTCTGGCAAACACTCCATCCGGCAAACACTCCGCCTGGCAAACACTCCATCCGGCAAACACTCCGTCCAACAAACGCTCCGTTCTGCAAACACTCCATCCGGCAAACACTCCGTCCGACAAACACGCCGTCCATCAAACACGCCGTCCGGCAAACACTCCGTCCGGCATATACTCCATCCGGCAATCACTCCGTCCGTCAAACACTCCATCCGGCAAACACTCCGTCTGGCAAACACTCCATCCGGCAAGCACTCCGTCCGGCAAACATTCCGTCCGGCAAACTCTCCCTCCGGTATACACTCCAACCGTCAAACACTCCGTCCGACAAACACTCCGTCCGACAAGCACTCCGTCCGGCAAACACTCTGCCCGGCAAATACTCAGGCCGACAAACACTCCGTCCGGCAAACACACCGCCCGGCAAACACGCCGTCCGGCAAACACTCTGTCCGCCAAACACTTTGTCCGCCAAACACTCCATCTGGCAAACACTCCAAACCCTCCTTCCGGCAAACACTGCATCCGGCAAACACTCCGTCTGGCAAACACTCCATCCGGCAAACACTCCGTCCAACAAATGCTCCGTTCTGCAAACACTCCATCCGGCAAACACTCCGTCCGACAAACACGCCGTCCATCAAACACGCCGTCCGGCAAACACTCCGTCCGGCATATACTCCGTCCGGCAATCACTCCATCCGTCAAACACTCGATCCGGCAAACACTCCGTCCGGCAAACACTCCATCCGGCAAGCACTCCGTCCGGCAAACACTCCGTCCGGCAAACTCTCCCTCCGGTATACACTCCAACCGTCAAACACTCCGTCCGACAAACACTCCGTCCGACAAGCACTCCGTCCGGCAAACACTCTGCCCGGCAAATACTCAGGCCGACAAACACTCCGTCCGGCAAACACACCGCCCGGCAAACACGCCGTCCGGCAAACACGCCGTCCGGCAAACACGCCGTCCAGCAAACACTCTGTCCGCCAAACACTTTGTCCGCCAAACACTGCATCTGGCAAACACTCCAAACCCTCCTTCCGGCAAACACTCCATCCAGCAAACACTCCGTCCGGCAAACACTCCATCCGGCAAGCACTCCATCCGGCAAACACTCCGCCCGGCAAACACTCCCTCCGGTATACACTCCAACCGTCAAACACTCCGTCCGACAAACACTCCGTCCGACAAGCACTCCGTCCGGCAAACACTCTGCCCGGCAAATACTCAGGCCGACAAACACTCCGTCCGGCAAACACACCGCCCGGCAAACACGCCGTCCGGCAAACACGCCGTCCGGCAAACACGCCGTCTGGCAAACACTCCATCTGGCAAACACTCCGTCCGCCAAACACTCTGTCCGCCAAACACTCTGTCCGTCAAAAACTCCGTCCGCCAAACACTCCGTCCGCCAAACACTCTGTCCGACAAACACTCTGTCCGCCAAACACTACATGCGCCAAACAGTACGTCCGCCAAACACTACGTCCACCAAACACTCCGTCCGACAAACACTCCGTACACCATACACTCCATCCGTCAAACACTCTGTCCGCTAAACACTCCATCCGCCAAACACTCCATCTGGCAAACACTCCAATCCCTCCATCCGGCAAACACTACCTCTGGCAAACACGCCGTCCGACAAACACTCCATCCGGCAAACACTCCGTACACCATACACTCCATCCATCAAACACTCTGTCCGCCAAACACTCCGTCTGGCAAACACTCCAAACCCTCCGTCCGGCAAACACGCCATCCAGCAAACAATCCTTCTGGCAAATACTCCGTCCGGCAAACACTCCGTCCGGAAAAAACTCTGCCCGGCAAATACTCCGGCCGACAAACACTCCGTCCGCCAAACACTCCGTCCGACAAACACTCCGTCCGCCAAACACTACGTCCGCCAAACAGTACGTCCGCCAAAAACTACATCCGCCAAACACTCCGTCCGACAAACACTCCGTCCGACAAACACACCGTCCAACAAAAACTCTGTCCGCCAAACACTCCTCCGCCAAACACTCCATCTGGCAAACACTCCAAACCCTCCGTCCGGCAAACACTCCATCTGGCAAACACTCCGTCCGGCAAATACTCTGCCCGGCAAATACTCAGGCCGACAGAAACTCCGTCCGACAAACAATCCGTCCGACAAACACGCAGTCCGACAAACACGACGTCCATCAAACACTCCGTCCGCCAAACACTCCGTCCGCCAAACACTCCGTCCGACAGACAGTCCATCCGACAGACACTCCGTCCGACAGACACTCCGTCCGACAGACACTCATCCGACAGACACTCCGTCCGACAGACACTCCGTCCGACAGACACGCCGTCCGACAGACACGCCGTCCGACAGACACTCCATCCGACTAACACTCCGTCCGACAAACACTCCATCCGACAAGCACTCCGTCCGGCAAACACTCCGTCCGGCAAACACTCTGCCCGGCAAATACTCAGGCCGCCAAACACTCCGTCCGGCAAACACACCGCCCGGCAAACACGCCGTCCGGCAATCACGCCGTCTGGCAAACACGCCGTCTGGCAAACACTCCGTCTGGCAAACACTCCATCCGCCAAACACTCTGTCCGCCAAACACTCCGTCCGTCAAAAACTCCGTCCGCCAAACACTCCGTCCGCCAAACACTCCGTCCGACAAACACTCTGTCCGCCAAACACTACATGCGCCAAACAGTACGTCTGCCAAACACTACGTCCGCCAAACAATCCGTCCGACAAACACTCCGTACACCATACACTCCATCTGGCAAACACTCCGTCCGGCAAACACTCCGCCCGGCAAACACGCCGTCCGGCAATCACGCCGTCCGGCAAACAATCCGTCCGGCAAACACTCCGTCCGGCAAACACTCCATCCGCCAAACACTCCATCCGCCAAACAGTACGTCCGCCAAACACTACGTCCGCCAAACACTCCGTCCGACAAAGACTCCTTCCGACAAACACCCCGTCTGCCAAACACCCCGTCCGGCAGACACCCCGTCCGACAGATACTCCGTCCGACCAACACGCCGTCCGACAGACACGCCATCCAACAGACACGCCGTCCGACAGACACGTCATCCGACAAACACTCCGTCCGAGAAACACTCCGTCCGGCAAACACTCCGTCCGCCAAACACGCCGGCCGCAAAACACGCCGTCCGCCAAACACGCCGTCTGACAAACACACCGTCCGACAAACACGCCGTCCGACAAACACGCCTTCCAACAAATACGCCATCCGACAAACATGCCGTCCGACAAACACACCGTCCGACAAACGCGCCGTTGGACAAACGCGCCGTCCGACAAACAGGCCGTCCGACAAACACGCCGTCCGAGAAACACGCCGTCCGACAAACATGCCGTCTGACAAACACGCCGTCCGGCAAACGCTCCGTCCAACAAATGCAGCATCCGGCAAACACTCCGTCCGGCATACACTCCGTCCGACAAACACGCCATCTGTCAAACACGACGTCCGGCAAACATTCCGTCCGGCATACACTCTGTCTGGCAATCACTCCGTCCGTCAAACAATCCGTCCGAAAAACACTCCGTCCGACAAACATTCTGTCCGACAAACACTCCGTCCGACAAACACTCCGTCCGACAAACACTCCATCCGCCAAAGGCTCCGTCCGATAAACGCTCCGTCCAACAATTGTTCCATCTGCCAAATGCTCCGTCCGACAAACGCTCCGTCCGACAAATGCTCCGTCTGGCAAACACTCCGTCCGGCAAACACTCCATCCGTCAAGCACGCCGTCTGTCAAACACGGCATCCGGCGAATAGTCCGTCCGGCATACACTCCGTCCGGCAATCACTCCGTCCGTGAAGCACTCCGTCGGGCAAACACTCCGTCCGGCAAACACTCCATCCGGCAAACACTCCGTCCGACAAACACTCCGTCCGACAAACACTCCGGCCAACAAACACTCCGTCCGACAAACAATCCGTCCGACAAACACGCCATCCGACAAACACACGGTCCGCCAAACACTCCGTCCGCCAAACACTCCGTCTACCAAACACTCCATCCGACAAACACTCAGTCCGACAAACACTCCATCCGACAAACACTCTGTCCGACAAACACTCTGTCCAACAAACACTCCGTCCAACAAACACACCGTCTGACAGAAACTCCGTCCGACAAACAATCCGTCCGACAAACACGCAGTCCGACAAACACGACGTCCATCAAACATTCCGTCCGCCAAACACACCGTCCGCCAAACACTCCGTCCGACAGACAGTCCATCCGACAGAAACTCCGTCCGACAGAAACTCCGTTCGACAGACACTCATCCGACAGACACGCCATCCGACAGACACTCCATCCGACTAACACTCCGTCCGACAAACACTCCGTCCGACAAAAACTCCGTCCGACAAACACTCCGTCCGACTAACACTCCGTCCGACAAACACTCCATCCGACAAATACTATGTCCGCCAAACACTCCGTCCGACAAACACGCCATCCGACAAACACGCCGTCAGACAAACACGCCATCCGACAAACACACCGTCCGACCAACACGCCGTCCAACAAACACGCCGTCCGACAAACACGCCGTCCGACAAACACGCCATCCGACAAACACTCCTTCCGACAAACACGCCGTCCGACAAACACGCCATCCAACAAACACGCAGACCGACAAACACGCCGTCCAACAAACACGGCGTCCGACAAACACGCCGTCCGGCAAATACGCCGTCCGAGAAACATGCCATCCGAGAAACACGGCGTCCGACATAAACTCCGTCCGACAAACACGCCGTCCAACAAAGACGCCATCCGACAAACACGCCATCTGGCAAACACGCCCTCTGGCAAACACGCGCCCGGCAAACACGCCGCCCGGCAAACAAGCCGCCCGGCAAACAAACCGCCTGGCAAACATGCCGCCCGGCAAGCCCGCCGTCCGGCATACACGCCCTCCAGCATACACGCCGTCCGGAAAACACGCCCTCCGGCAAACACGCCGTCCGGCAAAGACTCTGTCCGTCAAACACGCCCTCAGGCAAACACGCCGTCCGGCAAACACACCGTCCGCCAAACACTTCCTCCGGCAAACATGCCATCCGGCAAACACTCCAGCCGGCAAACACTACGTCTGGCAAACACTCACTCCGACAAACACACCATCCGGCAAATACTCAGGCCGACAGAAACTCCGTCCGACAAACAATCCGTCCGAAAAACACGCAGTCCGACAAACACGACGTCCATCAAACACTCCGTCCACCATACACTGCGTCCGCCAAACACTCCGTCTGCTAAACACTCTGTCCCCCAAACACTCCGTCCGCCAAACACTCCGTCTGGCAACACTCCGAACACTCCGTCTGGCAAATGCTCTGTCCGCCAAACACTCCGTCTGGCAAACACTCCGTCCGGTAAACATTCCGTCCGACAAACACTCCGTCCAACAAACACCCCGTCCGACAAACACACCGTCCGACAAACACTCCATCCAACAAACACTCCGTCCGACAAATACTCCATCCGGCAATCACTCCCTCCAGCAAACGCGCCGTCCGGCAAACACTCCGTCCAGCAAACACTACCTTCGGCAAACACGACGTCCGACAAACACTCTATCCGGCAAACACATCATACACCATACACTCCATCCGCCAAACACTCTGTCCGCCAAACACTCCATCTGCCAAACACTCCGTCTGGCAAACACACCAAACCCTCCGTCCGGCAAACACACCATCTGGCAAACACTCCATCTGGCAAACACTCCATCCGGCAAACACTCCGTCCGGCAAACACTCTGCCCGGCAAATACTCTGGCCAACAAACACTCCGTCCGGCAAACACTCCGCCCGGCAAACATGCCGTCCGGCAAATACTCCATCCGGCAAACACTCCGTCCGCCAAACACTCCATCCGGCAAACACTCCATCCAACAAATGCTCCATTCTGCAAACACTCCATCCGGCAAACACTCCGTCCGACAAACACGCCGTCCGTCAAACACGCCGTCCGGCAAACACTCCGTCTGGCATATACTCCATCCGGCAATCACTCCGTCCGTCAAACACTTCATCCGGCAAACACTCCGTCCGGCAAACACTCCATCCGGCAAGCACTCCGTCCGGCAAACATTCCGTCCGGCAAACACTCCCTCCGGTATACACTCCAACCGTCAAACACTCCGTCCGACAAACACTCCTTCCGACAAGCACTCCGTCCGGCAAACACTCTGCCCGGCAAATACTCAGGCCGACAAACACTCCGTCCGGCAAACACACTGCCCGGCAAACACGCCGTCCGGCAAACATGCCGTCCGGCAAACACGCCGTCCGGCAAACACTCTGTCCGCCAAACACTCTGTCCGCCAAACACTCCATCTGGCAAACACTCCAAACCCTCCTTCCGGCAAACACTCCATCCGGCAAACACTCCGTCTGGCAAACACTCCATCCGGCAAACACTCCGTCCAACAAACGCTCCGTTCTGCAAACACTCCATCCGGCAAACACTCCATCCGACAAACACGCTGTCCATCAAACACGCCGTCCGGCAAACACTCCGTCCGGCATATACTCCATCCGGCAATCACTCCGTCCGTCAAACACTCCATCCGGCAAACACTCCGTCTGGCAAACACTCCATCCGGCAAGCACTCCGTCCGGCAAACACTCCGTCCGGCAAACTCTCCCTCCGGTATACACTCCAACCGTCAAACACTCCATCCGACAAACACTCCATCCGACAAGCACTCCGTCCGGCAAACACTCTGCCCGGCAAATACTCAGGCCGACAAACACTCCGTCCGGCAAACACACCGACCGGCAAACACGCCGTCCGGCAAACACTCTGTCCGCCAAACACTTTGTCCGCCAAACACTCCATCTGGCAAACACTCCAAACCCTCCTTCCGGCAAACACTCCATCCGGCAAACACTCCGTCTGGCAAACACTCCATCCGGCAAACACTCCGTCCAACAAACGCTCCGTTCTGCAAACACTCCATCCGGCAAACACTCCGTCCGACAAACACGCCGTCCATCAAACACGCCGTCCGGCAAACACTCCGTCCGGCATATACTCCGTCCGGCAATCACTCCGTCCGTCAAACACTCCATCCGGCAAACACTCCGTCCGGCAAACACTCCATCCGGCAAGCACTCCGTCCGGCAAAAACTCCGTCCGGCAAACTCTCCCTCCGGTATACACTCCAACCGTCAAACACTCCGTCCGACCAACACTCCGTCCGACAAGCACTCCGTCCGGCAAACACTCTGCCCGGCAAATACTCAGGCCGACAAACACTCCGTCCGGCAAACACACCGCCCGGCAAACACGCCGTCCGGCAAACACGCCGTCCGGCAAACACGCCGTCCGGCAAACACTCTGTCCACCAAACACTTTGTCCGCCAAACACTCCATCTGGCAAACACTCCAAACCCTCCTTCCGGCAAACACTCCATCCGGCAAACACTCCGTCTGGCAAACACTCCATCCGGCAAACACTCTGTCCAACAAACGCTCCGTTCTGCAAACACTCCATCCGGCAAACACTCCGTCCGACAAACACGCCGTCCATCAAACACGCCGTCCGGCAAACACACCGTCCAGCATATACTCCGTCCGGCAATCACTCCGTCCGTCAAACACTCCATCCGGCAAACACTCCGTCCGGCAAACACTCCATCCGGCAAGCACTCCATCCGGCAAACACTCCGCCCGGCAAACACTCCCTCCGGTATACACTCCAACCGTCAAACACTCCGTCCGACAAACACTCCGTCCGACAAGCACTCCGTCCGGCAAACACTCTGCCCGGCAAATACTCAGGCCGACAAACACTCCGTCCGGCAAACACACCGCCCGGCAAACACGCCGTCCGGCAAACACGCCGTCCGGCAAACACGCCGTCCGGCAAACACTCCATCTGGCAAACACTCCGTCTGCCAAACACTCTGTCCGCCAAACACTCTGTCCGTCAAAAACTCCGTCCGCCAAACACTCCGTCCGCCAAACACTCTGTCCGACAAACACTCTGTCCGCCAAACACTACATGCGCCAAACAGTACGTCCGCCAAACACTACGTCCACCAAACACTCCGTCCGACAAACACTCCGTACACCATACACTCCATCCGTCAAACACTCTGTCCGCCAAACACTCCATCTGCCAAACACTCCATCTGGCAAACACTCCAATCCCTCCGTCCGGCAAACACTACCTCTGGCAAACACGCCGTCCGACAAACACTCCATCCGGCAAACACTCCGTACACCATACACTCCATCCATCAAACACTCTGTCCGCCAAACACTCCGTCTGGCAAACACTCCAAACCCTCCGTCCGGCAAACACGCCATCCAGCAAACAATCCTTCTGGCAAATACTCCGTCCGGCAAACACTCCGTCCGGAAAAAACTCTGCCCGGCAAATACTCCGGCCGACAAACACTCCGTCCGCCAAACACACCGTCCGACAAACACTCCGTCCGCCAAACACTACGTCCGCCAAACAGTATGTCCGCCAAACACTACATCCGCCAAACACTCCGTCCGACAAACACTCCGCCCGGCAAACACTCCCTCCGGTATACACTCCAACCGTCAAACACTCCGTCCGACAAACACTCCGTCCGACAAGCACTCCGTCCGGCAAACACTCTGCCCGGCAAATACTCAGGCCGACAAACACTCCGTCCGGCAAACACACCGCCCGGCAAACACGCCGTCCGGCAAACACGCCGTCCGGCAAACACGCCGTCCGGCAAACACTCCATCTGGCAAACACTCCGTCCGCCAAACACTCTGTCCGCCAAACACTCTGTCCGTCAAAAACTCCGTCCGCCAAACACTCCGTCCGCCAAACACTCTGTCCGACAAACACTCTGTCCGCCAAACACTACATGCGCCAAACAGTACGTCCGCCAAACACTACGTCCACCAAACACTCCGTCCGACAAACACTCCGTACACCATACACTCCATCCGTCAAACACTCTGTCCGCCAAACACTCCATCCGCCAAACACTCCATCTGGCAAACACTCCAATCCCTCCGTCCGGCAAACACTACCTCTGGCAAACACGCCGTCCGACAAACACTCCATCCGGCAAACACTCCGTACACCATACACTCCATCCATCAAACACTCTGTCCGCCAAACACTCCGTCTGGCAAACACTCCAAACCCTCCGTCCGGCAAACACGCCATCCAGCAAACAATCCTTCTGGCAAATACTCCGTCCGGCAAACACTCCGTCCGGAAAAAACTCTGCCCGGCAAATACTCCGGCCGACAAACACTCCGTCCGCCAAACACACCATCCGACAAACACTCCGTCCGCCAAACACTACGTCCGCCAAACAGTATGTCCGCCAAACACTACATCCGCCAAACACTCCGTCCGACAAACACTCCGCCCGGCAAACACTCCCTCCGGTATACACTCCAACCGTCAAACACTCCGTCCGACAAACACTCCGTCCGACAAGCACTCCGTCCGGCAAACACTCTGCCCGGCAAATACTCAGGCCGACAAACACTCCGTCCGGCAAACACACCGCCCGGCAAACACGCCGTCCGGCAAACACGCCGTCCGGCAAACACTCCATCTGGCAAACACTCCGTCCGCCAAACACTCTGTCCGCCAAACACTCTGTCCGTCAAAAACTCCGTCCGCCAAACACTCCGTCCGCCAAACACTCTGTCCGACAAACACTCTGTCCGCCAAACACTACATGCGCCAAACAGTACGTCCGCCAAACACTACGTCCACCAAACACTCTGTCCGACAAACACTCCGTACACCATACACTCCGTCCGTCAAACACTCTGTCCGCCAAACACTCCATCCGCCAAACACTCCATCTGGCAAACACTCCAATCCCTCCGTCCGGCAAACACTACCTCTGGCAAACACGCCGTCCGACAAACACTCCATCCGGCAAACACTCCGTACACCATACACTCCATCCATCAAACACTCTGTCCGCCAAACACTCCGTCTGGCAAACACTCCAAACCCTCCGTCCGGCAAACACGCCATCCAGCAAACAATCCTTCTGGCAAATACTCCGTCCGGCAAACACTCCGTCCGGAAAAAACTCTGCCCGGCAAATACTCCGGCCGACAAACACTCCGTCCGCCAAACACACCGTCCGACAAACACTCCGTCCGCCAAACACTACGTCCGCCAAACAGTATGTCCGCCAAACACTACATCCGCCAAACACTCCGTCCGACAAACACTCCGTCCGACAAACACACCGTCCAACAAAAACTCTGTCCGCCAAACACTCCTCCGCCAAACACTCCATCTGGCAAACACTCCAAACCCTCCGTCCGGCAAACACTCCATCTGGCAAACACTCCGTCCGGCAAACACTCTGCCCGGCAAATACTCAGGCCGACAGAAACTCCGTCCGACAAACAATCCGTCCGACAAACACGCAGTCCGACAAACACGACGTCCATCAAACACTCCGTCCGCCAAACACTCCGTCCACCAAACACTCCGTCCGACAGACAGTCCATCCGACAGACACTCCGTCCGACAGACACTCCGTCCGACAGACGCTCATCCGACAGACACTCCGTCCGACAGACACTCCGTCCGACAGACACGCCGTCCGACAGACACGCCGTCCGACAGACACTCCATCCGACTAACACTCCGTCCGACAAACACTCCATCCGACAAAAACTCCGTCCGACAAACACTCCGTCCGACTAACACTCCGTCCGACAAACACTCCATCCGACAAATACTATGTCCGACAAACACTCCGTCCGCCAAACACTACGTCCGCCAAACAGTATGTCCGCCAAACACTACATCCGCCAAACACTCCGTCCGACAAACACTCCGTCCGACAAACACACCGTCCAACAAAAACTCTGTCCGCCAAACACTCCTCCGCCAAACACTCCATCTGGCAAACACTCCAAACCCTCCGTCCGGCAAACACTCCATCTGGCAAACACTCCGTCCGGCAAACACTCTGCCCGGCAAATACTCAGGCCGACAGAAACTCCGTCCGACAAACAATCCGTCCGACAAACACGCAGTCCGACAAACACGACGTCCATCAAACACTCCGTCCGCCAAACACTCCGTCCGCCAAACACTCCGTCCGACAGACAGTCCATCCGACAGACACTCCGTCCGACAGACACTCCGTCCGACAGACACTCATCCGACAGACACTCCGTCCGACAGACACTCCGTCCGACAGACACGCCGTCCGACAGACACGCCGTCCGACAGACACACCATCTGACTAACACTCCGTCCGACAAACACTCCATCCGACAAAAACTCCGTCCGACAAACACTCCGTCCGACTAACACTCCGTCCGACAAACACTCCATCCGACAAATACTATGTCCGCCAAACACTCCGTCCGACAAACACGCCATCCAACAAACACGCCGTCAGACAAACACGCCATCCGACAAACACACCGTCCGACCAACACGCCGTCCAACAAACACGCCGTCCGACAAACACGCCGTCCGACAAACACGCCATCCGACAAACACTCCTTCCGACAAACACGCCGTCCGACAAACACACCATCCAACAAACACGCAGTCCGACAAGCACTCCGTCCGGCAAACACTCTGCCCGGCAAATACTCAGGCCGACAAACACTCCGTTCGGCAAACACACCGCCCGGCAAACACGCCATCCGGCAAACACGCCATCCGGCAAACACTCTGACCGCCAAACACTCTGTCCGCCAAACACTCCATCTGGCAAACACTCCAAACCCTCCTTCCGGCAAACACTCCATCCGGCAAACACTCCGTCTGGCAAACACTCCATCCGGCAAACACTCCGTCCAACAAATGCTCCGTTCTGCAAACACTCCATCCGGCAAACACTCCGTCCGACAAACACGCCGTCCATCAAACACGCTGTCCGGCAAACACTCTGTCCGGCATATACTCCGTCCGGCAATCACTCTGTCCGTCAAACACTTCTTCCGGCAAACACTCCATCCGGCAAACACTCCATCCAGCAAGCACTCCATCCGGCAAACACTCCGTCCGGCAAACACTCCGTCCGACAAGCACTCCGTCCGGCAAACACTCTGCCTGGCAAATACTTAGGCCGACAAACACGCCGTCTGGCAAACACACCGCCTGGCAAACACGCCGTCCGGCAAACACGCCGTCCGGCAAACACGCCGTCCGGCAAATACTCCGTCTGGCAAACACTCCGTCCGCGAAACACTCTGTCCGCCAAACACTCTGTCCGTCAAAAACTCCGTCCGCCAAACACTCCATCCGCCAAACACTCCGTCCGACAAACACTCCGTCCGCCAAACACTACATGCGCCAAACAGTACGTCCGCCAAACACTACGTCCGCCAAACACTCCGTCCGACAAACACTCCGTACACCATACACTCCATCCGTCAAACACTCTGTCCGCCAAACACTCCAACCGCCAAACACTCCATCTGGCAAACACTCCAAACCCTCCGTCCGGCAAACACTACCTCTTGCTAACACGCCATCCGGCAAACACTCTGACCGCCAAACACTCTGTCCGCCAAACACTCCATCTGGCAAACACTCCAAACCCTCCTTCCGGCAAACACTCCATCCGGCAAACACTCCGTCTGGCAAACACTCCATCCGGCAAACACTCCGTCCAACAAACGCTCCGTTCTGCAAACACTCCATCCGGCAAACACTCCGTCCGACAAACACGCCGTCCATCAAACACGCCGTCCGGCAAACACTCCGTCCGGCATATACTCCGTCCGGCAATCACTCCGTCCGTCAAACACTCCATCCGGCAAACACTCCGTCCGGCAAACACTCCATCCGGCAAGCACTCCATCCGGCAAACACTCTGTCCGGCAAACACTCCCTCCGGTATACACTCCAACCGTCAAACACTCCGTCCGACAAACACTCCATCCGACAAGCACTCCGTCCGGCAAACACACCGCCCGGCAAACACGCCGTCTGGCAAACACGCCGTCTGGCAAACACTCCGTCTGGCAAACACTGCGTCCGGCTAACACTCCGTACACCATACACTCCATCCATCAAACACTCTGTCCGCCAAACTCTCCATCTGGCAAACACTCCAAACCCTCCATCCAGCAAACACTCCATCCAGCAAACAATCCTTCTGGCAAATACTCCGTCCGACAAAAACTCCGTCCGACAAACACTCCGTCCGACTAACACTCCGTCTGACAAACACTCCATCCGACAAATACTATGTCCGCCAAACACTCCGTCCGACAAACATGCCGTCCAACAAACACGCCGTCAGACAAACACGCCATCCGACAAACACGCCGTCCGACAAACACGCCGTCCAACAAACACGCAGTCCGACAAACACGCCGTCCAACAAACACGGCGTCCGACAAACACGCCGTCCGGCAAATACGCCGTCCGAGAAACATGCCGTCCGAGAAACACGGCGTCCGACATAAACTCCGTCCGACAAACACGCCGTCCAACAAAGACGCCATCCGACAAACACGCCATCTGGCAAACACGCCCTCTGGCAAACACGCGCCCGGCAAACACGCCGCCCGGCAAACAAGCCGCCCGGCAAACAAACCGCGCGGCAAACATGCCGCCCGGCAAGCACGCCGTCCGGCATACACGCCCTCCAGCATACTCGCCATCTGGAAAACACGCCCTCCGGCAAACATGCCGTCCGGCAAAAACTCTGTCCGTCAAACACGCCCTCCGGCAAACACGCCGTCCGGCAAACACACCGTCCGTCAAACACTTCCTCCGGCAAACATGCCATCCGCCAAACACTCCAGCCGGCAAACACTACGTCTGGCAAACACTCACTCCGACAAACACACCATCCGGCAAACACTCCGTCCACCATACACTGCGTCCGCCAAACACTCCGTCCGCTAAAAACTCCGTCCCCCAAACACTCCATCCGCCAAACACTCCGTCTGGCAACACTCCGAACACTCCGTCTGGCAAATACTCTGTCCGCCAAACCCTCCGTCTGGCAAACACTCCGTCCGGTAAACACTCCGTCCGACAAACACTCCGTCCAAAAAACACCCCGTCCGACAAACACACCGTCCGACAAACACTCCATCCAACAAACACTCCGTCCGACAAAAACTCCATCCGGCAATCAATCCCTCCAGCAAACGCGCCGTCCGGCAAACACTCCATCCAGCAAACACTACCTTCGGCAAACACGACGTCTGACAAACACTCTATCCGGCAAACACACCGTACACCATACACTCCATCCGCCAAACACTCTGTCCGCCAAACACTCCGTCTGCCAAACACTCCGTCTGGCAAACACACCAAACCATCCGTCCGGCAAACACACCATCCGGCAAACACTCCATCTGGCAAACACTCCGTCCGACAAACACTCCGTCCGACAAACACACCGTCCAACAAAAACTCTGTCCGCCAAACACTCCTCCGCCAAACACTCCATCTGGCAAACACTCCAAACCCTCCGTCCGGCAAACACTCCATCTGGCAAACACTCCGTCCGGCAAACACTCTGCCCGGCAAATACTCAGGCCGACAGAAACTCCGTCCGACAAACAATCCGTCCGACAAACACGCAGTCCGACAAACACGACGTCCATCAAACACTCCGTCCGCCAAACACTCCGTCCGCCAAACACTCCGTCCGACAGACAGTCCATCCGACAGACACTCCGTCCGACAGACACTCCGTCCGACAGACACTCATCCGACAGACACTCCGTCCGACAGACACTCCGTCCGACAGACACGCCGTCCGACAGACACGCCGTCCGACAGACACTCCATCCGACTAACACTCCGTCCGACAAACACTCCATCCGACAAAAACTCCGTCCGACAAACACTCCGTCCGACTAACACTCCGTCCGACAAACACTCCGTCCGACAAATACTATGTCCGCCAAACACTCCGTCCGACAAACACGCCGTCCGACAAACACACCGTCAGACAAACACGCCATCCGACAAACACACCGTCCGACCAACACGCCGTCCAACAAACACGCCGTCCGACAAACACGCCGTCCGACAAACACGCCATCCGACAAACACTCCTTCCGACAAACACGCCGTCCGACAAACACACCATCCAACAAACACGCAGTCCGACAAGCACTCCGTCCGGCAAACACTCTGCCCGGCAAATACTCAGGCCGACAAACACTCCGTTCGGCAAACACACCGCCCGGCAAACACGCCATCCGGCAAACACGCCATCCGGCAAACACTCTGTCCGCCAAACACTCTGTCCGCCAAACACTCCATCTGGCAAACACTCCAAACCCTCCTTCCGGCAAACACTCCATCCGGCAAACACTCCGTCTGGCAAACACTCCATCCGGCAAACACTCCGTCCAACAAATGCTCCGTTCTGCAAACACTCCATCTGGCAAACACTCCGTCCGACAAACACGCCGTCCATCAAACACGCCGTCCGGCAAACACTCTGTCCGGCATATACTCCGTCCGGCAATCACTCCATCCGTCAAACACTCCATCCGGCAAACACTCCGTCCGGCAAACACTCCATCCGGCAAGCACTCCATCCGGCAAACACTCCATCCGGCAAACACTCCATCCGACAAGCACTCCGTCCGGCAAACACTCTGCCCGGCAAATACTTAGGCCGACAAACACTCCGTCTGGCAAACACACCGCCTGGCAAACACGCCGTCCGGCAAACACGCCGTCCGGCAAATACTCCGTCTGGCAAACACTCCGTCCGCGAAACACTCTGTCCGCCAAACACTCTGTCCGTCAAAAACTCCGTCCGCCAAACACTCCATCCGCCAAACACACCATCCGACAAACACTCCGTCCGCCAAACACTACATGCGCCAAACAGTACGTCCGCCAAACACTACGTCCGCCAAACACTCCGTCCGACAAACACTCCGTACACCATACACTCCATCCGTCAAACACTCTGTCCGCCAAACACTCCAACCGCCAAACACTCCATCTGGCAAACACTCCAAACCCTCCGTCCGGCAAACACTACCTCTTGCTAACACGCCGTCCGACAAACACTCCGTCCACCAAACACTACATGCGCCAAACAGTACGTCCGCCAAACACTATGTCCGCCAAACACTCCGTCCGACAAACACTCCGTACACCATACACTCCATCCGGCAAACACTCTGTCCGCCAAACACTCTGTCCGCCAAACACTCCATCTGGTAAACACTCCAAACCCTCCTTCCGGCAAACACTCCATCCGGCAAACACTCCGTCTGGCAAACACTCCAACCGGCAAACACTCCGTCCAA
The DNA here is from genome assembly GCF_052327205.1 of Somniosus microcephalus. Classification (NCBI taxonomy): domain Eukaryota; kingdom Metazoa; phylum Chordata; class Chondrichthyes; order Squaliformes; family Somniosidae; genus Somniosus; species Somniosus microcephalus. The sequence goes on from NW_028225298.1 coordinate 149,057, forward strand.
CAAACGCTCCGTTCTGCAAACACTCCATCCGGCAAACACTCCGTCCGACAAACACGCCGTCCATCAAACACGCCGTCCGGCAAACACTCCGTCCGGCATATACTCCGTCCGGCAATCACTCCGTCCGTCAAAAACTCCATCCGGCAAACACTCCGTCCGGCAAACACTCCATCCGGCAAGCACTCCATCCGGCAAACACTCTGTCCGGCAAACACTCTGTCCGGCAAACACTCCCTCCGGTATACACTCCAACCGTCAAACACTCCGTCCGACAAACACTCCATCCGACAAGCACTCCGTCCGGCAAACACACCGCCCGGCAAACATGCCGTCCGGCAAACACGCCGTCTGGCAAACACGCCGTCTGGCAAACACTCCGTCTGGCAAACACTGCGTCCGGCAAACACTCCGTACACCATACACTCCATCCATCAAACACTCTGTCCGCCAAACTCTCCATCTGGCAAACACTCCATCTGGCAAACACTCCAAACCCTCCATCCAGCAAACACTCCATCCAGCAAACAATCCTTCTGGCAAATACTCCGTCCGACAAAAACACCGTCCGACAAACACTCCGTCCGACTAACACTCCGTCCGACAAACACTCCATCCGACAAATACTATGTCCGCCAAACACTCCGTCCGACAAACATGCCGTCCGACAAACACGCCGTCAGACAAACACGCCGTCAGACAAACACGCCATCCGACAAACACACCGTCCGACCAAAACGCCGTCCAACAAACACGCCGTCCGACAAACACGCCATCCGACAAACACGCCATCCGACAAGCACTCCTTCCGACAAACACGCCGTCCGACAAACACGCCATCCAACAAACACGCAGTACGACAAACACGCCGTCCAACAAACACGGCGTCCGACAAACACGCCGTCCGGCAAATACGCCGTCCGAGAAACATGCCGTCCGAGAAACACGGCGTCCGACATAAACTCCGTCCGACAAACACGCCGTCCAACAAAGACGCCATCCGACAAACACGCCATCTGGCAAACACGCCCTCTGGCAAACACGCGCCCGGCAAAAACGCCGCCCGGCAAACAAGCCGCCCGGCAAACAAACCGCGCGGCAAACATGCCGCCCGGCAAGCACGCCGTCCGGCATACACGCCCTCCAGCATACTCGCCATCTGGAAAACACGCCCTCCGGCAAACATGCCGTCCGGCAAAAACTCTGTCCGTCAAACACGCCCTCCGGCAAACACGCCGTCCGGCAAACACACCGTCCGTCAAACACTTCCTCCGGCAAACATGCCATCCGCCAAACACTCCAGCCGGCAAACACTACGTCTGGCAAACACTCACTCCGACAAACACACCATCCGGCAAACACTCCGTCCACCATACACTGCGTCCGCCAAACACTCCGTCCGCTAAACACTCCATCCCCCAAACACTCCATCCGCCAAACACTCCGTCTGGCAACACTCCGAACACTCCGTCTGGCAAATACTCTGTCCGCCAAACCCTCCGCCTGGCAAACACTCCGTCCGGTAAACACTCCGTCCGACAAACACTCCGTCCAAAAAACACCCCGTCCGACAAACACACCGTCCGACAAACACTCCATCCAACAAACACTCCGTCCGACAAAAACTCCATCCGGCAATCACTCCCTCCAGCAAATGCGCCGTCCGGCAAACACTCCATCCAGCAAACACTACCTTCGGCAAACACGACGTCTGTCAAACACTCTATCCGGCAAACACACCGTACACCATACACTCCATCCGCCAAACACTCTGTCCGCCAAACACTCCGTCTGCCAAACACTCCGTCTGGCAAACACACCAAACCATCCGTCCGGCAAACACACCATCCGGCAAACACTCCATCTGGCAAATACTCCATCCGGCAAACACTCCATCCGGCAAACACTCTGCCCGGCAAATACTCTGGCCAACAAACACTCCGTCCGGCAAACACTCCGCCCGCCAAACACGCCGTCCGGCAAATACTCCGTCCAGCAAACACTCCGTCCGCCAAACACTCCATCCGGCAAACACTCCGTCCAACAAACACTCCATTCTGCAAAAACTCCATCCGGCAAACACTCCGTCCGACAAACACGCCGTCCGTCAAACACGCCGTCCAGCAAACACTCCGTCCGGCATATACTCCGTCCGGCAATCACTCCGTCCGTCAAACATTCCATCCAGCAAACACTCCGTCCGGCAAACACTCCATCCGGCAAGCACTCCGTCCGGCAAACACTCCGTCCGGCAAACACTCCCTCTGGTATACACTCCAACCGTCAAACACTCCATCCAACAAACACTCCGTCCGACAAGCACTCCATCCGGCAAACACTCTGCCCGGCAAATACTCAGGTCGACAAACACTCCGTTCGGCAAACACACCGCCCAGCAAACACGCCGTCCGGCAAACACGCCGTCCGGCAAACACGCCGTCCGGCAAACACTCTGCCCGCCAAACACTCTGTCCGCCAAACACTCCATCAGGCAAACACTCCAAACCCTCCTTCCGGCAAACACTCCATCCGGCAAACACTCCGTCTGGCAAACACTCCATCCGGCAAACACTCCGTCCAACAAACGCTCCGTTCTGCAAACACTCCATCCGGCAAACACTCCATCCGACAAACACGCCGTCCATCAAACACGCCGTCCGGCAAACACACTGTCCGGCATATACTCCGTCCGGCAATCACTCCGTCCGTCAAACACTCCATCCGGCAAACACTCCGTCCGGCAAACACTCCATCCGGCAAGCACTCCATCCGGCAAACACTCCGTCCGGCAAACAGTCCCTCCGGTATACACTCCAACCATCAAACACTCCGTCCGACAAACACTCCGTCCGACAAGCACTCCGTCCGGCAAACACTCTGCCCGGCAAATGCTCAGGCCGACAAACACTCCGTTCGGCAAACACACCGCCCGGCAAACACGCCATCCGGCAAACACGCCGTCCGGCAAACACGCCGTCCGGCAAATACTCCATCTGGCAACCACTCCATCCGCGAAACACTCTGTCCGCCAAACACTCTGTCCGTCAAAAACACCGTCCGCCAAACACTCCGTCCGCCAAACACTCCGTCCGACAAACACTCCGTCCGCCAAACACTACATGCGCCAAACAGTACGTCCGCCAAACACTACGTCCGCCAAACACTCCGTCCGACAAACACTCTGTACACCATACACTCCATCCGGCAAACACTCTGTCCGCCAAACACTCTGTCCGCCAAACACTCCATCTGGCAAACACTCCAAACCCTCCTTCCGGCAAACACTCCATCCGGCAAACACTCCGTCTGGCAAACACTCCATCCGGCAAACACTCCGTCCAACAAACGCTCCGTTCTGCAAACACTCCATCCGGCAAACACTCCGTCCGACAAACACGCCGGCCATCAAACACGCCGTCCGGCAAACACTCCGTCCGGCATATACACCGTCCGGCAATCACTCCGTCCGTCAAACACTCCGTCCGGCAAACACTCCGTCCGGCAAACACTCCATCCGGCAAGCACTCCGTCCGGCAAACACTCCATCCGGCAAGCACTCCATCCGGCAAACACTCCGTCCGGCAAACACTCCCTCCGGTATACACTCCAACCGTCAAACACTCCGTCCGACAAACACTCCATCCGACAAGCACTCCGTCCGGCAAACACTCCGCCCGGCAAACACGCCGTCCGGCAATCACGCCGTCCGGCAAAAACTCCGTCCGGCAAACACTCCGTCCGGCAAACACTCCGTCCGCCAAACACTCCGTCCGCCAAACAGAACGTCCGCCAAACACTACGTCCGCCAAACACTCCGTCCGACAAACACTCCTTCCGACAAACACCCCGTCTGCCAAGCACCCCGTCCGGCAGACACCCCATCCGACAGATACTCCGTCTGACCAACTCGCCGTCCGACAGACACGCCATCCAACAGACACGCCGTCCGACAGACACGTCATCCGACAGACACTCCGTCTGACAAACACTCCGTCCGAGAAACACTCCGTCCGGCAAACACTCCGTCCGCCAAACACGCCGGCCGCAAAACACGCCGTCCGCCAAACATGCCGTCCGACAAACACACCGTCCGACAAACACGCCGTCCGACAAACACGCCTTCCGACAAATACGCCATCCGACAAACATGCCGTCCGACAAACACACCGTCCGACAAACGCGCCGTCGGACAAACGCGCCGTCCGACAAACAGGCCGTCCGACAAACACGCCGTCCGAGAAACACGCCGTCCGACAAACATGCCGTCTGACAAACACGCCGTCCGGCAAACGCTCCGTCCAACAAATGCAGCATCCGGCAAACACTTTGTCCGGCATACACTCCGTCCGACAAACACGCCATCTGTCAAACACGACGTCCGGCAAACACTCCGTCCGGCATACACTCTGTCTGGCAATCACTCCGTCCGTCAAACAATCCGTCCGACAAACACTCCGTCCGACAAACACTCCATCCGCCAAAGGCTCCGTCCGATAAACGCTCCGTCCAACAAACGTTCCATCTGCCAAATGCTCCGTCCGACAAACGCTCCGTCCGACAAATGCTCCGTCCGGCAAACACTCCGTCCGGCAAACACTCCATCCGTCAAGCACGCCGTCTGTCAAACACGCCATCCGGCGAATAGTCCGTCCGGCATACACTCCGTCCGGCAATGACTCCGTCCGTGAAGCACTCCGTCCGGCAAACACTCCGTCCGGCAAACACTCCATCCGGCAAACACTCCGTCCGACAAACACTCCATCCGACAAACACTCCGGCCAACAAACACTCCGTCTGACAAACAATCCGTCCGACAAACACGCCATCCGACAAACACATGGTCCGCCAAACACTCCGTCCGCCAAACACTCCGTCCACCAAACACTCCATCCGACAAACACTCAGTCTGACAAACACTCCATCCGACAAACACTCTGTCCGACAAACACTCTGTCCAACAAACACTCTGTCCGGCAATCACTCCGTCCGTCAAACAATCCGTCCGACAAACACTCCGTCTGACAAACATTCTGTCCGACAAACACTCCGTCCGACAAACACTCCGTCCGACAAACACTCCATCCGCCAAACGCTCCGTCCGATAAACGCTCCGTCCAACAAACATTCCATCTGCCAAATGCTCCGTCCGAAAAATGCTTCGTCCGACAAATGCTCCGTCCGGCAAACACTCCGTCCGGCAAACACTCCATCCATCAAGCACGCCGTCTGTCAAACACGCCGTCCGGCGAATAGTCCGTCCGGCATACACTCCGTCCGGCAATCACTCCATCTGTGAAGCACTCCGTCCGGCAAACACTCCGTCCGGCAAACACTCCATCCGGCAAACACTCCATCCGACAAACACTCCGTCCGACAAATACTCCGGCCAACAAACACTCCGTCCGACAAACAATCCATCCGACAAACACGCCATCCGACAAACACACGGTCCGCCAAACACTCCGTCCGCCAAACACTCCGTCCACCAAACACTCCATCCGACAAACACTCAGTCCGACAAACACTCCATCCGACAAACACTCTGTCCGACAAACACTCTGTCCAACAAACACTCCGTCCAACAAACACACCGTCCAACAGAAACTCCGTCCGACAAACAATCCATCCGACAAACACGCAGTCCGACAAACACGACGTCCATCAAACATTCCGTCCGCCAAACACTCCGTCTGCCAAACACTCCGTCCGACAGACAGTCCATCCGACAGACACTCCGTCCGACAGACACTCCGTTCGACAGACACTCATCCGACAGACACTCCGTCCGACAGACACGCCGTCCGACAGACACGCCGTCCGACAGATACTCCGTCCGACCAACAGTCCGTCCGACAGACACGCCATCCAACAGACACGCCGTCCGACAGACACGTCATCCGACAGACACTCCATCTGGCAAACACTCCGTCCGGCAAACACTCTGCCCGGCAAATACTCAGGCCGACAAACACTCCGTCCGGCAAACACTCCGCCCGGCAAACAATCCGTCCGGCAATCAGGCCGGCCGGCAAACACTCCGTCCGGCAAACACTCCGTCCGGCAAACACTCCCTCCGGTATACACTCCAACTGTCAAACACTCCGTCCGACAAACACACCGTCCGACAAGCACTCCGTCCGGCAAACACTCTGCCCGGCAAATACTCAGGCCGACAAATACTCCGTCCGGCAAACACACCGCCCGGCAAACACGCCGTCCGGCAAACACGCCGTCCGGCAAATACTCTGTCCGCCAAACACTGTGTCCACCAAACACTCCATCTGGCAAACACTCCAAACCCTCCTTCCGGCAAACACACCATCTGGCAAACACTCCATCCGGCAAACACACCGTCCAACAAAAGCTCCGTTCTGCAAACACTCCATCCGGCAAACACTCCATCCGCCAAACACGCCGTCCATCAAACACGCCGTCCGGCAAACACTCCCTCCGGCATATACTCCGTCCGGCAATCACTCCGTCCGTCAAACACTCCATCCGGCAAACACTCCGTCCGGCAAACACTCCGTCCGGCAAGCACACCATCCGGCAAACACTCCGTCCGGCAAACACTCCCTCCGGTATACACTCCAACCGTCAAACACTCCGTGCGACAAACACTCCGTCCGACAAGCACTCCATCCGGCAAACACTCTTCCCGGCAAATACTCAGGCCGACAAACACTCCGTCCGGCAAACACACCGCCTGGCAAACACGCCGTCTGGCAAACACGCCGTCTGGCAAACACGCCGTCTGGCAAACACTCCGTCTGGCAAACACTCCGTCCGCCAAACACTCTGTCCGCCAAACACTCTGTCCGTCAAAAACTCCGTCCGCCAAACACTCCGTCCGCCAAACACTCCGTCCGCCAAACACTCCGTCCGCCAAACACTACATGCGCCAAACAGTACGTCCGCCAAACACTACGTCCGCCAAACACTCCGTCCGACAAACACTCCGTACACCATACACTCCATCCGTCAAACACTCTGTCCGCCAAACACTCCATCCGCCAAACACTCCATCTGGCAAACACTCCAAACCCTCCGTCCAGCAAACACTACCTCTGGCAAACACGCCGTCCGACAAACACTCCATCCGGCAAACACTCCGTACACCATACACTCCATCCATCAAACACTCTGTCCGCCAAACACTCAATCTGGCAAACACTCCAAACCCTCCATCCGGCAAACACTCCATCCAGCAAACAATCCTTCTGGCAAATACTCCGTCCGGCAAACACTCCGTCCGGAAAACACTCTGCCCGGCAAATACTCCGTCCGACAAACACTCCGTCCGCCAAACACTCCGTCCGACAAACACTACGTCCGCCAAACACTCCGTCCGACAAATACTCCGTCCGACAAACACACCGTCCGACAAAAACTCTGTCCGCTAAACACTCCTCCGCCAAACACTCCATCTGGCAAACACTCCAAACCCTCCGTCCGGCAAACACTCCATCCAGCAAACACTCCATCTGGCAAACACTCCGTCCGGCAAACACTCCGCCCGGCAAACACGCCGTCCGGCAATCACGCCGTCCGGCAAACACTCCATCTGGCAAACACTCCATCCAGCAAACACTCCGTCCGCCAAACACTCCGTCCGCCAAACAGTACGTCCGCCAAACACTACGTCCGCCAAAAATTCCGACCGACAAACACTCCTTCCGACAAACACCCCGTCTGCCAAACACCCCGTCCGGCAGACACCCCGTCCGACAGATACTCCGTCCGACCAACACGCCGTCCGACAGACACGCCATCCAACAGACACGCCGTCCGACAGACACGTCATCCGACAGACACTCCGTCTGACAAACACTCCGTCCGAGAAACACTCCGTCCGGCAAACACTCCGTCCGCCAAACACGCCGGACGCAAAACACGCCGTCCGCCAAACACGCCATCTGACAAACACACCGTCTGACAAACACGCCGTCCGACAAACACGCCTTCCGACAAACACGCCATCCGACAAACATGCCGTCCGACAAACACACCGTCCGACAAACGCGCCGTCGGACTAACGCGCCGTCCGACAAACAGGCCGTCCGACAAACACGCCGTCCGAGAAACACGCCGTCCGACAAACATGCCGTCTGACAAACACGCCGTCCGGCAAACGCTCCGTCCAACAAATGCAGCATCCGGCAAACACTCTGTCCGGCATACACTCCGTCCGACAAACACTCCATCCGGCAAGCACTCCGTCCGGCAAATACTCAGGCCGACAAACACTCCGTCCGTCAAACAATCCGTCCGACAAACACTCCGTCCGACAAACATTCTGTCCGACAAACACTCCGTCCGACAAACACTCCGTCCGACAAACACTCCATCCGCCAAAGGCTCCGTCCGATAAACGCTCCGTCCAACAAACGTTCCATCTGCCAAATGCTCCGTCCGACAAACGTTCCGTCCGACAAATGCTCCGTCCGGCAAACACTCCGTCCGGCAAACACTCCATCCGTCAAGCACGCCGTCTGTCAAACACGCCGTCCGGCGAATAGTCCGTCCGGCATACACTCCGTCCGGCAATCACTCCGTCCGTGAAGCACTCCATCCGGCAAACACTCCGTCCGGCAAACACTCCATCCGGCAAACACTCCATCCGACAAACACTCCGTCCGACAAACACTCCGGCCAACAAACACTCCGTCCGACAAACAATCCGTCCGACAAACACGCCATCCGACAAACACACGGTCCGCCAAACACTCCGTCCGCCAAACACTCCGTCCACCAAACACTCCATCCGACAAACACTCAGTCCGACAAACACTCCATCCGACAAACACTCTGTCCGACAAACACTCTGTCCAACAAACACTCCGTCCAACAAAAACACCGTCCAACAGAAACTCCGTCCGACAAACAATCCGTCCGACAAACACGCAGTCCGACAAACACGACGTCCATCAAACATTCCGTCCGCCAAACACTCCGTCCGCCAAACACTCCGTCTGACAGACAGTCCATCCAACAGACACTCCGTCCGACAGACACTCCGTCCGACAGACACTCATCCGACAGACACTACGTCCGACAGACACTCCGTCCGACAGACACGCCGTCCGACAGACACGCCGTCCGACAGACACTCCATCCGACAGATACTCCGTCCGACCAACAGTCCGTCCAACAGACACGCCATCCAACAGACACGCCGTCCGACAGACACGTCATCCGACAGACACTCCATCTGGCAAACACTCCGTCCGGCAAACATTCTGCCCGGCAAATACTCAGGCCAACAAACACTCCGTCCGGCAAACACTCCGCCTGGCAAACACGCCTTCCGGCAATCACGCCATCCGGCAAACACTCCGTCCGGCAAACACTCCATCCGGCAAACACTCCATCTGCCAAACACTCCGTCCGCCAAACATTACGTCCACCAAACACTACGTCCGCCAAACACTCCGTCCGACAAACACTCCTTCCGACAAACACCCCGTCTGCCAAACACTCCGTCCGGCAGACACCCCGTCCGACAGATACTCCGTCCGACCGACATGCTGTCCAACAGACACGCCATCCAACAGACACGCCGTCCGACAGACACGTCGTCTGACAGACACTCCGTCCGGCAAACACTCCGTCCGGAAAACACTCTGCCCGGCAAATACTCCGTCCGACAAACACTCCGTCCGCCAAACACTCCGTCCGACAAACACTCCGTCCGCCAAACACTACGTCCGCCAAACAGTACGTCCGCCAAACACTACGTCCGCCAAACACTCCGTCCGACAAACACTCCGTCCGACAAACACACCGTCCGACAAAAACTCTGTCCGCTAAACACTCCTCTGCCAAACACTCCATCTGGCAAACACTCCAAACCCTCCGTCCGGCAAACACTCCATCCAGCAAACACTCCATCTGGCAAATACTCCGTCCGGCAAACACTCTGCCCAGCAAATACTCAGGCCGACAAACACTCCGTCCGGCAAACACTCCGCCCGGCAAACACGCCGTCCGGCAATCACGCCGTCCGGCAAACACTCCATCCGGCAAACACTCCGTCCAGCAAACACTCCGTCCGCCAAACACTCCGTCCGCCAAACAGTACGTCCGCCAAACACTACGTCCGTCAAACACTCCGTCCGACAAACACTCCTTCCGACAAACACCCCGTCTGCCAAACACCCCGTCCGGCAGACACCCCGTCCGACAGATACTCCGTCCGACCAACACGCCGTCCGACAGACACGCCATCCAACAGACACGCCATCCGACAGACACGTCATCCGACAGACACTCCGTCTGACAAACACTCCGTCCGAGAAACACTCCATCCGGCAAACACTCTGTCCGCCAAACACGCCGGCAGCAAAACACGCCGTCCGCCAAACACGCCGTCTGACAAACACACCGTCCGACAAACACGCCGTCCGACAAACACGCCTTCCGAAAAATACGCCATCCGACAAACATGCCGTCCGACAAACACACCGTCCGACAAATGCGCCGTCGGACTAACGCGCCGTCCGACAAACAGGCCGTCCGACAAACACGCCGTCCGAGAAACACGCCGTCCGACAAACATGCCGTCTGACAAACACGCCGTCCGGCAAACGCTCCGTCCAACAAATGCAGCATCCGGTACACACTCCGTCCGGCATACACTCCGTCCGACAAACACTCCATCCGGCAAACACTCCGTCTGGCAAACACTCCCTCCGGTATACACTCCAACCGTCAAACACTCCGTCCGGCATACACTCTGTCCGGCAATCACTCCGTCCATCAAACAATCCGTCCGACAAACACTCCGTCCGACAAACATTCTGTCCGACAAACACTCCGTCTGACAAACACTCCGTCCGACAAACACTCCATCCGCCAAAGGCTCCGTCCGATAAACGCTCCGTCCAACAAACGTTCCATCTGCCAAATGCTCCGTCCGACAAACGCTCCGTCCGACAAATGCTCCATCCGGCAAACACTCCGTCCGGCAAACACTCCATCCGTCAAGCACGCCGTCTGTCAAACACGCCGTCCGGCGAATAGTCCGTCCGGCATACACTCCGTCCGGCAATCACTCCGTCCATGAAGCACTCCGTCCGGCAAACACTCCATCCGGCAAACACTCCATCCGGCAAACACTCCATCCGACAAACACACCGTCCGACAAACACTCCGGCCAACAAACACTCCGTCCGACAAATAATCCGTCCGACAAACACGCCATCCGACAAACACACGGTCCGCCAAACACTCCGTCCGCCAAACACTCCGTCCACCAAACACTCCATCCGACAAACACTCAGTCCGACAAACACTCCATCCGACAAACACTCTGACCGACAAACACTCTGTCCAACAAACACTCCGTCCAACAAACACACCGTCCAACAGAAACTCCGTCCGACAAACAATCCATCCGACAAACACGCAGTCCGACAAACACGACATCCATCAAACATTCCGTCCGCCAAACACTCCGTCCGCCAAACACTCCGTCCGACAGACAGTCCATCCGACAGACACTCCGTCCGACAGACACTCCGTCCGACAGACACTCATCCGACAGACACTACGTCCGACAGACACTCCGTCCGACAGACACGCCGTCCGACAGACACGCCGTCCGACAGACACTCCATCCGACAGATACTCCGTCCGACCAACAGTCCGTCCGACAGACACGCCATCCAACAGACACGCCGTCCGACAGACACGTCATCCGACAGACACTCCATCTGGCAAACACTCCGTCCGGCAAACAATCTGCCCGGCAAATACTCAGGCCGACAAACACTCCGTCCGGCAAACACTCCGCCCGGCAAACACGCCGTCCGGCAATCACGCCGTCCGGCAAACACTCCGTCCGGCAAACACTCCGTCCGGCAAACACTCCGTCCGCCAAACACTCCGTCCGCCAAACATTACGTCCGCCAAACACTACGTCCGCCAAACACTCCGTCCGACAAACACTCCTTCCGACAAACACCCCGTCTGCCAAACACTCCGTCCGGCAGACACCCCGTCCGACAGATACTCCGTCCGACTGACACGCTGTCCGACAGACACGCCATCCAACAGACACGCCGTCCGACAGACACGTCGTCCGACAGACACTCCGTCCGGCAAACACTCCGTCCGGCAAACACTCCCTCCGGTATACACTCCAACCGTCAAACACTCCGTCTGACAAACACTCCATCCGACAAGCACTCCGTCCGGCAAACACTCTGCCCGGCAAATACTCAGGCCGACAAACACTCCGTCCGGCAAACACACCGCCCGGCAAACACGCCGTCCGGCAAACACGCCGTCCGGCAAACACGCCATCCGGCAAACACTCTGTCCGCCAAACACTCTGTCCACCAAACATTCCATCTGGCAAACACTCCAAACCCTCCTTCCGGCAAACACTCCATCCGGCAAACACACCGTCTGGCAAACACTCCATCCGGCAAACACTCCGTCCAACAAACGCTCCGTTCTGCAAACACTCCATCCGGCAAACACTCCGTCCGACAAACACGCCGTCCATCAAACACGCCGTCCGGCAAACACACCCTCCGGCATATACTCCGTCCGGCAATCATTCCGTCCGTCAAACACTCCATCCGGCAAACACTCCGTCCGGCAAACACTCCGTCCGGCAAGCACTCCATCCGGCAAACACTCCGTCTGGCAAACACTCCCTCCGGTATACACTCCAACCGTCAAACACTCCGTCCGACAAACACTCCGTCCGACAAGCACTCCGTCCGGCAAACACTCTGCCCGGCAAATACTCAGGCCGACAAACACTCCGTCCGGCAAACACACCGCCCGGCAAACACGCCGTCCGGCAAACACGCCGTCTGGCAAACACGCCGTCTGGCAAACACTCCGTCTGGCAAACACTCCGTCCGCCAAACACTCTGTCCGCCAAACACTCTGTCCGTCAAAAACTCCGTCCGCCAAACACTCCGTCCGCCAAACACTCCGTCCGACAAACACTCCGTCCGACAAACACTACATGCGCCAAACAGTACGTCCGCCAAATACTACGTCCGCCAAACACTCCGTCCGACAAACACTCCGTACACCATACACTCCATCCGTCAAACACCCTGTCCGCCAAACACTCCATCCGCCAAACACTCCATCTGGCAAACACTCCAAACCCTCCGTCCGGCAAGCACTACCTCTGGCAAACACGCCGTCCGACAAACACTCCATCCGGCAAACACTCCGTACACCATACACTCCATCCATCAAACACTCTGTCCGCCAAACACTCAATCTGGCAAACACTCCAAACCCTCCATCCGGCAAACACTCCATCCAGCAAACAATCCTTCTGGCAAATACTCCGTCCGGCAAACACTCCGTCCGGAAAACACTCTGCCCGGCAAATACTCCGTCCGACAAACACTCCGTCCGCCAAACACTCCGTCCGACAAACACTCCGTCTGCCAAACACTACGTCCGCCAAACAGTACGTCCGCCAAACACTACGTCCGCCAAACACTCCGTCCGCCAAACACTCCGTCCGACAAACACACCGTCCGACAAAAACTCTGTCCGCCAAACACTCCTCCGCCAAACACTCCATCTGGCAAACACTCCAAACCCTCCGTCCGGCAAACACTCCATCCAGCAAACACTCCATCTGGCAAACACTCCGTCCGGCAAACACTCTGCCCGGCAAATACTCAGGCCAACAAACACTCCGTCCGGCAAACACTCCGCCCGGCAAACACGCCGTCCGGCAATCACGCCGTCCGGCAAACACTCCGTCCGGCAAACACTCCGTCCGGCAAACACTCCGTCCGCCAAACACTCCGTCCGCCAAACAGTACGTCCGCCAAACACTACGTCTGCCAAACACTCCGTCCGACAAACACTCCTTCCGACAAACACCCCGTCTGCCAAACACCCCGTCCGGCAGACACCCCGTCCGACAGATACTCTGTCCGACCAACACGCCGTCCGACAGACACGCCATCCAACAGACACGCCATCCGACAGACACGTCTTCCGACAGACACTCCGTCTGACAAACACTCCGTCCGAGAAACACTCCGTCTGGCAAACACTCCATCCGCCAAACACGCCGGCCGCAAAACACGCCGTCCGCCAAACACACCGTCTGACAAACACACCGTCCGACAAACACGCCGTCCAACAAACACGCCTTCCAACAAATACGCCATCCGACAAACATGCCGTCCGACAAACACACGGTCCGACAAACGCGCCGTCGGACAAACACGCCGTCCGACAAACAGGCCGTCCGACAAACACGCCGTCCGAGAAACACGCCGTCCGACAAACATGCCGTCTGACAAACACGCCGTCCGGCAAACGCTCCGTCCAACAAATGCAGCATCCGGCAAACACTCCGTCCGGCATACACTCCGTCCGACAAACACGCCATCTGTCAAACACGACGTCCGGCAAACACTCCGTCCGGCATACACTCTGTCCGGCAATCACTCCGTCCTTCAAACAATCCGTCCGACAAACACTCCGTCCGACAAACATTCTGTCCGACAAACACTCCGTCCAACAAACACTCCATCCACCAAAGGCTCCGTCCGATAAACGCTCCGTCCAACAAACGTTCCATCTGCCAAATGCTCCGTCCGACAAACGCTCCGTCCGACAAATGCTCCGTCCGGCAAACACTCCGTCCGGCAAACACTCCATCCGTCAAGCACGCCGTCTGTCAAACACGCCGTCCGGTGAATAGTCCGTCCGGCATACACTCCGTCCGGCAATCACTCCGTCCGTGAAGCACTCCATCCGGCAAACACTCCGTCCGGCAAACACTCCATCCGGCAAACACTCCGTCCGACAAACACTCCGTCCGACAAACACTCCGGCCAACAAACACTCCGTCCGACAAACAATCTGTCCGACAAACACGCCATCCGACAAACACACGGTCCGCCAAACACTCCGTCCGCCAAACACTCCGTCCACCAAACACTCCATCCGACAAACACTCAGTCTGACAAACACTCCATCCGACAAACACTCCGTCCAACAAAAACACCGTCCAACAGAAACTCCGTCCGACAAACAATCCGTCCGACAAACACGCAGTCCGACAAACACGACGTCCATCAAACATTCCGTCCGCCAAACACTCCGTCCGCCAAACACTCCGTCCGACAGACAGTCCATCCGACAGACACTCCGTCCGACAGACACTCCGTCCGACAGACACTCATCCGACAGACACTACGTCCGACAGACACTCCGTCCGACAGACACGCCGTCCGACAGACACGCCGTCCGACAGACACTCCATCCGACAGATACTCCGTCCGACCAACAGTCCGTCCGACAGACACGCCATCCAACAGACACACCGTCCGACAGACACGTCATCCGACAGACACTCCATCTGGCAAACACTCCGTCCGGCAAACATTCTGCCCGGCAAATACTCAGGCCGACAAACACTCCGTCTGGCAAACACTCCGCCCGGCAAACACGCCGTCCGGCAATCACGCCATCCGGCAAACACTCCGTCCGGCAAACACTCCGTCCGGCAAACACTCCATCCGCCAAACACTCCGTCCGCCAAACAGTACGTCCGCCAAACACTACGTCTGCCAAACACTCCGTCCGACAAACACTCCTTCCGACAAACACCCCGTCTGCCAAACACCCCGTCCGGCAGACACCCCGTCCGACAGATACTCTGTCCGACCAACACGCCGTCCGACAGACACGCCATCCAACAGACACGCCATCCGACAGACACGTCATCCGACAGACACTCCGTCTGACAAACACTCCGTCCGCCAAACACGCCGGCCGCAAAACACGCCGTCCGCCAAACACGCCGTCTGACAAACACACCGTCCGACAAACACGCCGTCCAACAAACACGCCTTCCAACAAATACGCCATCCGACAAACATGCCGTCCGACAAACACACGGTCCGACAAACGCGCCGTCGGACAAACACGCCGTCCGACAAACAGGCCGTCCGACAAACACGCCGTCCGAGAAACACGCCGTCCGACAAACATGCCGTCTGACAAACACGCCGTCCGGCAAACGCTCCGTCCAACAAATGCAGCATCCGGCAAACACTCCGTCCGGCATACACTCCATCCGACAAACACGCCATCTGTCAAACACGACGTCCGGCAAACACTCCGTCCGGCATACACTCTGTCCGGCAATCACTCCGTCCGTCAAACAATCCGTCCGACAAACACTCCGTCCGACAAACATTCTGTCCGACAAACACTCCGTCTGACAAACACTCCATCCACCAAAGGCTCCGTCCGATAAACGCTCCGTCCAACAAACGTTCCATCTGCCAAATGCTCCGTCCGACAAACGCTCCGTCCGACAAATGCTCCGTCCGGCAAACACTCCATCCGGCAAACACTCCATCCGTCAAGCACGCCGTCTGTCAAACACGCCGTCCGGTGAATAGTCCGTCCGGCATACACTCCGTCCGGCAATCACTCCGTCCGTGAAGCACTCCATCCGGCAAACACTCCGTCCGGCAAACACTCCATCCGGCAAACACTCCGTCCGACAAACACTCCGTCCGACAAACACTCCGGCCAACAAACACTCCGTCCGACAAACAATCTGTCCGACAAACACGCCATCCGACAAACACACGGTCCGCCAAACACTCCGTCCGCCAAACACTCCGTCCACCAAACACTCCATCCGACAAACACTCAGTCTGACAAACACTCCATCCGACAAACACTCCGTCCAACAAAAACACCGTCCAACAGAAACTCCGTCCGACAAACAATCCGTCCGACAAACACGCAGTCCGACAAACACGACGTCCATCAAACATTCCGTCCGCCAAACACTCCGTCCGCCAAACACTCCGTCCGACAGACACTCCGTCCGACAGACACTCATCCGACAGACACTACGTCCGACAGACACTCCGTCCGACAGACACGCCGTCCGACAGACACGCCGTCCGACAGACACTCCATCCGACAGATACTCCGTCCGACCAACAGTCCGTCCGACAGACACGCCATCCAACAGACACACCGTCCGACAGACACGTCATCCGACAGACACTCCATCTGGCAAACACTCCGTCCGGCAAACATTCTGCCCGGCAAATACTCAGGCCGACAAACACTCCGTCTGGCAAACACTCCGCCCGGCAAACACGCCGTCCGGCAATCACGCCATCCGGCAAACACTCCGTCCGGCAAACACTCCGTCCGGCAAACACTCCATCCGCCAAACACTCCGTCCGCCAAACAGTACGTCCGCCAAACACTACGTCTGCCAAACACTCCGTCCGACAAACACTCCTTCCGACAAACACCCCGTCTGCCAAACACCCCGTCCGGCAGACACCCCGTCCGACAGATACTCTGTCCGACCAACACGCCGTCCGACAGACACGCCATCCAACAGACACGCCATCCGACAGACACGTCATCCGACAGACACTCCGTCTGACAAACACTCCGTCCGCCAAACACGCCGGCCGCAAAACACGCCGTCCGCCAAACACGCCGTCTGACAAACACACCGTCCGACAAACACGCCGTCCAACAAACACGCCTTCCAACAAATACGCCATCCGACAAACATGCCGTCCGACAAACACACGGTCCGACAAACGCGCCGTCGGACAAACACGCCGTCCGACAAACAGGCCGTCCGACAAACACGCCGTCCGAGAAACACGCCGTCCGACAAACATGCCGTCTGACAAACACGCCGTCCGGCAAACGCTCCGTCCAACAAATGCAGCATCCGGCAAACACTCCGTCCGGCATACACTCCATCCGACAAACACGCCATCTGTCAAACACGACGTCCGGCAAACACTCCGTCCGGCATACACTCTGTCCGGCAATCACTCCGTCCGTCAAACAATCCGTCCGACAAACACTCCGTCCGACAAACATTCTGTCCGACAAACACTCCGTCCGACAAACACTCCATCCACCAAAGGCTCCGTCCGATAAACGCTCCGTCCAACAAACGTTCCATCTGCCAAATGCTCCGTCCGACAAACGCTCCGTCCGACAAATGCTCCGTCCGGCAAACACTCCATCCGGCAAACACTCCATCCGTCAAGCACGCCGTCTGTCAAACACGCCGTCCGGTGAATAGTCCGTCCGGCATACACTCCGTCCGGCAATCACTCCGTCCGTGAAGCACTCCATCCGGCAAACACTCCGTCCGGCAAACACTCCATCCGGCAAACACTCCGTCCGACAAACACTCCGTCCGACAAACACTCCGGCCAACAAACACTCCGTCCGACAAACAATCTGTCCGACAAACACGCCATCCGACAAACACACGGTCCGCCAAACACTCCGTCCGCCAAACACTCCGTCCACCAAACACTCCATCCGACAAACACTCAGTCTGACAAACACTCCATCCGACAAACACTCCGTCCAACAAAAACACCGTCCAACAGAAACTCCGTCCGACAAACAATCCGTCCGACAAACACGCAGTCCGACAAACATGACGTCCATCAAACATTCCATCCGCCAAACACTCCGTCCGCCAAACACTCCGTCCGACAGACAGTCCATCCGACAGACACTCCGTCCGACAGACACTCCGTCCGACAGACACTCATCCGACAGACACTACGTCCGACAGACACTCTGTCCGACAGACACGCCGTCCGACAGACACGCCGTCCGACAGACACTCCATCCGACAGATACTCCGTCCGACCAACAGTCCGTCCGACAGACACGCCATCCAACAGACACGCCGTCCGACAGACACGTCATCCGACAGACACTCCATCTGGCAAACACTCCGTCCGGCAAACATTCTGCCCGGCAAATACTCAGGCCGACAAACACTCCGTCCGGCAAACACTCCGCCCGGCAAACACGCCTTCCGGCAATCACGCCGTCCGGCAAACACTCCGTCCGGCAAACACTCCATCCGGCAAACACTCCGTCCGCCAAACACTCCGTCCGCCAAACATTACGTCCACCAAACACTACGTCCGCCAAACACTCCGTCCGACAAACACTCCTTCCGACAAACACCCCGTCTGCCAAACACTCCGTCCGGCAGACACCCCGTCCGACAGATACTCCGTCCGACCGACATGCTGTCCAACAGACACGCCATCCAACAGACACGCCGTCCGACAGACACGTCGTCCGACAGACACTCCGTCCGGCAAACACTCCGTCCGGAAAACACTCTGCCCGGCAAATACTCCGTCCGACAAACACTCCGTCCGCCAAACACTCCGTCCGACAAACACTCCGTCCGCCAAACACTACGTCCGCCAAACAGTACGTCCGCCAAACACTACGTCCGCCAAACACTCCGTCCGACAAACACTCCGTCCGACAAACACACCGTCCGACAAAAACTCTGTCCGCTAAACACTCCTCTGCCAAACACTCCATCTGGCAAACACTCCAAACCCTCCGTCCGGCAAACACTCCATCCAGCAAACACTCCATCTGGCAAATACTCCGTCCGGCAAACACTCTGCCCAGCAAATACTCAGGCCGACAAACACTCCGTCCGGCAAACACTCCGCCCGGCAAACACGCCGTCCGGCAATCACGCCGTCCGGCAAACACTCCATCCGGCAAACACTCCATCCAGCAAACACTCCGTCCGCCAAACACTCCGTCCGCCAAACAGTACGTCCGCCAAACACTACGTCCGTCAAACACTCCGTCCGACAAACACTCCTTCCGACAAACACCCCGGCAGCCAAACACCCCGTCCGGCAGACACCCCGTCCGACAGACACGCCATCCAACAGACACGCCGTCCGACAGACACGTCATCCGACAGACACTCCGTCTGACAAACACTCCGTCCGAGAAACACTCCGTCCGGCAAACACTCCGTCCGCCAAACACGCCGGCCGCAAAACACGCCGTCCGCCAAACACTCCATCCGCCAAACATTACGTCCGCCAAACATTACATCCGCCAAACACTACGTCCGCCAAACACTCCGTCCGACAAACACTCCTTCCGACAAACACCCCGTCTGCCAAACACTCCGTCCGGCAGACACCCCGTCCGACAGATACTCCGTCCGACCGACACGCTGTCCGACAGACACGCCATCCAACAGACACGCCGTCCGACAGACACGTCGTCCGACAGACACTCCGTCCGGCAAACACTCCGTCCGGCAAACACTCCCTCCGGTATACACTCCAACCGTCAAACACTCCGTCTGACAAACACTCCGTCCGACAAGCACTCCGTCCGGCAAACACACTGCCCGGCAAATACTCAGGCCGACAAACACTCCGTCCGGCAAACACACCGCCCGGCAAACACGCCGTCCGGCAAACACGCCGTCCGGCAAACACGCCGTCCGGCAAACACTCTGTCCGCCAAACACTCTGTCCACCAAACACTCCATCTGGCAAACACTCCAAACCCTCCTTCCGGCAAACACTCCATCCGGCAAACACACCGTCTGGCAAACACTCCATCCGGCAAACACTCCGTCCAACAAACGCTCCGTTCTGCAAACACTCCATCCGGCAAACACTCCGTCCGACAAACACGCCGTCCATCAAACACGCCGTCCAGCAAACACACCCTCCGGCATATACTCCGTCCGGCAATCATTCCGTCCGTCAAACACTCCATCCGGCAAACACTCCGTCCGGCAAACACTCCGTCCGGCAAGCACTCCATCCGGCAAACACTCCGTCTGGCAAACACTCCCTCCGGTATACACTCCAACCATCAAACACTCCGTCCGACAAACACTCCGTCCGACAAGCACTCCGTCCGGCAAACACTCTGCCCGGCAAATACTCAGGCCGACAAACACTCCGTCCGGCAAACACACCGCCCGGCAAACACGCCGTCCGGCAAACACGCCGTCTGGCAAACACGCCGTCTGGCAAACACTCCGTCTGGCAAACACTCCGTCCGCCAAACACTCTGTCCGCCAAACACTCTGTCCGTCAAAAACTCCGTCCGCCAAACACTCCGTCCGCCAAACACTCCGTCCGACAAACACTCCGTCCGACAAACACTACATGCGCCAAACAGTACGTCCGCCAAATACTACGTCCGCCAAACACTCCGTCCGACAAACACTGCGTACACCATACACTCCATCCGTCAAACACCCTGTCCGCCAAACACTCCATCCGCCAAACACTCCATCTGGCAAACACTCCAAACCCTCCGTCCGGCAAGCACTACCTCTGGCAAACACGCCGTCCGACAAACACTCCATCCGGCAAACACTCCGTACACCATACACTCCATCCATCAAACACTCTGTCCGCCAAACACTCAATCTGGCAAACACTCCAAACCCTCCATCCGGCAAACACTCCATCCAGCAAACAATCCTTCTGGCAAATACTCCGTCCGGCAAACACTCCGTCCGGAAAACACTCTGCCCGGCAAATACTCCATCCGACAAACACTCCGTCCGCCAAACACTCCGTCCGACAAACACTCCGTCTGCCAAACACTACGTCCGCCAAACAGTACGTCCGCCAAACACTACGTCCGCCAAACACACCGTCCGCCAAACACTCCGTCCGACAAACACACCGTCCGACAAAAACTCTGTCCGCCAAACACTCCTCCGCCAAACACTCCATCTGGCAAACACTCCAAACCCTCCGTCCGGCAAACACTCCATCCAGCAAACACTCCATCTGGCAAACACTCCGTCCGGCAAACACTCTGCCCGGCAAATACTCAGGCCGACAAACACTCCGTCTGGCAAACACTCCGCCCGGCAAACACGCCGTCCGGCAATCACGCCGTCCGGCAAACACTCCGTCCGGCAAACACTCCGTCCGGCAAACACTCCATCCGCCAAACACTCCGTCCGCCAAACAGTACGTCCGCCAAACACTACGTCTGCCAAACACTCCGTCCGACAAACACTCCTTCCGACAAACACCCCGTCTGCCAAACACCCCGTCCGGCAGACACCCCGTCCGACAGATACTCTGTCCGACCAACACGCCGTCCGACAGACACGCCATCCAACAGACACGCCATCCGACAGACACGTCATCCGACAGACACTCCGTCTGACAAACACTCCGTCCGAGAAACACTCCGTCTGGCAAACACTCCGTCCGCCAAACACGCCGGCCGCAAAACACGCCGTCCGCCAAACACGCCGTCTGACAAACACACCGTCCGACAAACACGCCGTCCAACAAACACGCCTTCCAACAAATACGCCATCCGACAAACATGCCGTCCGACAAACACACGGTCCGACAAACGCGCCGTCGGACAAACACGCCGTCCGACAAACAGGCCGTCCGACAAACACGCCGTCCGAGAAACACGCCGTCCGACAAACATGCCGTCTGACAAACACGCCGTCCGGCAAACGCTCCGTCCAACAAATGCAGCATCCGGCAAACACTCCGTCCGGCATACACTCCATCCGACAAACACGCCATCTGTCAAACACGACGTCCGGCAAACACTCCGTCCGGCATACACTCTGTCCGGCAATCACTCCGTCCGTCAAACAATCCGTCCGACAAACACTCCGTCCGACAAACATTCTGTCCGACAAACACTCCGTCCGACAAACACTCCATCCACCAAAGGCTCCGTCCGATAAACGCTCCGTCCAACAAACGTTCCATCTGCCAAATGCTCCGTCCGACAAACGCTCCGTCCGACAAATGCTCCGTCCGGCAAACACTCCATCCGGCAAACACTCCATCCGTCAAGCACGCCGTCTGTCAAACACGCCGTCCGGTGAATAGTCCGTCCGGCATACACTCCGTCCGGCAATCACTCCATCCGTGAAGCACTCCATCCGGCAAACACTCCGTCCGGCAAACACTCCATCCGGCAAACACTCCGTCCGACAAACACTCCGTCCGACAAACACTCCGGCCAACAAACACTCCGTCCGACAAACAATCTGTCCGACAAACACGCCATCCGACAAACACACGGTCCGCCAAACACTCCGTCCGCCAAACACTCCGTCCACCAAACACTCCATCCGACAAACACTCAGTCTGACAAACACTCCATCCGACAAACACTCCGTCCAACAAAAACACCATCCAACAGAAACTCCGTCCGACAAACAATCCGTCCGACAAACACGCAGTCCGACAAACACGACGTCCATCAAACATTCCGTCCGCCAAACACTCCGTCCGCCAAACACTCCGTCCGACAGACAGTCCATCCGACAGACACTCCGTCCGACAGACACTCCGTCCGACAGACACTCATCCGACAGACACTACGTCCGACAGACACTCCGTCCGACAGACACGCCGTCCGACAGACACGCCGTCCGACAGACACTCCATCCGACAGATACTCCGTCCGACCAACAGTCCGTCCGACAGACACGCCATCCAACAGACACGCCGTCCGACAGACACGTCATCCGACAGACACTCCATCTGGCAAACACTCCGTCCGGCAAACATTCTGCCCGGCAAATACTCAGGCCGACAAACACTCCGTCCGGCAAACACGCCATCTGTCAAACACGACGTCCGGCAAACACTCCGTCCGGCATACACTCTGTCCGGCAATCACTCCGTCCGTCAAACAATCCGTCCGACAAACACTCCGTCCGACAAACATTCTGTCCGACAAACACTCCGTCCGACAAACACTCCATCCACCAAAGGCTCCATCCGATAAACGCTCCGTCCAACAAACGTTCCATCTGCCAAATGCTCCGTCCGACAAACGCTCCGTCCGACAAATGCTCCGTCCGGCAAACACTCCATCCGGCAAACACTCCATCCGTCAAGCACGCCGTCTGTCAAACACGCCGTCCGGCGAATAGTCCGTCCGGCATACACTCCGTCCGGCAATCACTCCGTCCGTGAAGCACTCCATCCGGCAAACACTCCGTCCGGCAAACACTCCATCCGGCAAACACTCCGTCCGACAAACACTCCGTCCGACAAACACTCCGGCCAACAAACACTCCGTCCGACAAACAATCTGTCCGACAAACACGCCATCCGACAAACACACGGTCCGCCAAACACTCCGTCCGCCAAACACTCCGTCCACCAAACACTCCATCCGACAAACACTCAGTCTGACAAACACTCCATCCGACAAACACTCCATCCAACAAAAACACCGTCCAACAGAAACTCCGTCCGACAAACAATCCGTCCGACAAACACGCAGTCCGACAAACACGACGTCCATCAAACATTCCGTCCGCCAAACACTCCGTCCGCCAAACACTCCGTCCGACAGACAGTCCATCCGACAGACACTCCGTCCGACAGACACTCCGTCCGACAGACACTCATCCGACAGACACTACGTCCGACAGACACTCCGTCCTACAGACACGCCGTCCGACAGACACGCCGTCCGACAGACACTCCATCCGACAGATACTCCGTCCGACCAACAGTCCGTCCGACAGACACGCCATCCAACAGACACGCCGTCCGACAGACACGTCATCCGACAGACACTCCATCTGGCAAACACTCCGTCCGGCAAACATTCTGCCCGGCAAATACTCAGGCCGACAAACACTCCGTCCGGCAAACACTCCGCCCGGCAAACACGCCTTCCGGCAATCACGCCGTCCGGCAAACACTCCGTCCGGCAAACACTCCATCCGGCAAACACTCCGTCCGCCAAACACTCCGTCCGCCAAACATTACGTCCACCAAACACTACGTCCGCCAAACACTCTGTCCGACAAACACTCCTTCCGACAAACACCCCGTCTGCCAAACACTCCGTCCGGCAGACACCCCGTCCGACAGATACTCCGTCCGACCGACATGCTGTCCAACAGACACGCCATCCAACAGACACGCCGTCCGACAGACACGTCATCCGACAGACACTCCGTCTGACAAACACTCCGTCCGAGAAACACTCCGTCCGGCAAACACTCCGTCCGCCAAACACGCCGGCCGCAAAACACGCCGTCCGCCAAACACTCCATCCGCCAAACATTACGTCCGCCAAACATTACATCCGCCAAACACTACGTCCGCCAAACACTCCGTCCGACAAACACTCCTTCCGACAAACACCCCGTCTGCCAAACACTCCGTCCGGCAGACACCCCGTCCGACAGATACTCCGTCCGACCGACACGCTGTCCGACAGACACGCCATCCAACAGACACGCCGTCCGACAGACACGTCGTCCGACAGACACTCCGTCCGGCAAACACTCCGTCCGGCAAACACTCCCTCCGGTATACACTCCAACCGTCAAACACTCCGTCTGACAAACACTCCGTCCGACAAGCACTCCGTCCGGCAAACACACTGCCCGGCAAATACTCAGGCCGACAAACACTCCGTCCGGCAAACACACCGCCCGGCAAACACGCCGTCCGGCAAACACGCCGTCCGGCAAACACGCCGTCCGGCAAACACTCTGTCCGCCAAACACTCTGTCCACCAAACACTCCATCTGGCAAACACTCCAAACCCTCCTTCCGGCAAACACTCCATCCGGCAAACA
Source organism: Somniosus microcephalus (assembly GCF_052327205.1). Classification (NCBI taxonomy): domain Eukaryota; kingdom Metazoa; phylum Chordata; class Chondrichthyes; order Squaliformes; family Somniosidae; genus Somniosus; species Somniosus microcephalus. Next base: position 174,492 of record NW_028225298.1, read on the forward strand.
CACCGTCTGGCAAACACTCCATCCGGCAAACACTCCGTCCAACAAACGCTCCGTTCTGCAAACACTCCATCCGGCAAACACTCCGTCCGACAAACACGCCGTCCATCAAACACGCCGTCCAGCAAACACACCCTCCGGCATATACTCCGTCCGGCAATCATTCCGTCCGTCAAACACTCCATCCGGCAAACACTCCGTCCGGCAAACACTCCGTCCGGCAAGCACTCCATCCGGCAAACACTCCGTCTGGCAAACACTCCCTCCGGTATACACTCCAACCATCAAACACTCCGTCCGACAAACACTCCGTCCGACAAGCACTCCGTCCGGCAAACACTCTGCCCGGCAAATACTCAGGCCGACAAACACTCCGTCCGGCAAACACACCGCCCGGCAAACACGCCGTCCGGCAAACACGCCGTCTGGCAAACACGCCGTCTGGCAAACACTCCGTCTGGCAAACACTCCGTCCGCCAAACACTCTGTCCGCCAAACACTCTGTCCGTCAAAAACTCCGTCCGCCAAACACTCCGTCCGCCAAACACTCCGTCCGACAAACACTCCGTCCGACAAACACTACATGCGCCAAACAGTACGTCCGCCAAATACTACGTCCGCCAAACACTCCGTCCGACAAACACTGCGTACACCATACACTCCATCCGTCAAACACCCTGTCCGCCAAACACTCCATCCGCCAAACACTCCATCTGGCAAACACTCCAAACCCTCCGTCCGGCAAGCACTACCTCTGGCAAACACGCCGTCCGACAAACACTCCATCCGGCAAACACTCCGTACACCATACACTCCATCCATCAAACACTCTGTCCGCCAAACACTCAATCTGGCAAACACTCCAAACCCTCCATCCGGCAAACACTCCATCCAGCAAACAATCCTTCTGGCAAATACTCCGTCCGGCAAACACTCCGTCCGGAAAACACTCTGCCCGGCAAATACTCCATCCGACAAACACTCCGTCCGCCAAACACTCCGTCCGACAAACACTCCGTCTGCCAAACACTACGTCCGCCAAACAGTACGTCCGCCAAACACTACGTCCGCCAAACACACCGTCCGCCAAACACTCCGTCCGACAAACACACCGTCCGACAAAAACTCTGTCCGCCAAACACTCCTCCGCCAAACACTCCATCTGGCAAACACTCCAAACCCTCCGTCCGGCAAACACTCCATCCAGCAAACACTCCATCTGGCAAACACTCCGTCCGGCAAACACTCTGCCCGGCAAATACTCAGGCCGACAAACACTCCGTCTGGCAAACACTCCGCCCGGCAAACACGCCGTCCGGCAATCACGCCGTCCGGCAAACACTCCGTCCGGCAAACACTCCGTCCGGCAAACACTCCATCCGCCAAACACTCCGTCCGCCAAACAGTACGTCCGCCAAACACTACGTCTGCCAAACACTCCGTCCGACAAACACTCCTTCCGACAAACACCCCGTCTGCCAAACACCCCGTCCGGCAGACACCCCGTCCGACAGATACTCTGTCCGACCAACACGCCGTCCGACAGACACGCCATCCAACAGACACGCCATCCGACAGACACGTCATCCGACAGACACTCCGTCTGACAAACACTCCGTCCGAGAAACACTCCGTCTGGCAAACACTCCGTCCGCCAAACACGCCGGCCGCAAAACACGCCGTCCGCCAAACACGCCGTCTGACAAACACACCGTCCGACAAACACGCCGTCCAACAAACACGCCTTCCAACAAATACGCCATCCGACAAACATGCCGTCCGACAAACACACGGTCCGACAAACGCGCCGTCGGACAAACACGCCGTCCGACAAACAGGCCGTCCGACAAACACGCCGTCCGAGAAACACGCCGTCCGACAAACATGCCGTCTGACAAACACGCCGTCCGGCAAACGCTCCGTCCAACAAATGCAGCATCCGGCAAACACTCCGTCCGGCATACACTCCATCCGACAAACACGCCATCTGTCAAACACGACGTCCGGCAAACACTCCGTCCGGCATACACTCTGTCCGGCAATCACTCCGTCCGTCAAACAATCCGTCCGACAAACACTCCGTCCGACAAACATTCTGTCCGACAAACACTCCGTCCGACAAACACTCCATCCACCAAAGGCTCCGTCCGATAAACGCTCCGTCCAACAAACGTTCCATCTGCCAAATGCTCCGTCCGACAAACGCTCCGTCCGACAAATGCTCCGTCCGGCAAACACTCCATCCGGCAAACACTCCATCCGTCAAGCACGCCGTCTGTCAAACACGCCGTCCGGTGAATAGTCCGTCCGGCATACACTCCGTCCGGCAATCACTCCATCCGTGAAGCACTCCATCCGGCAAACACTCCGTCCGGCAAACACTCCATCCGGCAAACACTCCGTCCGACAAACACTCCGTCCGACAAACACTCCGGCCAACAAACACTCCGTCCGACAAACAATCTGTCCGACAAACACGCCATCCGACAAACACACGGTCCGCCAAACACTCCGTCCGCCAAACACTCCGTCCACCAAACACTCCATCCGACAAACACTCAGTCTGACAAACACTCCATCCGACAAACACTCCGTCCAACAAAAACACCATCCAACAGAAACTCCGTCCGACAAACAATCCGTCCGACAAACACGCAGTCCGACAAACACGACGTCCATCAAACATTCCGTCCGCCAAACACTCCGTCCGCCAAACACTCCGTCCGACAGACAGTCCATCCGACAGACACTCCGTCCGACAGACACTCCGTCCGACAGACACTCATCCGACAGACACTACGTCCGACAGACACTCCGTCCGACAGACACGCCGTCCGACAGACACGCCGTCCGACAGACACTCCATCCGACAGATACTCCGTCCGACCAACAGTCCGTCCGACAGACACGCCATCCAACAGACACGCCGTCCGACAGACACGTCATCCGACAGACACTCCATCTGGCAAACACTCCGTCCGGCAAACATTCTGCCCGGCAAATACTCAGGCCGACAAACACTCCGTCCGGCAAACACGCCATCTGTCAAACACGACGTCCGGCAAACACTCCGTCCGGCATACACTCTGTCCGGCAATCACTCCGTCCGTCAAACAATCCGTCCGACAAACACTCCGTCCGACAAACATTCTGTCCGACAAACACTCCGTCCGACAAACACTCCATCCACCAAAGGCTCCATCCGATAAACGCTCCGTCCAACAAACGTTCCATCTGCCAAATGCTCCGTCCGACAAACGCTCCGTCCGACAAATGCTCCGTCCGGCAAACACTCCATCCGGCAAACACTCCATCCGTCAAGCACGCCGTCTGTCAAACACGCCGTCCGGCGAATAGTCCGTCCGGCATACACTCCGTCCGGCAATCACTCCGTCCGTGAAGCACTCCATCCGGCAAACACTCCGTCCGGCAAACACTCCATCCGGCAAACACTCCGTCCGACAAACACTCCGTCCGACAAACACTCCGGCCAACAAACACTCCGTCCGACAAACAATCTGTCCGACAAACACGCCATCCGACAAACACACGGTCCGCCAAACACTCCGTCCGCCAAACACTCCGTCCACCAAACACTCCATCCGACAAACACTCAGTCTGACAAACACTCCATCCGACAAACACTCCATCCAACAAAAACACCGTCCAACAGAAACTCCGTCCGACAAACAATCCGTCCGACAAACACGCAGTCCGACAAACACGACGTCCATCAAACATTCCGTCCGCCAAACACTCCGTCCGCCAAACACTCCGTCCGACAGACAGTCCATCCGACAGACACTCCGTCCGACAGACACTCCGTCCGACAGACACTCATCCGACAGACACTACGTCCGACAGACACTCCGTCCTACAGACACGCCGTCCGACAGACACGCCGTCCGACAGACACTCCATCCGACAGATACTCCGTCCGACCAACAGTCCGTCCGACAGACACGCCATCCAACAGACACGCCGTCCGACAGACACGTCATCCGACAGACACTCCATCTGGCAAACACTCCGTCCGGCAAACATTCTGCCCGGCAAATACTCAGGCCGACAAACACTCCGTCCGGCAAACACTCCGCCCGGCAAACACGCCTTCCGGCAATCACGCCGTCCGGCAAACACTCCGTCCGGCAAACACTCCATCCGGCAAACACTCCGTCCGCCAAACACTCCGTCCGCCAAACATTACGTCCACCAAACACTACGTCCGCCAAACACTCTGTCCGACAAACACTCCTTCCGACAAACACCCCGTCTGCCAAACACTCCGTCCGGCAGACACCCCGTCCGACAGATACTCCGTCCGACCGACATGCTGTCCAACAGACACGCCATCCAACAGACACGCCGTCCGACAGACACGTCGTCCGACAGACACTCCGTCCGGCAAACACTCCGTCCGGAAAACACTCTGCCCGGCAAATACTCCGTCCGACAAACACTCCGTCCGCCAAACACTCCGTCCGACAAACACTCCGTCCACCAAACACTACGTCCGCCAAACAGTACGTCCGCCAAACACTACGTCCGCCAAACACTCCGTCCGACAAACACTCCGTCCGACAAACACACCGTCCGACAAAAACTCTGTCCGCTAAACACTCCTCTGCCAAACACTCCATCTGGCAAACACTCCAAACCCTCCGTCCGGCAAACACTCCATCCAGCAAACACTCCATCTGGCAAATACTCCGTCCGGCAAACACTCTGCCCAGCAAATACTCAGGCCGACAAACACTCCGTCCGGCAAACACTCCGCCCGGCAAACACGCCGTCCGGCAATCACGCCGTCCGGCAAACACTCCATCCGGCAAACACTCCGTCCAGCAAACACTCCGTCCGCCAAACACTCCGTCCGCCAAACAGTACGTCCGCCAAACACTACGTCCGTCAAACACTCCGTCCGACAAACACTCCTTCCGACAAACACCCCGTCTGCCAAACACCCCGTCCGGCAGACACCCCGTCCGACAGATACTCCGTCCAACCAACACGCCGTCCGACAGACACGCCATCCAACAGACACGCCGTCCGACAGACACGTCATCCGACAGACACTCCGTCTGACAAACACTCCGTCCGAGAAACACTCCGTCCGGCAAACACTCCGTCCGCCAAACACGCCGGCCGCAAAACACGCCGTCCGCCAAACACGCCGTCTGACAAACACACCGTCCGACAAACACGCCGTCCGACAAACACGCCTTCCGACAAATACGCCATCCGACAAACATGCCGTCCGACAAACACACCGTCCGACAAACGCGCCGTCGGACTAACGCGCCGTCCGACAAACAGGCCGTCCGACAAACACGCCGTCCGAGAAACACGCCGTCCGACAAACATGCCGTCTGACAAACACTCCGTCCGGCAAACGCTCCGTCCAACAAATGCAGCATCCGGTACACACTCCGTCCGGCATACACTCCGTCCGACAAACACTCCATCCGGCAAACACTCCGTCCGGCAAACACTCCCTCCGGTATACACTCCAACCGTCAAACACTCCGTCCGGCATATACTCTGTCCGGCAATCACTCCGTCCATCAAACAATCCGTCCGACAAACACTCCGTCCGACAAACATTCTGTCCGACAAACACTCCGTCTGACAAACACTCCGTCCGACAAACACTCCATCCGCCAAAGGCTCCGTCCGATAAATGCTCCGTCCAACAAACGTTCCATCTGCCAAATGCTCCGTCCGACAAACGCTCCATCCGACAAATGCTCCGTCCGGCAAACACTCCGTCCGGCAAACACTCCATCCGGCAAACACTCCATCCGACAAACACTCCGTCCGACAAACACTCCGGCCAACAAACACTCCGTCCGACAAACAATCCGTCCGACAAACACGCCATCCGACAAACACACGGTCCGCCAAACACTCCGTCCGCCAAACACTCCATCCACCAAACACTCCATCCGACAAACACTCAGTCCGACAAACACTCCATCCGACAAACACTCTGTCCAACAAACACTCTGTCCAACAAACACTCCGTCCAACAAACACACCGTCCGACAGAAACTCCGTCCGACAAACACTCCGTCCGGCAAACACTCCGCCCGGCAAACACGCCGTCCGGCAAACACGCCGTCCGGCAAACACTCCATCCGGCAAACACGCCGTCCGGCAAACACTCCATCCGGCAAACACTCCGTCCGGCAAACACTCCGTCCGCCAAACACTCCGTCCGCCAAACATTACGTCCGCCAAACACTACGTCCGCCAAACACTCCGTCCGACAAACACTCCTTCCGACAAACACCCCGTCTGCCAAACACTCCGTCCGGCAGACACCCCGTCCGACAGATACTCCGTCCGACTGACACGCTGTCCGACAGACACGCCATCCAACAGACACGCCGTCCGACAGACACGTCGTCCGACAGACACTCCGTCCGGCAAACACTCCGTCCGGCAAACACTCCCTCCGGTATACACTCCAACCGTCAAACACTCCGTCTGACAAACACTCCGTCCGACAAGCACTCCGTCCGGCAAACACTCTGCCCGGCAAATACTCAGGCCGACAAACACTCCGTCCGGCAAACACACCGCCCGGCAAACACGCCGTCCGGCAAACACGCCGTCCGGCAAACACGCCGTCCGGCAAACACTCTGTCCACCAAACACTCTGTCCACCAAACACTCCATCTGGCAAACACTCCAAACCCTCCTTCCGGCAAACACTCCATCCGGCAAACACACCGTCTGGCAAACACTCCATCCGGCAAACACTCCGTCCAACAAACGCTCCGTTCTGCAAACACTCCATCCGGCAAACACTCCGTCCGACAAACACGCCGTCCATCAAACACGCCGTCCGGCAAACACACCCTCCAGCATATACTCCGTCCGGCAATCACTCCGTCCGTCAAACACTTCATCCGGCAAACACTCCGTCCGGCAAACACTCCGTCCGGCAAGCACTCCATCCGGCAAACACTCCGTCTGGCAAACACTCCCTCCGGTATACACTCCAACCGTCAAACACTCCGTCCGACAAACACTCCGTCCGACAAGCACTCCGTCCGGCAAACACTCTGCCCGGCAAATACTCAGGCCGACAAACACTCCGTCCGGCAAACACACCGCCCGGCAAACACGCCGTCCGGCAAACACGCCGTCTGGCAAACACGCCGTCTGGCAAACACTCCGTCTGGCAAACACTCCGTCCGCCAAACACTCTGTCCGCCAAACACTCTGTCCGTCAAAAACTCCGTCCGCCAAACACTCCGTCCGCCAAACACTCCGTCCGACAAACACTCCGTCCGACAAACACTACATGCGCCAAACAGTACGTCCGCCAAATACTACGTCCGCCAAACACTCCGTCCGACAAACACTCCGTACACCATACACTCCATCCGTCAAACACCCTGTCCGCCAAACACTCCATCCGCCAAACACTCCATCTGGCAAACACTCCAAACCCTCCGTCCGGCAAGCACTACCTCTGGCAAACAAGCCGTCCGACAAACACTCCATCCGGCAAACACTCCATACACCATACACTCCATCCATCAAACACTCTGTCCGCCAAACACTCAATCTGGCAAACACTCCAAACCCTCCATCCGGCAAACACTCCATCCAGCAAACAATCCTTCTGGCAAATACTCCGTCCGGCAAACACTCCGTCCGGAAAACACTCTGCCCGGCAAATACTCCGTCCGACAAACACTCCGTCCGCCAAACACTCCGTCCGACAAACACTCCGTCTGCCAAACACTACGTCTGCCAAACAGTACGTCCGCCAAACACTACGTCCGCCAAACACTCCGTCCGCCAAACACTCCGTCCGACAAACACACCGTCCGACAAAAACTCTGTCCGCCAAACACTCCTCCGCCAAACACTCCATCTGGCAAACACTCCAAACCCTCCGTCCGGCAAACACTCCATCCAGCAAACACTCCATCTGGCAAACACTCCGTCCGGCAAACACTCTGCCCGGCAAATACTCAGGCCGACAAACACTCCGTCCGGCAAACACTCCGCCCGACAAACACGCCGTCCGGCAATCACGCCGTCCGGCAAACACTCCGTCCGGCAAACACTCCGTCTGGCAAACACTCCATCCGCCAAACACTCCGTCCGCCAAACAGTACGTCCGCCAAACACTACGTCTGCCAAACACTCCGTCCGACAAACACTCCTTCCGACAAACACCCCGTCTGCCAAACACCCCGTCCGGCAGACACCCCGTCCGACAGATACTCTGTCCGACCAACACGCCGTCCGACAGACACGCCATCCAACAGACACGCCATCCGACAGACACGTCATCCGACAGACACTCCGTCTGACAAACACTCCGTCCGAGAAACACTCCGTCTGGCAAACACTCCGTCCGCCAAACACGCCGGCCGCAAAACACGCCGTCCGCCAAACACGCCGTCTGACAAATACACCGTCCGACAAACACGCCGTCCAACAAACACGCCTTCCAACAAATACGCCATCCGACAAACATGCCGTCCGACAAACACACGGTCCGACAAACGCGCCGTCGGACAAACACGCCGTCCGACAAACAGGCCGTCCGACAAACACGCCGTCCGAGAAACACGCCGTCCGACAAACATGCCGTCTGACAAACACGCCGTCCGGCAAACGCTCCGTCCAACAAATGCAGCATCCGGCAAACACTCCGTCCGGCATACACTCCGTCCGACAAGCACGCCATCTGTCAAACACGACGTCCGGCAAACACTCCGTCCGGCATACACTCTGTCCGGCAATCACTCCTTCCGTCAAACAATCCGTCCGACAAACACTCCGTCCGACAAACATTCTGTCCGACAAACACTCCGTCCGACAAACACTCCATCCACCAAAGGCTCCGTCCGATAAACGCTCCGTCCAACAAACGTTCCATCTGCCAAATGCTCCGTCCGACAAACGCTCCGTCCGACAAATGCTCCGTCCAGCAAACACTCCGTCCGGCAAACACTCCATCCGTCAAGCACGCCGTCTGTCAAACACGCCGTCCGGCGAATAGTCCGTCCGGCATACACTCCGTCCGGCAATCACTCCGTCCGTGAAGCACTCCATCCGGCAAACACTCCGTCCGGCAAACACTCCATCCGGCAAACACTCCGTCCGACAAACACTCCGTCCGACAAACACTCCGGCCAACAAACACTCCGTCCGACAAACAATCTGTCCGACAAACACGCCATCCGACAAACACACGGTCCGCCAAACACTCCGTCCGCCAAACACTCCGTCCACCAAACACTCCATCCGACAAACACTCAGTCTTACAAACACTCCATCCGACAAACACTCTGTCCGACAAACACTCTGTCCAACAAACACTCCGTCCAACAAACACACCGTCCGACAGAAACTCCGTCCGACAAACAATCCGTCCGACAAACACGCAGTCTGACAAACACGACGTCCATCAAACATTCCGTCCGCCAAACACTCCATCCGCCAAACACTCCGTCCGACAGACAGTCCATCTGACAGACACTCCGTCCGACAGACACTCCGTCCGACAGACACTCATCCGACAGACACTCCGTCCGACAGACACTCCGTCCGACAGACACGCCGTCCGACAGGCACGCCGTCCGACAGACACTCCATCCGACTAACACTCCGTCCGACAAACACTCCGTCCGACAAAAACTCCGTCCGACAAACACTCCGTCCGACTAACACTCCGTCCGACAAACACTCCATCCGACAAATACTATGTCCGCCAAACACTCCGTCCGACAAACACGCCGTCCGACAAACACGCCATCAGACAAACACGCCATCCGACAAACACACCGTCCGACCAACACGCCGTCCAACAAACACGCCGTCCGACAAACACGCCGTCCGACAAACACGCCATTCGACAAACACTCCTTCCGACAAACACGCCGTCCGACAAACACGCCATCCAACAAACACGCAGACCGACAAACATGCCGTCCAATAAACACGGCGTCCGACAAACACGCCGTCCGGCAAAAACGCCGTCCGAGAAACATGCCGTCCGAGAAACACGGCGTCCGACATAAACCCCGTTCGACAAACACGCCGTCCAACAAAGACGCCATCCGACAAACACACCATCTGGCAAACACGCCCTCTGGCACACACGCGCCCGGCAAACACGCCGCCCGGCAAACAAGCCGCCCGGCAAACAAACCGCCCGGCAAACATGCCGCCCGGCAAGCATGCCGTCCGGCATACACGCCCTCCAGCATACACGCCGTCTGGAAAACACGCCCTCCGGCAAACACGCCGTCCGGCAAAAACTCTGTCCGTCAAACACGCCCTCCTGCAAACACACCGTCCGGCAAACACACCGTCCGCCAAACACTTCCTCCAGCAAACATGCTATCCGGCAAACACTCCAGCCGGCAAACACTACGTCTGGCAAGAACTCACTCCGACAAACACACCATCCGGCAAACACTCCGTCCACCATATACTGCGTCCGCCAAACACTCCGTCCGCTAAACACTCTGTCCCCCAAACACTCCGTCCGCCAAACACTCCGTCTGGCAACACTCCGAACACTCCATCTGGCAAATGCTCTGTCCGCCAAACCCTCCGTCTGGCAAACACTCCGTCCGGTAAACATTCCGTCCGAAAAACACTCCGTCCAACAAACACCCCGTCCGACAAACACACCGTCCGAAAAACACTCCATCCAACAAACACTCCGTCCGACAAATACTCCATCCGGCAATCACTCCCTCCAGCAAACGCGCCATCCGGCAAACACTCCGTCCAGCAAATACTACCTTCGGCAAACACGACGTCCGACAAACACTCTATCCGGCAAACACACCATACACCATACACTCCATCTGCCAAACACTCTGTCCGCCAAACACTCCATCTGCCAAACACTCCGTCTGGCAAACACACCAAACCCTCCGTCCGGCAAACACACCATCTGGCAAACACTCCATCTGGCAAACACTCCATCCGGCAAACACTCCGTCCGGCAAACACTCTGCCCGGCAAATACTCTGGCCAACAAACACTCCGTCCGACAAACACTCCGCCCGGCAAACACTCCGTCCGCCAAACACTCCATCCGGCAAACACTCCGTCCAACAAACGCTCCATTCTGCAAAAACTCCATCCGGCAAACACTCCGTCTGACAAACACGCCGTCCGTCAAACACGCCGTCCGGCAAACACTCCGTCTGGCATATACTCCGTCCGTCAATCACTCCGTCCGTCAAACACTCCATCCGGCAAACACTCCATCCGGCAAACACTCCATCCGGCAAGCACTCCATCCGGCAAACACTCCGTCCGGCAAACACTCCCTCCGGTATACACTCCAACCGTCAAACACTCCGTCCGACAAACACTCCGTCCGACAAGCACTCCGTCCGGCAAACACTCTGCCCGGCAAATACTCAGGCCGACAAACACTCCGTCCGGCAAACACACCGCCCGGCAAACACGCAGTCCGGCAAACATGCCGTCCGGCAAACACGCCGTCCGGCAAACACGCCGTCCGGCAAACACTCTGTCCGCCAAACACTCTGTCCGCCAAACACTCCATCTGGCAAACACTCCAAACCCTCCTTCCGGCAAACACACCGTCCGACAAACACGCCGTCCGACAAACACGCCTTCCAACAAATACGCCATCCGACAAACATGCCGTCCGACAAACGCGCCGTCGGACAAACACGCCGTCCGACAAACAGGCCGTCCGACAAACACGCCGTCCGAGAAACACGCCGTCCAACAAAGATGCCGTCTGACAAACACGCCGTCCGGCAAACGCTCCGTCCAACAAATGCAGCATCCGGCAAACACTCCGTCCGGCATACACTCCGTCCGACAAACACGCCATCTGTCAAACACGACGTCCGGCAAACACTCCGTCCGGCATACACTCTGTCCGGCAATCACTCCGTCCGTCAAACAATCCGTCCGACAAACACTCCGTCCGACAAACATTCTGTCCGACAAACACTCCGTCCGACAAACACTCCGTCCGACAAACACTCCATCCACCAAAGGCTCCGTCCGATAAACGCTCCGTCCAACAAACGTTCCATCTGCCAAATGCTCCGTCCGACAAACGCTCCGTCCGACAAATGCTCCATCCGGCAAACACTCCGTCCGGCAAACACTCCATCCGTCAAGCACGCCATCTGTCAAACACGCCGTCCGGCGAATAGTCCGTCTGGCATACACTCCGTCCGGCAATCACTCCGTCCGTGAAGCACTCCATCCGGCAAACACTCCGTCCGGCAAACACTCCATCTGGCAAACACTCCGTCCGACAAACACTCCGTCCGACAAACACTCCGGCCAACAAACACTCCGTCCGACAAACAATCTGTCCGACAAACACGCCATCCGACAAACACACGGTCCGCCAAACACTCCGTCCGCCAAACACTCCGTCCACCAAACACTCCATCCGACAAACACTCAGTCTGACAAACACTCCATCCGACAAACACTCTGTCCGACAAACACTCTGTCCAACAAACACTCCGTCCAACAAACACACCGTCCGACAGAAACTCCGTCCGACAAACAATCCGTCCGACAAACACGCAGTCCGACAAACACGACGTCCATCAAACATTCCATCCGCCAAACACTCCGTCCGCCAAACACTCCGTCCGACAGACAGTCCATCCGACAGACACTCCGTCCGACAGACACTCCGTCCGACAGACACTCATCCGACAGACACGCCGTCCGACAGGCATGCCGTCCGACAGACACTCCATCCGACTAACACTCCGTCCGACAAACACTCCGTCCGACAAAAACTCCGTCCGACAAACACTCCGTCCGACTAACACTCCATCCGACAAATACTATGTCCGCCAAACACTCCGTCCGACAAACACGCCGTCCGACAAACACGCCGTCAGACAAACACGCCATCCGACAAACACACCGTCCGACCAACACGCCGTCCAACAAACACGCCGTCCGACAAACACGCCGTCCGACAAACACGCCATTCGACAAACACTCCTTCCGACAAACACGCCGTCCGACAAACACGCCATCCAACAAACACGCAGACCGACAAACACGCCGTCCAATAAACACGGCGTCCGACAAACACGCCGTCCGGCAAAAACGCCGTCCGAGAATCATGCCGTCCGAGAAACACGGCGTCCGACATAAACCCCATTCGACAAACACGCCGTCCAACAAAGACGCCATCCGACAAACACGCCATCTGGCAAACACGCCCTCTGGCACACACGCGCCCGGCAAACACGCCGCCCGGCAAACAAGCCGCCCGGCAAACAAACCGCCCGGCAAACATGCCGCCCGGCAAGCATGCCGTCCGGCACACACGCCCTCCAGCATTCACACCGTCCGGAAAACACGCCCTCCGGCAAACACGCCGTCCGGCAAAAACTCTGTCCGTCAAACACGCCCTCCTGCAAACACGCCGTCCGGCAAACACACCGTCCGCCAAACACTTCCTCCGGCAAACATGCTATCCGGCAAACACTCCAGCCGGCAAACACTACGTCTGGCAAAAACTCACTCCGACAAACACACCATCCGGCAAACACACCGTCCACCATACACTGCGTCCGCCAAACACTCCGTCCGCTAAACACTCTGTCCCCCAAACACTCCGTCCGCCAAACACTCCGTCTGGCAACACTCCGAACACTCCGTCTGGCAAATGCTCTGTCCGCCAAACCCTCCGTCTGGCAAACACTCCGTCCGGTAAACATTCCGTCCGAAAAACACTCCGTCCAACAAACACCCCGTCCGACAAACACACCGTCCGAAAAACACTCCATCCAACAAACACTCCGTCCGACAAATACTCCATCCGGCAATCACTCCCTCCAGCAAACGCGCCATCCGGCAAACAATCCGTCCAGCAAATACTACCTTCGGCAAACACGACGTCCGACAAGCACTCTATCCGGCAAACACACCATACACCATACACTCCATCCGCCAAACACTCTGTCCACCAAACACTCCATCTGCCAAACACTCCGTCTGGCAAACACACCAAACCCTCCGTCCGGCAAACACACCATCTGGCAAACACTCCATCTGGCAAACACTCCGTCCAACAAATGCTCCATTCTGCAAACACTCCATCCGGCAAACACTCCGTCCGACAAACACGCCGTCTGTCAAACACGCCGTCCGGCAAACACTCCGTCTGGCATATACTCCGTCCGGCAATCACTCCGTCCGTCAAACACTCCATCCGGCAAACACTCCGTCCGGCAAACACTCCATCCGGCAAGCACTCCATCCGGCAAACACTCCGTCTGGCAAACACTCCCTCCGGTATACACTCCAACCGTCAAACACTCCGTCCGGCAAACACTCCATCCGGCAAGCACTCCATCCGGCAAACACTCCGTCTGGCAAACACTCCCTCCGGTATACACTCCAACCGTCAAACACTCCGTCCGACAAACACTCCGTCCGACAAGCACTCCGTCCGGCAAACACTCTGCCCGGCAAATACTCAGGCCGACAAACACTCCGTCCGGCAAACACACCGCCCGGCAAACACGCCGTCCGGCAAACATGCCGTCCGGCAAACACGCCGTCCGGCAAACACTCTGTCCGCCAAACACTCTGTCCGCCAAACACTCCATCTGGCAAACAATCCAAACCCTCCTTCCGGCAAACACTCCATCCGGCAAACACACCGTCTGGCAAATACTCCATCTGGCAAACACTCCGTCCAACAAATGCTCCCTTCTGCAAACACTCCATCCGGCAAACACTCCATCTGACAAACACGCCGTCCATCAAACACGCCGTCCAGCAAACACTCCGTCCGGCATATACTCCGTCCTTCAATCACTCCGTCCGTCAAACACTCCATCCGTCAAACACTCCATCCGGCAAACACTCCATCAGGCAAGCACTCCATCCGGCAAACACTCCGTCCGGCAAACACTCCCTCCGGTATACACTCCAACCGTCAAACACTCCGTCCGACAAACACTCCGTCCGACAAGCACTCCGTCCGGCAAACACTCTGCCCGGCAAATACTCAGGCCGACAAACACTCCGTCCGGCAAACACACCGCCCGGCAAACACGCCGTCTGGCAAACACGCCGTCCGGCAAACACGCCGTCCGGCAAACACTCCGTCTGGCAAACACTCCGTCCGCCAAACACTCTGTCCGCCAAACACTCTGTCCGTCAAAAACTCCGTCCACCAAACACTCCGTCCGCCAAACACTCCGTCCGACAAACACTCCGTCCGCCAAACACTACATGCGCCAAAAGTACGTCCGCCAAATACTACGTCCGACAAACACTCCGTCCGACAAACACTCCGTACACCATACACTCCATCCGTCAAACACTCTGTCCGCCAAACACTCCATCCGCCAAACACTCCATCTGGCAAACACTCCAAACCCTCCATCCGGCAAGCACTACCTCTGGCAAACACACCGTCCGACAAAAACACCATCCGGCAAACACTCCGTACACCATACACTCCATCCATCAAACACTCTGTCCGCCAAACACTCAATCTGGCAAACACTCCAAACCCTCCATCCGGCAAACACTCCATCCAGCAAACAATCCTTCTGGCAAATAGTCCGTCCGGCAAACACTCCGTCCGGAAAACACTCTGCCCGGCAAATACTCCGTCCGACAAACACTCCGTCCGCCAAACACTCCGTCCGACAAACACTCCGTCCGCCAAACACTACGTCCGCCAAACAGTACGTCCGCCAAACACTACGTCCGCCAAACACTCCGTCCGACAAACACTCCGTCCGACAAACACACCGTCCGACAAAAACTCTGTCCGCCAAACACTCCTCCGCCAAACACTCCATCTGGCAAACACTCCAAACCCTCCGTCCGGCAAACACTCCATCCAGCAAACACTCCATCTGGCAAAAACTCCGTTCGGCAAACACTCTGCCCGGCAAATACTCAGGCCGACAAACACTCCGTCCGGCAAACACTCCGCCCGGCAAACACGCCGTCCGGCAATCACGCCGTCCGGCAAACACTCCGTCCGGCAAACACTCCGTCCGGCAAACACTCCGTCCGCCAAACACTCCGTCCGCCAAACAGTACGTCCGCCAAACACTACGTCCGCCAAACACTCTGTCCGACAAACACTCCTTCCGACAAACACCCCGTCTGCCAAACACCCTGTCCGGCAGACACCCCGTCCGACAGATACTCTGTCCGACCAACACGCCGTCTGACAGACACGCCATCCTACAGACACGCCGTCCGACAGACACGTCATCCGACAGACACTCCGTCTGACAAACACTCCGTCCGAGAAACACTCCGTCCGGCAAACACTCCGTCCGCCAAACACGCCGGCCGCAAAACACGCCGTCCGCCAAACACGCCGTCTGACAAACACACCGTCCGACAAACACGCCATCCGACAAACACGCCTTCCAACAAATACGCCATCCGACAAACATGCCGTCCGACAAACACACCGTCCGACAAACGCGCCATCGGACAAACGCGCCGTCCGACAAACAGGCCGTCCGACAAACACGCCGTCCGAGAAACACGCCGTCCAACAAACATGCCGTCTGACAAACACGCCATCCGGCAAACGCTCCGTCCAACAAATGCAGCATCCGGCAAACACTCCGTCCGGCATACACTCCGTCCGACAAACATGCCATCTGTCAAACACGACGTCCGGCAAACATTCCGTCCGGCATACACTCTGTCCGGCAATCACTCCGTCCGTCAAACAATCCGTCCGAAAAACACTCCGTCCGACAAACATTCTGTCCGACAAACACTCCCTCCGACAAACACTCCGTCCGACAAACACTCCATCCACCAAAGGCTCCGTCCGATAAACGCTCCGTCCAACAAACGTTCCATCTGCCAAATGCTCCGTCCGACAAACGCTCCGTCCGACAAATGCTCCGTCCGGCAAAAACTCCGTCCGGCAAACACTCCATCCGTCAAGCACGCTGTCTGTCAAACACGCCGTCCGGCGAATAGTCCGTCCGGCATACACTCCGTCCGGCAATCACTCCGTCCGTGAAGCACTCCGTCGGGCAAACACTCCGTCCGGCAAACACTCCATCCGGCAAACACTCCGTCCGACAAACACTCCGTCCGACAAACACTCCGGCCAACAAACACTCCGTCCGACAAACAATCCGTCCGACAAACACGCCATCCGACAAACACACGGTCCGCCAAACACTCCGTCCGCAAAACACTCCGTCCACCAAACACTCCATCCGACAAACACTCAGTCCGACAAACACTCCATCCGACAAACACTCTGTCCGACAAACACTCTGTCCAACAAACACTCCGTCCAACAAACACACCGTCCGACAGAAACTCCGTCCGACAAACAATCCGTCCGACAAACACGCAGTCCGACAAACACGACGTCCATCAAACATTCCGTCCGCCAAACACTCCGTCCGCCAAACACTCCGTCCGACAGACAGTCCATCCGACAGACACTCCGTCCGACAGAAACTCCGTTCGACAGACACTCATCCGACAGACACTACGTCCGACAGACACTCCATCTGACAGACACGCCGTCCGACAGACACGCCGTCCGACAGACACTCCATCCGACTAACATTCCGTCCGACAAACACTCCGTCCGACAAAAACTCCGTCCGACAAACACTCCGTCCGACTAACACACCGTCCGACAAACACTCCATCCGACAAATACTATGTCCGCCAAACACTCCGTCCGACAAACACGCCGTCCGACAAACACGCCGTCAGACAAACACGCCCTCCGACAAACACACCGTCCGACCAACACGCCGTCCGACAAACACGCCGTCCGACAAACACGCCGTCCGACAAACACGCCATCCGACAAACACTCCTTCCGACAAACACGCCGTCTGACAAACACGCCATCCAACAAACACGCAGACCGACAAACACGCTGTCCAACAAACACGGCGTCCCACAAACACGCCGTCCGGCAAATACGCCGTCCGAGAAACATGCCGTCCGAGAAACACGGCGTCCGACATAAACTCCATCCGACAAACACGCCGTCCAACAAAGACGCCATCCGACAAACACGCCATCTGGCAAACACGCCCTCTGGCAAACACGCGCCCAGCAAACACGCCGCCCGGCAAACAAGCCGCCCGGCAAACAAACCGCCCGGCAAACATGCCGCTTGGCAAGCACGCCGTCCGGCATACACGCCCTCCGGCAAACACGCCGTCCGGCAAAGAATCTGTCCGTCAAACACGCCCTCCGGCAAACACGCCGCCCGGCAAACACACTGTCCGCCAAACACTTCCTCCGGCAAACATGCCATCCGGCAAACACTCCAGCCGGCAAACACTACGTCTGGCAAACACTCACTCCGACAAACACACCATCTGGCAAATACTCAGGCTGACAGAAACTCCGTCCGACAAACAATCCGTCCGAAAAACACGCAGTCCGACAAAGACGACGTCCATCAAACACTCCGTCCACCATACACTGCATCCGCCAAACACTCCGTCCGCTAAACACTCTGTCCCCCAAACACTCCGTCCGCCAAACACTCCATCTGGCAACACTCCGAACACTCCGTCTGGCAAATATTCCATCCGGCAATCACTCCCTCCAGCAAACGCGCCGTCCGGCAAACACTCCATCCAGCAAACACTACCTTCGGCAAACACGACGTCCGACAAACACTCTATCCGGCAAACACACCATACACCATACACTCCATCTGCCAAACACTCTGTCCGCCAAACACTCCATCTGCCAAACACTCCGTCTGGCAAACACACCAAACCCTCCGTCCGGCAAACACACCATCTGTCAAACACTCCATCTGGCAAACACTCCATCCGGCAAACACTCCGTCCGGCAAACACTCTGCCCGGCAAATACTCTGGCCAACAAACACTCCGTCCGGCAAACACTCCGCCCGGCAAACACGCCGTCCGGCAAATACTCCATCCGGCAAACACTCCATCCGCCAAACACTCCATCCGGCAAACACTCCGTCCAACAAACGCTCCATTCTGCAAACACTCCATCCGGCAAACACTCCGTCCGACAAACACGCCGTCCGTCAAACACGCCGTCCGGCAAACACTCCGTCTGGCATATACTCCGTCCGGCAATCACTCCGTCCGTCAAACACTCCATCCGGCAAACACTCCGTCCGGCAAACACTCCATCCGGCAAGCACTCCGTCCGGCAAACACTCCGTCCGGCAAACACTCCCTCCGGTATACACTCCAACCGTCAAACACTCCGTCCGACAAACACTCCGTCCGACAAGCACTCCGTCCGGCAAACACTCTGCCCGGCAAATACTCAGGCCGACAAACACACCGTCCGGCAAACACACCGCCCGGCAAACACGCCGTCCGGCAAACATGCCGTCCGGCAAACACGCCGTCCGGCAAACACTCTGTCCGCCAAACACTCTGTCCGCCAAACACTCCATCTGGCAAACACTCCAAACCCTCCTTCCGGCAAACACTCCATCCGGCAAACACTCCGTCTGGCAAACACTCCATCCGGCAAACACTCCGTCCAACAAACGCTCCGTTCTGCAAACACTCCATCCGGCAAACAC
Source organism: Somniosus microcephalus (assembly GCF_052327205.1). Taxonomy (NCBI): domain Eukaryota; kingdom Metazoa; phylum Chordata; class Chondrichthyes; order Squaliformes; family Somniosidae; genus Somniosus; species Somniosus microcephalus. The sequence goes on from NW_028225298.1 coordinate 194,065, forward strand.
TCCGTCCGACAAACACGCCGTCCATCAAACACGCCGTCCGGCAAACACTCCGTCCGGCATATACTCCGTCCGGCAATCACTCCGTCCGTCAAACACTCCATCCGGCAAACACTCCGTCCGGCAAACACTCCATCCGGCAAGCACTCCGTCCGGCAAACACTCCGTCCGGCAAACACTCCCTCCGGTATACACTCCAACCGTCAAACACTCCGTCCGACAAACACTCCATCCGACAAGCACTCCATCCGGCAAACACTCTGCCCGGCAAATACTCAGGCCGACAAACACTCCGTCCGGCAAACACACCGCCCGGGAAACACGCCGTCCGGCAAACACGCCGTCCGGCAAACACTCTGTCCGCCAAACACTTTGTCCGCCAAACACTCCATCTGGCAAACACTCCAAACCCTCCTTCCAGCAAACACTCCATCCGGCAAACACTCCGTCTGGCAAACACTCCATCTGGCAAACACTCCGTCCAACAAATGCTCCGTTCTGCAAACACACCATCCGGCAAACACTCCGTCCGACAAACACGCCATCCATCAAACACGCCGTCCGGCAAACACACCGTCCGGCAAACACTCCATCCGGCAAGCATTCCATCCGGCAAACACTCCGTCCAACAAACGCTCCGTTCTGCAAACACTCCATCCGGCAAACACTCCGTCCGACAAACACGCCGTCCATCAAACACGCCGTCCGGCAAACACTCCGTCCGGCATATACTCCGTCCAGCAATCACTCCATCCGTCAAACACTCCATCCGGCAAACACTCCGTCCGGCAAAAACTCCATCCGGCAAGCACTCCATCCGGCAAACACTCCGTCCGGCAAACACTCCCTCCGGTATACACTCCAACCGTCAAACACTCCGTCCGACAAACACTCCATCCGACAAGCACTCCATCCGGCAAACACACCGCCCGGCAAACACGCCGTCCGGCAAACACGCCGTCTGGCAAACACGCCGTCTGGCAAACACTCCGTCTGGCAAATACTCCGTCCGCCAAACACTCTGTCCGCCAAACACTCTGTCCGTCAAAAACTCCGTCCGCCAAACACTCCGTCCGCCAAACACTCCGTCCGACAAACACTCCGTCCGCCAAAAACTACATGCGCCAAACAGTACGTCCGCCAAACACTACGTCCGCCAAACACTCCGTCCGACAAACACTCCGTACACCATACACTCCATCCGTCAAACACTCTGTCCGCCAAACACTCCATCCGCCAAACACTCCATCTGGCAAACACTCCAAACCCTCCGTCCGGCAAACACTACCTCTGGCAAACACGCCGTCCGACAAACACTCCATCCGGCAAACACTCCGTACACCATACACTCCATCCATCAAACACTCTGTCTGCCAAACTCTCCATCTGGCAAACACTCCAAACCCTCCATCCAGCAAACACTCCATCCAGCAAACAATCCTTCTGGCAAATACTCCGTCCGACAAAAACTCCATCCGACAAACACTCCGTCCGACTAACACTCCGTCCGACAAACACTCCATCCGACAAATACTATGTCCGCCAAACACTCCGTCCGACAAACACGCCGTCCGACAAACACGCCGTCAGACAAACACGCCATCCGACAAACACACCGTCCGACCAACACGCCGTCCAACAAACACGCCGTCCGACAAACACGCCGTCCGACAAACACGCCATCCGACAAGCACTCCTTCCGACAAACACGCCGTCCGACAAACACGCCATCCAACAAACACGCAGTCCGACAAACACGCCGTCCAACAAACACGGCGTCCGACAAACACGCCGTCCGGCAAATACGCCGTCCGAGAAACATGCCGTCCGAGAAACACAGCGTCCGACATAAACTCCGTCCGACAAACACGCCGTCCAACAAAGACGCCATCCGACAAACACGCCATCTGGCAAACACGCCCTCTGGCAAACACGCGCCCGGCAAACACGCCACCCGGCAAACACAACGCCCGGCAAACAAACCGCGTGGCAAACATGCCGCCCGGCAAGCACGCCGTCCGGCATACACGCCCTCCAGCATACACGCCGTCTGGAAAACACGCCCTCCGGCAAACACGCCGTCCGGCAAACACACCGTCCGTCAAACACTTCCTCCGGCAAACATGCCATCCGCCAAACACTCCAGCCGGCAAACACTACGTCTGGCAAACACTCACTCCGACAAACACACCATCCGGCAAACACTCCGTCCACCATACACTGCGTCCGCCAAACACTCCGTCCGCTAAACACTCCGTCCTCCAAACACTCCATCCGCCAAACACTCCGTCTGGCAACACTCCGAACACTCCGTCTGGCAAATACTCTGTCCGCCAAACCCTCCGTCTGGCAAACACTCCGTCCGGTAAACACTCCGTCCGACAAACACTCCGTCCAAAAAACACCCCGTCCGACAAACACACCGTCCGACAAACACTCCATCCAACAAACACTCCGTCTGACAAAAACTCCATCCGGCAATCACTCCCTCCAGCAAACGCACCGTCCGGCAAACACTCCATCCAGCTAACACTACATTCGGCAAACACGACGTCCGACAAACACTCTATCCGGCAAACACACCGTACACCATACACTCCATCCGCCAAACACTCTGTCCGCCAAACACTCCGTCTGCCAAACACTCCGTCTGGCAAACACACCAAACCCTCCGTCCGGCAAACACACCATCCGGCAAACACTCCATCTGGCAAACACTCCATCCGGCAAACACTCCGTCCGGCAAACACTCTGCCCGGCAAATACTCTGGCCAACAAACACTCCGTCCGGCAAACACTCCGCCCAGCAAACACGCCGTCCGGCAAATACTCTGTCCGGCAAACACTCCATCCGCCAAACACTCCATCCGGCAAACACTCCGTCCAACAAACGCTCCATTCTGCAAACACTCCATCCGGCAAACACTCCGTCCGACAAGCACGCCGTCCGTCAAACACGCCGTCCAGCAAACACTCCGTCCGGCATATACTCCGTCCGGCAATCACTCCGTCCGTCAAACATTCCATCCGGCAAACACTCCGTCCGGCAAACACTCCATCCGGCAAGCACTCCGTCCGGCAAACACTCCGTCCGGCAAACACTCCCTCTGGTATACACTCCAACCGTCAAACACTCCATCCGACAAACACTCCGTCCGACAAGCACTCCGTCCGGCAAACACTCTGCCCGGCAAATACTCAGGCCGACAAACACTCCGTTCGGCAAACACACCGCCCGGCAAACACGCCGTCCGGCAAACACGCCGTCCGGCAAACACGCCGTCCGGCAAACACACCGTCCGACCAACACGCCGTCCAACAAACACGCCGTTCGACAAACACGCCGTCCGACAAACACGCCATCCAACAAGCACTCCTTCTGACAAACACGCCGTCCGACAAACACGCCATCCAACAAACACGCAGTCCGACAAACACGCCGTCCAACAAACACGGCGTCCGACAAACATGCCGTCCGGCAAATACGCCGTCCGAGAAACATGCCGTCCGAGAAACACGGCGTCCGACATAAACTCCGTCCGACAAACACGCCGTCCAACAAAGACGCCATCTGACAAACACGCCATCTGGCAAACACGCCCTCTGGCAAACACGCGCCCGGCAAACACGCCGCCCGGCAAACAAGCCGCCCGGCAAACAAACCACGCGGCAAACATGCCGCCCGGCAAGCACGCCGTCCGGCATACACGCCCTCCAGCATACACGCCGTCTGGAAAACACGCCCTCCGGCAAACATGCCGTCCGGCAAAAACACTGTCCGTCAAACACGCCCTCCGGCAAACACACCGACCGGCAAACACATCGTCCGTCAAACACTTCCTCCGGCAAACATGCCATCCGCCAAACACTCCAGCCGGCAAACACTACGTCTGGCAAACACTCACTCCGACAAACACACCATCCGGCAAACACTCCGTCCACCATACACTGCGTCCGCCAAACACTCCGTCCGCTAAACACTCCGTCCCCCAAACACTCCATCCGCCAAACACTCCGTCTGGCAACACTCCGAACACTCCGTCTGGCAAATACTCTGTCCGCCAAACCCTCCGTCTGGCAAACACTCCGTCCGGTAAACACTCCGTCCGACAAACACTCCGTCCAAAAAACACCCCGTCCGACAAACACACCGTCCGACAAACACTCCATCCAACAAACACTCCGTCCGACAAAAACTCCATCCGGCAATCACTCCCTCCAGCAAACGCGCCGTCCGGCAAACACTCCATCCAGCTAACACTACCTTCGGCAAACACGACGTCCGACAAATACTCTATCCGGCAAACACACCGTACACCATACACTCCATCCACCAAACACTCTGTCCGCCAAACACTCCGTCTGCCAAACACTCCGTCTGGCAAACACACCAAACCCTCCGTCCGGCAAACACACCATCCGGCAAACACTCCATCTTGCAAACACTCCATCCGGCAAACACTCCGTCCGGCAAACACTCTGCCCAGCAAATACTCTGGCCAACAAACACTCCGTCCGGCAAACACTCCGCCCGGCAAACACGCCGTCCGGCAAATACTCCGTCCGGCAAACACTCCGTCCGCCAAACACTCCATCCGGCAAACACTCCGTCCAACAAACGCTCCATTCTGCAAACACTCCATCCGGCAAACACTCCGTCCGACAAACACGCCGTCCTTCAAACACGCCGTCCAGCAAACACACCGTCCGGCATATACTCCGTCCGGCAATCACTCCGTCCGTCAAACATTCCATCCGGCAAACACTCCGTCCGGCAAACACTCCATCCGGCAAGCACTCCGTCCGGCAAACACTCCCTCTGGTATACACTCCAACCGTCAAACACTCCATCCGACAAACACTCCATCCGACAAGCACTCCGTCCGGCAAACACTCTGCCCGGCAAATACTCAGGCCGACAAACACTCCGTTCGGCAAACACACCGCCCGGCAAACACGCCGTCCGGCAAACACTCTGTCCGCAAAACACTCTGTCCGCCAAACACTCCATCTGGCAAACACTCCAAACCCTCCTTCCGGCAAACACTCCATCCGGCAAACACTCCGTCTGGCAAACACTCCATCCGGCAAACACTCCGTCCAACAAACGCTCCGTTCTGCAAACACTCCACCCGGCAAATACTCCGTCTGACAAACACGCCGTCCATCAAACACGCCGTCCGGCAAACACTCCGTCCGGCATATATACCGTCCGGCAATCACTCCGTCCGTCAAACACTCCATCCGGCAAACACTCCGTCCGGCAAACACTCCATCCGGCAAGCACTCCATCCGACAAGCACTCCGTCCGGCAAACACTCCGCCCGGCAAACACGCGGTCCGGCAATCACGCCGTCCGGCAAACACTCCGTCCGGCAAACACTCCGTCCGGCAAACACTCCGTCCGCCAAACACTCCGTCCGCCAAACAGTACATCCGCCAAACACTACGTCCGCCAAACACTCCGTCCGACAAACACTCATTCCGACAAACACCCCGTCTGCCAAGCACCCCGTCCGGCAGACACCCCGTCCGACAGATACTCCGTCCGACCAACACGCCGTCCGACAGACACGCCATCCAACAGACACGCCGTCCGACAGACACGTCATCCGACAGACACTCCGTCTGACAAACACTCCGTCCGAGAAACACTCCGTCCGGCAAACACTCCGTCCGCCAAACACGCCGGCCGCAAAACACGCCGTCCGCCAAACACGCCGTCCGACAAACACACCGTCCGACAAACACGCCGTCCGACAAACACGCCTTCCGACAAATACGCCATTCGACAAACATGCCGTCCGACAAACACACCGTCCGACAAACGCGCCGTCGGACAAACGCGCCGTCCGACAAACAGGCCGTCCGACAAACACGCCGTCCGAGAAACACGCCATCCGACAAACATGCCGTCTGACAAACACGCCGTTCGGCAAACGCTCCGTCCAACAAATGCAGTATCCGGCAAACACTCCGTGCGGCATACACTCCGTCCGACAAACACGCCATCTGTCAAACACGACATCCGGCAAACACTCCGTCCGGCATACACTCTGTCCGGCAATCACTCCATCCGTCAAACAATCCGTCCGACAAACACTCCGTCCGACAAACACTCCATCCGCCAAAGGCTCCGTCCGATAAACGCTCCGTCCAACAAACGTTCCATCTGCCAAATGCTCCGTCCGACAAACGCTCCGTCCGACAAATGCTCCGTCCGGCAAACACTCCGTCCGGCAAACACTCCATCCGTCAAGCACGCCGTCTGTCAAACACGCCGTCCGGCGAATAGTCCGTCCGGCATACACTCCGTCCGGCAATCACTCCGTCCGTGAAGCACTCCGTCCGGCAAACACTCCGTCCGGCAAACACTCCATCCGGCAAACACTCCGTCCGACAAACACTCCATCCGACAAACACTCCGGCCAACAAACACTCCGTCCGACAAACAATCCGTCCGACAAACACGCCATCCGACAAACACACGGTCCGCCAAACACTCCGTCCGCCAAACACTCCGTCCACCAAACACTCCATCCGACAAACACTCAGTCTGACAAACACTCCATCCGACAAACACTCTGTCCGACAAACACTCTGTCCAACAAACACTCCGTCCAACAAACACACCGTCCGACAGAAACTCCGTCCGACAAACACGCAGTCCGACAAACACGACGTCCATCAAACATTCCGTCCGCCAAACACTCCGTCCGCCAAACACTCCGTCCGACAGACAGTCCATCCGACAGACACTCCGTCCGACAGACACTCCGTCTGACAGACACTCATCCGACAGACACTCCGTCCGACAGACACTCCGTCCGACAGACATGCCGTCCGACAGACACGCCGTCCGACAGACACTCCATCCGACAGATAATCCGTCCGACCAACAGTCCGTCCGACAGACACGCCATCCAACAGACACGCCGTCCGACAGACACGTCATCCGACAGACACTCCATCTGGCAAACACGCCGTCCGGCAAACACTCTGCCCGGCAAATACTCAGGCCGACAAACACTCCGTCCGGCAAACACTCCGCCCGGCAAACACGCCGTCCGGCAATCACGCCGTCCGGCAAACACTCCGTCCGGCAAACACTCCGTCCGGCAAACACTCCGTCCGCCAAACACTCCGTCCGCCAAACAGTACGTCCGCCAAACACTCCGTCCGCCAAACACTACATGCGCCAAACAGTACGTCCGCCAAACACTACGTCCGCCAAACACTCCGTCCGACAAACACTCCGTACACCATACACTCCATCCGTCAAACACTCTGTCCGCCAAACACTCCATCCGCCAAACACTCCATCTGGCAAACACTCCAAACCCTCCGTCCGGCAAACACTACCTCTGGCAAACACGCCGTTCGACAAACACTCCATCCGGCAAACACTCCGTACACCATACACTCCATCCATCAAACACTCTGTCCGCCAAACTCTCCATCTGGCAAACACTCCAAACCCTCCATCCGGCAAACACTCCATCCAGCAAACAATCCTTCTGGCAAATACTCCGTCCGGCAAACACTCCGTCCGGAAAACACTCTGCCCGGCAAATACTCTGGCCGACAAACACTCCGTCCGCCAAACACTCCGTCCGACAAACACTCCGTCCGCCAAACACTACGTCCGCCAAACACTACGTCCGCCAAACACTACGTCCGCCAAACAGTCCGTCCGACAAACACTCCGTCCGACAAACACACCGTCCGACAAAAACTCTGTCCGCCAAACACTCCTCCGCCAAACACTCCATCTGGCAAACACTCCAAACCCTCCGTCCGGCAAACACTCCATCCAGCAAACACTCCATCTGGCAAACACTCCGTCCGGCAAACACTCTGCCCGGCAAATACTCAGGCCGACAAACACTCCGTCCGGCAAACACTCCGCCCGGCAAACACGCCGTCCAGCAATCACGCCGTCCGGCAAACGCTCCGTCCGGCAAACACTCCGTCCAGCAAACACTCCGTCCGCCAAACACTCCGTCCGCCAAACAGTACATCCGCCAAACACTACGTCCGCCAAACACTCCATCCGACAAATACTCCTTCCGACAAACACCCCGTCTGCCAAACACCCCGTCCGGCAGACACCCCGTCCGACAGATACTCCGTCCGACCAACATGCCATCCGACAGACATGCCATCCAACAGACACGCCGTCCGACAGACACGTCATCCGACAGACACTCCGTCTGACAAACACTCCGTCTGAGAAACACTCCGTCCGGCAAACACTCCGTCCGCCAAACACGCCGGCCGCAAAACACGCCGTCCGCCAAACACGCCGTCTGACAAACACACCGTCCGACAAACACGCCGTCCGACAAACACGCCTTCCGACAAATACGCCATCCGACAAACATGCCGTCCGACAAACACACCGTCCGACAAACGCGCCGTCGGACAAACGCGCCGTCCGACAAACAGGCCGTCCGACAAACACGCCGTCCGAGAAACACGCCGTCCGACAAACATGCCGTCTGACAAACACGCCGTCCGGCAAACGCTCCGTCCAACAAATGCAGCATCCGGCAAACACTCCGTCCGGCATACACTCCGTCCGACAAACACGCCATCTGTCAAACACGACGTCCGGCAAACACTCCGTCCGGCATACACTCTGTCCGGCAATCACTCCGTCCGTCAAACAATCCGTCCGACAAACACGCCGTCCGACAAACATTCTGTCCGACAAACACTCCATCCGACAAACACTCCGTCCGACAAACACTCCATCCGCCAAAGGCTCCGTCCGATAAACGCTCCGTCCAACAAACATTCCATCTGCCAAATGCTCCGTCCGACAAACGCTCCGTCCGACAAATGCTCCGTCCGGCAAACACTCCGTCCGGCAAACACTCCATCCGTCAAGCACGCCGTCTGTCAAACACGCCGTCCGGCGAATAGTCCGTCCGGCATACACTCCGTCCGGCAATCACTCCGTCCGTGAAGCACTCCGTCCGGCAAACACTCCGTCCGGCAAACACTCCATCCGGCAAACACTCCATCCGACAAACACTCCGTCCGACATACACTCCAGCCAACAAACACTCCGTCCGACAAACAATCCGTCCGACAAACACGCCATCTGACAAACACACGGTCCGCCAAACACTCCGTCCGCCAAACACTCCGTCCACCAAACACTCCATCCGACAAACACTCAGTCCGACAAACACTCCATCCGACAAACACTCTGTCCGACAAACACTCTGTCCAACAAACACTCCGTCCAACAAACACACCGTCCAACAGAAACTCCGTCCGACAAACAATCCGTCCGACAAACACGCAGTCCGACAAACACGACGTCCATCAAACATTCCGTCCGCCAAACACTCCGTCCGGCAAACACTCCGTCCGACAGACAGTCCATCCGACAGACACTCCGTCCGACTGACACTCCGTTCGACAGACACTCATCCGACAGACACTCCGTCCGACAGACACGCCGTCCGACAGACACGCCGTCCGACAGATACTCCGTCCGACCAACAGTCCGTCCGACAGACACGCCATCCAACAGACACGCCGTCCGACAGACACGTCATCCGACAGACACTCCATCTGGCAAACACTCCGTCCGGCAAACACTCTGCCCGGCAAATACTCAGGCCGACAAACACTCCGTCTGGCAAACACTCTGCCCGGCAAACACGCCGTCCGGCAATCACGCCGTCCGGCAAACACTCCATCCGGCAAACACACCGTCCGGCAAACACTCTGTCCGCCAAACACTCCGTCCGCCAAACATTACGTCCGCCAAACACTACGTCCGCCAAACATTCCGTCCGACAAACACTCCTTCCGACAAACACCCCGTCTGCCAAACACACCGTCCGGCAGACACCCCGTCCGACAGATACTCCGTCCGACCGACACGCTGTCCGACAGACACGCCATCCAACAGACACGCCGTCCGACAGACACGTCGTCCGACAGACACTCCATCCGGCAAACACACCGTCCGGCAAACACTCCCTCCGGTATACACTCCAACCGTCAAACACTCCGTCCGACAAACACACCGTCCGACAAGCACTCCGTCCGGCAAACACTCTGCCCGGCAAATACTCAGGCCGACAAATACTCCGTCCGGCAAACACACCGCCCGGCAAACACGCCGTCCGGCAAACACGCCGTCCGGCAAACACTCTGTCCGCCAAACACTCTGTCCACCAAACACTCCATCTGGCAAACACTCCAAACCCTCCTTCCGGCAAACACTCCTTCCGGCAAACACACCGTCTGGCAAACACTCCATCCGGCAAACACTCCGTCCAACAAACGCTCCGTTCTGCAAACACTCCATCCGGCAAACACTCTGTCCGCCAAACACGCTGTCCATCAAACACGCCGTCCGGCAAACACTCCCTCCGGCATATACTCCGTCCGGCAATCACTCCGTCCATCAAACACTCCATCCGGCAAACACTCCGTCCGGCAAACACTCCGTCCGGCAAGCACTCCATCCGGCAAACACTCCGTCCAGCAAACACTCCCTCCGGTATACACTCCAACCGTCAAACACTCCGTCCGACAAACACTCCGTCCGACAAGCACTCCGTCCGGCAAACACTCTGCCCGGCAAATACTCAGGCCGACAAACACTCCGTCCGGCAAACACACCGCCCGGCAAACACGCCGTCCGGCAAACACGCCGTCTGGCAAACACGCCGTCTGGCAAACACTCCGTCTGGCAAACACTCCGTCCGCCAAACACTCTGTCCGCCAAACACTCTGTCCGTCAAAAACTCCATCCGCCAAACACTCCGTCCGCCAAACACTCCGTCCGCCAAACACTCCGTCCGCCAAACACTACATGCGCCAAACAGTACGTCCACCAAACACTACGTCCGCCAAACACTCCGTCCGACAAACACTCCGTACACCATACACTCCATCCGTCAAACACTCTGTCCGCCAAACACTCCATCCGCCAAACACTCCAGCTGGCAAACACTCCAAACCCTCCGTCCGGCAAACACTACCTCTGGCAAACACGCCGTCCGACAAACACTCCATCCGGCAAACACTCCGTACACCATACACTCCATCCATCAAACACTCTGTCCGCCAAACACTCAATCTGGCAAACACTCCAAACCCTCCATCCGGCAAACACTCCATCCAGCAAACAATCCTTCTGGCAAATACTCCGTCCGGCAAACACTCCGTCCGGAAAACACTCTGCCCGGCAAATACTCCGTCCGACAAACACTCCGTCCGCCAAACACTCCGTCCGACAAACACTCCGTCCGCCAAACACTACGTCCGCCAAACAGTACGTCCGCCAAACACTACGTCCGCCAAACACTCCGTCCGACAAACACTCCGTCCGACAAACACACCGTCCAACAAAAACTCTGTCCGCTAAACACTCCTCCGCCAAACACTCCATCTGGCAAACACTCCAAACCCTCTGTCCGGCAAACACTCCATCCAGCAAACACTCCATCTGGCAAACACTCCGTCCGGCAAACACTCTGCCCGGCAAATACTCAGGCCGACAAACACTCCGTCCGGTAAACACTCCGCCCGGCAAACACGCCGTCCGGCAATCACGCCGTCTGACAAACACTCCGTCCGAGAAACACTCCGTCCGGCAAACGCTCCGTCCGCCAAACACGCCGGCCGCAAAACACGCCGTCCGCCAAACACGCCGTCTGACAAACACACCGTCCGACAAACACGCCGTCCGACAAACACGCCTTCCGACAAATACGCCATCCGACAAACATGCCGTCCGACAAACACACCGTCCGACAAACGCGCTGTCGGACTAACGCGCCGTCCGACAAACAGGCCGTCCGACAAACACTCCATCCGAGAAACACGCCGTCCGACAAACATGCCGTCTGACAAACACGCCGTCCGGCAAACGCTCCGTCCAACAAATGTAGCATCCGGCAAACACTCCGTCCGGCATACACTCCGTCCGACAAACACTCCATCCGGCAAACACTCCGTCCGGCAAACACTCCCTCCGGTATACACTCCAACAGTCAAACACTCCGTCCGGCATACACTCTGTCCGGCAATCACTCCATCCGTCAAACAATCCGTCCGACAAACACTCCGTCCGACAAACATTCTGTCCGACAAACACTCCGTCCGACAAACACTCCGTCCGACAAACACTCCATCCACCAAAGGCTCCGTCCGATAAACGCTCCATCCAACAAACATTCCATCTCCCAAATGCTCCGTGCGACAAACGCTCCGTCCGACAAATGCTCCGTCCGGCAAACACTCCGTCCGGCAAACACTCCATCCGTCAAGCACGCCGTCTGTCAAACACGCCGTCCGGCGAATAGTCCGTCCGGCATACACTCCGTCCGGCAATCACTCCGTCCGTGAAGCACTCCGTCCGGCAAACACTCTGTCCGGCAAACACTCCATCCGGCAAACACTCCATCCGACAAACACTCCGTCCGACAAACACTCCGGCCAACAAACACTCCGTCCGACAAACAATCCGTCCGAGAAACACGCCATCCGACAAACACACGGTCCGCCAAACACTCCGTCCGCCAAACACTCCGTCCACCAAACACTCCATCCGACAAACACTCAGTCCGACAAACACTCCATCCGACAAACACTCTGTCCGACAAACACTCTGTCCAACAAACACTCCGTCCAACAAACACACCGTCCAACAGAAACTCCGTCCGACAAACAATCCGTCCGACAAACACGCAGTCCGACAAACACGACGTCCATCAAACATTCCGTCCGCCAAACACTCCGTCCGCCAAACACTCCGTCCGACAGACAGTCCATCCGACAGACACTCCGTCCGACAGACACTCCGTCCGACAGACACTCATCCGACAGACACTACGTCCGACAGACACTCCGTCCGACAGACACGCCGTCCGACAGACACACCGTCCGACAGACACTCCATCCGACAGATACTCCGTCCGACCAACAGTCCGTCCGACAGACATGCCATCCAACAGACACGCCGTCCGACAGACACGTCATCCGACAGACACTCCATCTGGCAAACACTCCGTCCGGCAAACAATCTGCCCGGCAAATACACAGGCCGACAAACACTCCGTCCGGCAAACACTCCGCCCGGCAAACACGCCGTCCGGCAATCACGCCGTCCGGCAAACACTCCGTCCGGCAAACACTCCGTCTGACAAGCACTCCGTCCGGCAAACACTCTGCCCGGCAAATACTCAGGCCGACAAACACTCCGTCCGGCAAACACACCGCCCGGCAAACACGCCGTCCGGCAAACACGCCGTCCGGCAAACACTCTGTCCGCCAAACACTCTGTCCACCAAACACTCCATCTGGCAAACACTCCAAACCCTCCTTCCGGCAAACACTCCATCCGGCAAACACACCGTCTGGCAAACACTCCATCCGGCAAACACACCGTCCAACAAACGCTCCGTTCTGCAAACACTCCATCCGGCAAACACTCCGTCCGACAAACACACCGTCCATCAAACACGCCGTCCGGCAAACACTCCCTCCGGCATATACTCCATCCGGCAATCACTCCGTCCGTCAAACACTCCATCCGGCAAACACTCCGTCCGGCAAACACTCCGTCCGGCAAGCACTCCATCCGGCAAACACTCCATCTGGCAAACACTCCCTCCGGTATACACTCCAACCGTCAAACACTCCGTCCGACAAACACTCCGTCCGACAAGCACTCCGTCCGGCAAACACTCTGCCCGGCAAATACTCAGGCCGACAAACACTCCGTCCGGCAAACACACCACCCGGCAAACACGCCGTCCGGCAAACACGCCGTCTGGCAAACACGCCGTCTGGCAAACACTCCGTCTGGCAAACACTCCGTCCGCCAAACACTCTGTCCGCCAAACACTCTGTCCGTCAAAAACTCCGTCCGCCAAACACTCCGTCCGCCAAACACTCCGTCCGACAAACACTCCGTCCGCCAAACACTACATGCGCCAAACAGTACGTCCGCCAAATACTACGTCCGCCAAACACTCCGTCCGACAAACACTCCGTACACCATACACTCCATCCGTCAAACACTCTGTCCGCCAAACACTCCATCCGCCAAACACTCCATCTGGCAAACACTCCAAACCCTCCGTCCGGCAAGCACTACCTCTGGCAAACACGCCGTCCGACAAACACTCCATCCGGCAAACACTCCGTACACCATACACTCCATCCATCAAACACTCTGTCCGCCAAACACACAATCTGGCAAACACTCCAAACCCTCCATCCGGCAAACACTCCATCCAGCAAACAATCCTTCTGGCAAATACACCGTCCGGCAAACACTCCATCCGGAAAACACTCTGCCCGGCAAATACTCCGTCCGACAAACACTCCGTCCGCCAAACACTCCGTCCGACAAACACTACGTCCGCCAAACACTACGTCCGCCAAACAGTACGTCCGCCAAATACTACGTCCGCCAAACACTCCGTCCGACAAACACTCAGTCCGACAAACACTCCATCCGACAAACAGTCTGTCCGACAAACACTCTGTCCAACAAACACTCCGTCCAACAAACACACCATCCAACAGAAACTCCGTCCGACAAACAATCCGTCCGACAAACACGCAGTCCGACAAACACGACGTCCATCAAACATTCCGTCCGCCAAACACTCCGTCCGCCAAACACTCCGTCCGACAGACAGTCCATCCGACAGACACTCCGTCCGACAGACACTCCGTCCGACAGACACTCATCCGACAGACACTACGTCCGACAGACACTCCGTCCGACAGACACGCCGTCCGACAGACACACCGTCCGACAGACACTCCATCCGACAGATACTCCTTCTGACCAACAGTCCGTCCGACAGACATGGCATCCAACAGACACGCCGTCCGACAGACATGTCATCCGACAGACACTCCATCTGGCAAACACTCCGTCCGGCAAACAATCTGCCCGGCAAATACTCAGGCCGACAAACACTCCGTCCGGCAAACACTCCAACCGGCAAACACGCCGTCCGGCAATCACGCCGTCCGGCAAACACTCCGTCCGGCAAACACTCCGTCCGGCAAACACTCCGTCCGCCAAACACTCCGTCCGCCAAACATTACGTCCGCCAAACACTACGTCCGCCAAACACTCCGTCCGACAAACACTCCTTCCGACAAACACCCCGTCTGCCAAACACTCCGTCCGGCAGACACCCCGTCCGACAGATACTCCGTCCGACCGACACGCTGTCCGACAGACACGCCATCCAACAGACACGCCGTCCGACAGACATGTCGTCCGACAGACACTCCGTCCGGCAAACACTCCGTCCGGCAAACACTCCCTCCGGTATATACTCCAACCGTCAAACACTCCGTCCGACAAACACTCCGTCCGACAAGCACTCCGTCCGGCAAACACTCTGCCCGGCAAATACTCAGGCCGACAAACACTCCGTCCGGCAAACACACCGCCCGGCAAACACGCCGTCCGGCAAACACGCCGTCCGGCCAACACGCCGTCCGGCAAACACTCTGTCCGCCAAACACTCTGTCCACCAAACATTCCATCTGGCAAACACTCCAAACCCTCCTTCCGGCAAACACTCCATCCGGCAAACACACCGTCTGGCAAACACTCCATCCGGCAAACACTCCGTCCAACAAACGCTCCGATCTGCAAACACTCCATCCGGCAAACACTCCGTCCGACAAACACGCCGTCCATCAAACACGCCGTCCGGCAAACACTCCCTCCGGCATATACTCCATCCGGCAACCACTCCGTCCGTCAAACACTCCATCCGGCAAACACTCCGTCCGGCAAACACTCCGTCCGGCAAGCACTCCATCCGGCAAACACTCCGTCTGGCAAACACTCCCTCCGGTATACACTCCAACCGTCAAACACTCCGTCCGACAAACACTCCGTCCGACAAGCACTCCGTCCGGCAAACACTCTGCCCGGCAAATACTCAGGCCGACAAACACTCCGTCCGGCAAACACACCGCCCGGCAAACACGCCGTCCGGCAAACACGCCGTCTGGCAAACACGCCGTCTGGCAAACACTCCGTCTGGCAAAAACTCCGTCCGCCAAACACTCTGTCCGCCAAACACTCTGTCCGTCAAAAACTCCGTCCGCCAAACACTCCGTCCGCCAAACACTCCGTCCGACAAACACTCCGTCCGCCAAACACTACATGCGCCAAACAGTACGTCCGCCAAATACTACGTCCGCCAAACACTCCGTCCGACAAACACTCCGTACACCATACACTCCATCCGTCAAACACTCTGTCCGCCAAACACTCCATCCGCCAAACACTCCATCTGGCAAACACTCCAAACCCTCCGTCCGGCAAGCACTACCTCTGGCAAACACGCCGTCCGACAAACACTCCATCCGGCAAACACTCCGTACACCATACACTCCATCCATCAAACACTCTGTCCGCCAAACACTCAATCTGGCAAACACTCCAAACCCTCCATCCGGCAAACACTCCATCCAGCAAACAATCCTTCTGGCAAATACTCCGTCCGGCAAACACTCCATCCGGAAAACACTCTGCCCGGCAAATACTCCGTCCGACAAACACTCCGTCCGCCAAACACTCCGTCCGACAAACACTCCGTCCGCCAAACACTACGTCCGCCAAACAGTACGTCCGCCAAACACTACGTCCGCCAAACACTCCGTCCGACAAACACTCCGTCCGACAAACACACCGTCCGACAAAAACTCTGTCCGCCAAACACTCCTCCGCCAAACACTCCATCTGGCAAACACTCCAAACCCTCCGTCCGGCAAACACTCCATCCAGCAAACACTCCATCTGGCAAACACTCCGTCCGGCAAACACTCTGCCCGGCAAATACTCAGGCCGACAAACACTCCGTCCGGCAAACACTCCGTCCGCCAAACACGCCGGCCGCAAAACACGCCGTCCGCCAAACACGCCGTCTGACAAACACACCGTCCGACAAACACGCCGTCCGACAAACACGCCTTCCAACAAATACGCAATCCGACAAACATGCCGTCCGACAAACACACGGTCCGACAAACGCGCCGTCGGACAAACACGCCGTCTGACAAACAGGCCGTCCGACAAACACGCCATCCGAGAAACACGCCGTCCGACAAACATGCCGTCTGACAAACACGCCGTCCGGCAAACGCTCCGTCCAACAAATGCAGCATCCGGCAAACACTCCGTCCGGCATACACTCCGTCTGACAAACACGCCATCTGTCAAACACGACGTCCGGCAAACACTCCGTCCGGCATACACTCTGTCCGGCAATCACTCCGTCCGTCAAACAATCCGTCCGACACACACTCCGTCCGACAAACATTCTGTCCGACAAACACTCCGTCCGACAAACACTCCGTCCGACAAACACTCCATCCACCAAAGGCTCCGTCCGATAAACGCTCCGTCCAACAAACGTTCCATCTGCCAAATGCTCCGTCCGACAAACGCTCCGTCCGACAAATGCTCCGTCCGGCAAACACTCCGTCCGGCAAACACTCCATCCGTCAAGCACGCCGTCTGTCAAACACGCCGTCCGGCGAATAGTCCGTCCGGCATACACTCCGTCCGGCAATCACTCCGTCCGTGAAGCACTCCATCCGGCAAACACTCCGTCCGGCAAACACTCCATCCGGCAAACACTCCGTCCGACAAACACTCCGTCCGACATACACTCCGGCCAACAAACACTCCGTCCGACAAACAATCCGTCCGACAAACACGCCATCCGACAAACACACGGTCCGCCAAACACTCCTTCCGCCAAACACACCGTCCACCAAACACTCCATCCGACAAACACTCAGTCTGACAAACACTCCATCCGACAAACACTCTGTCCGACAAACACTCTGTCCAACAAACACTCCGTCCAACAAACACACCATCCGACAGAAACTCCGTCCGACAAACAATCCGTCCGACAAACACGCAGTCCGACAAACACGACGTCCATCAAACATTCCGTCCGCCAAACACTCCGTCCGCCAAACACTCCGTCCGACAGACAGTCCATCCGACAGACACTCCGTCCGACAGACACTCCGTCCGACAGACACTCATCCGACAGACACTCCGTCCGACAGACACTCCATCCAACAGACACGCCGTCCGACAGGCACGCCGTCCGACAGACACTCCATCCGACTAACACTCCGTCCGACAAACACTCCGTCCGACAAAAACTCCGTCCGACAAACACTCCGTCCGACTAACACTCCGTCCGACAAACACTCCATCCGACAAATACTATATCCGCCAAACACTCCGTCCGACAAACACGCCGTCCGACAAACACGCCGTCAGACAAACAAGCCATCCGACAAACACACCGTCCGACCAACACGCCGTCCAACAAACACGCCGTCCGACAAACACGCCGTCCGACAAACACGCCATTCGACAAACACTCCTTCCGACAAACACGCCGTCCGACAAACACGCCATCCAACAAACACGCAGACCGACAAACACGCCGTCCAATAAACACGGCGTCCGACAAACACGCCGTCCGGCAAAAACGCCGTCCGAGAAACATGCCGTCCGAGAAACACGGCGTCCGACATAAACCCCGTTCGACAAACATGCCGTCCAACAAAGACGCCCTCCGACAAACACGCCATCTGGCAAACACGCCCTCTGGCACACACGCGCCCGGCAAACACGCCGCCCGGCAAACAAGCCGCCCGGCAAACAAACCGCCCGGCAAACATGCCGCCCGGCAAGCATGCCGTCCGGCATACACGCCCTCCAGCATACACGCCGTCCGGAAAACACGCCCTCCGGCAAACACGCCGTCCGGCAAAAACTCTGTCCGTCAAACACGCCCTCCTGCAAACACGCCGTCCGGCAAACACACCATCCGCCAAACACTTCCTCCGACAAACATGCTATCCGGCAAACACTCCAGCCGGCAAACACTACGTCTGGCAAAAACTCACTCCGACAAACACACCATCCGGCAAACACTCCGTCCACCATACACTGCGTCCGCCAAACACTCCGTCCGCTAAACACTCTGTCCCCCAAACACTCCGTCCGCCAAACACTCCATCTGGCAACACTCCGAACACTCCGTCTGGCAAATGCTCTGTCCGCCAAACCCTCCGTCTGGCAAACACTCCGTCCGGTAAACATTCCGTCCGAAAAAGACTCCGTCCAACAAACACCCCGTCCGACAAACACACCGTCCGAAAAACACTCCATCCAACAAACACTCCGTCCGACAAATACTCCATCTGGCAATCACTCCCTCCAGCAAACGCGCCATCCGGCAAACACTCCGTCCAGCAAATACTACTTTCGGCAAACACGACGTCCGACAAACACTCTATCCGGCAAACACACCATACACCATACCCTCCATCCGCCAAACACTCTGTCCGCCAAACACTCCATCTGCCAAACACTCCGTCTGGCAAACACACCAAACCCTCCGTCCGGCAAACACACCATCTGGCAAACACTCCATCTGGCAAACACTCCATCCGGCAAACACGCCGACCGGCAAATACACCGTCCGGCAAACACTCCGTCCGCCAAACACTCCATCCGGCAAACACTCCGTCCAACAAACGCTCCATTCTGCAAACACTCCATCCGGCAATCACTCCGTCCGACAAACACGCCGTCCGTCAAACACGCCGTCCGGCAAACACTCCGTCTGGCATATACTCCGTCCGGCAATCACTCCGTCCGTCAAACACTCCATCCGGCAAACACTCCGTCCGGCAAACACTCCATCCGGCAAGCACTCCATCCGGCAAACACTCCGTCCGGCAAACACTCCCTCCGGTATACACTCCAACCGTCAAACACTCCGTCCGACAAACACTCCGTCCGACAAGCACTCCGTCCGGCAAACACTCTGCCCGGCAAATACTCAGGCCGACAAACACTCCGTCCGGCAAACACACCGCCCGGCAAACACGCCGTCCGGCAAACATGCCGTCCGGCAAACACGCCGTCCGGCAAACACTCTGTCCGCCAAACACTCTGTCCGCCAAACACTCCATCTGGCAAACACTCCAAACCCTCCTTCCGGCAAACACTCCATCCGGCAAACACTCCGTCTGGCAAACACTCCATCCGGCAAACACTCCGTCCAACAAATGCTCCCTTCTGCAAACACTCCATCCGGCAAACACTCCGTCTGACAAACACGCCGTCCATCAAACACGCCGTCCGGCAAACACTCCGTCCGGCATATACTCCGTCCGTCAATCACTCCGTCCGTCAAACACTCCATCTGTCAAACACTCCATCCGGCAAACACTCCATCAGGCAAGCACTCCATCCGGCAAAAACACCGTCCGTCAAACAGTCCGTCCGACAAACACTCCGTCCGACAAGCACTCCGTCCGGCAAACACTCTGCCTGGCAAATACTCAGGCCGACAAACACTCCATCCGGCAAACACACCGCCCGGCAAACACGCCGTCCGGCAAACACGCTGTCCGGCAAACACACCGTCCGGCAAACACTCCGTCTGGCAAACACTCCGTCCGCCAAACACTCTGTCCGCCAAACACTCTGTCCGTCAAAAACTCCGTCCGCCAAACACTCCGTCCGCCAAACACTCCGTCCGACAAACACTCCGTCCGCCAAACACTACATGCGCCAAACAGTACGTCCGCCAAACACTACGTCCGCCAAACACTCGGTCCGACAAACACTCCGTACACCATACACTCCATCCGTCAAACACTCTGTCCGCCAAACACTCCATCCGCCAAACACTCCATCTGGCAAACACTCCAAACCCTCCGTCCGGCAAACACTACCTCTGGCAAACACGCCGTCCGACAAACACTCCATCCGGCAAACACTCCGTACACCATACACTCCATCCATCAAACACTCTGTCCGCCAAACACTCCGTCTGGCAAACACTCCAAACCCTCCGTCCGGCAAACACTCCATCCAGCAAACAATCCTTCTGGCAAATACTCCGTCCGGCAAACACTCCATCCGGAAAACACTCTGCCCGGCAAATACTCCGTCCGACAAACACTCCGTCCACCAAACACTCCGTCCGACAAACACTCCGTCCGCCAAACACTACGTCTGCCAAACAGTACGTCCACCAAACACTACGTCCGCCAAACACTCCGTCCGACAAACACTCCGTCCGACAAACACACCGTCCGACAAAAACTCTGTCCGCCAAACACTACTCCGCCAAACACTCCATCTGGCAAACACTCCAAACCCTCTGTCCGGCAAACACTCCATCCAGCAAACACTCCATCTGGCAAACACTCCGTCCGGCATACACTCTACCCGGAAAATACTCAGGCCGACAAACACTCCATCCGGCAAACACTCCGCCCGGCAAACACGCCGTCCGGCAATCACGCCGTCCGGCAAACACTCCGTCCGGCAAACACACCGTCCGGCAAACACTCCGTCCGCCAAACACTCCGTCCGCCAAACAGTACGTCCGCCAAACACTATGTCCGCCAAACACTCCGTCCGACAAACACTCCTTCCGCCAAACACCCCATCCGGCAGACACCCCGTCCGACAGATACTCCGTCCGACCGACACGCCGTCCTACAGACACACCATCCAACAGACACGCCGTCCGACAGACACGTCGTCCGACAGACACTCCGTCCGGCAAACACTCCGTTCGGCAAACACTCCCTCCGGTATGCACTCCAACCGTCAAACACTCCGTCCGACAAACACTCCGTCCGACAAGCACTCCGTCCGGCAAACACTCTGCCCGGCAAATACTCAGGCCGACAAACACTCTGTCCGGCAAACACACCGCCCGGCAAACACGCCGTCCGGCAAACACGCCTTCCGGCAAACACGCCGTCCGGCAAACACTCTGTCCGCCAAACACTCTGTCTGCCAAACACTCCATCTGGCAAACACTCCAAACCCCCCTTCCGGCAAACACTCCATCCGGCAAACACTCCATCCGGCAAACACTCCGTCCAACAAACGCTCCGTTCTGCAAACACTCCATCCGGCAAACACTCCGTCCGACAAACACGCCGTCCGACAAACACGCCGTCCATCAAACACGACTTCCGGCAAACACTCCATCCGGCATATACTCCGTCCGGCAATCACTCCGTCCGTCAAACACTCCATCCGGCAAACACTCCATCCGGCAAACACTCCATCCGGCAAGCACTCCATCCGGCAATCACTCCGTCCGTCAAACACTCCATCCGGCAAACACTCCATCCGGCAAACACTCCATCCGGCAAGCACTCCGTCCGACAAGCACTCCGTCCGGCAAACACTCTGCCCGGCAAATACTCAGGCCGACAAACACTCCGTCTGGCAAACACACCGCCCGGCAAACACGCCGTCCGGCAAACACGCCGTCTGGCAAACACTCCGTCTGGCAAACACTCCGTCCGTCAAACACTCTGTCCGCCAAACACTCTGTCCGTCAAAAACTCCGTCCGCCAAACACTCCGTCCGCCAAACACTCCGTCCGACAAACACTCCGTCCGCCAAACACTACATGCGCCAAACAGTACGTCCGCCAAACACTACGTCCGCCAAACACTCCATCCGACAAACACTCCGTACACCATACACTCCATCCGTCAAACACTCTGTCCGCCAAACACTCCATCCACCAAACACTCCATCTGGCAAACACTCCAAAACCTCCGTCCGGCAAACACTACCTCTGGCAAACACGCCGTCCGACAAACACTCCATCCGGCAAACACTCCATACACCATACACTCCATCCATCAAACACTCTGTCCGCCAAACACTCCGTCTGGCAAACACTCCAAACCCTCCGTCCGGCAAACACTCCATCCAGCAAACAATCCTTCTGGCAAATACTCCGTCCGGCAAACACTCTGTCCGGAAAACACTCTGCCCGGCAAATACTCCGGCCGACAAACACTCCGTCCGCCAAACACTCCATCCGACAAACACTCCGACCGCCAAACACTACGTCCGCCAAACAGTACATCCGCCAAACAGTACATCCGCCAAACACTACGTCCGACAAACACTCCGTCCGACAAACACTCCGTCTGACAAACACACCGTCCGACAAAAACTCTGTCCGCCAAACACTCCTCCGCCAAACACTCCATCTGGCAAACACTCCAAACCCTCCGTCCGGCAAACACTCCATCCAGCAAACACTCCATCTGGCAAACACTCCGTCCGGCAAACACACTGCCCGGCAAATACTCAGGCCGACAAACACTCCGTCCGGCAAATACTCCGCCCGGCAAACACGCCGTCCGGCAATCACGCCGTCCGGCAAACACTCCGTCCGGCAAACACTCCGTCCGGCAAACACTCCGTCCGCCAAACACTCCGTCCGCCAAACAGTACGTCCGCCAAACACTACGTCCGCCAAACATCCCGTCCGACAAACACTCCTTCCGACAAACACCCCGTCTGCCAAACACCCCGTCCGGCAGACACCCCGTCCGACAGATACTCCATCCGACCGACACGCCGTCCGACAGACACGCCATCCAACAGACACGCCGTCCGACAGACACGTCGTCCGACAGACACTCCGTCTGACAAACACTCCGTCCGAGAAACACTCCGTCCGGCAAACACTCCGTCCGCCAAACACGCCGGCCGCAAAACACGCCGTCCGCCAAACACGCCGTCTGACAAACACATCGTCCGACAAACACGCCGTCCAACAAACACGCCTTCCGACAAATACGCCATCCGACAAACATGCCGTCCGACAAAGACACCGTCCGACAAACGCGCCGTCGGACAAACGCGCCGTCCGACAAACAGGCCGTCCGACAAACACGCCGTCCGAGAAACACGCCGTCCGACAAACATGCCATCTGACAAACACGCCGTCCGGCAAACGCTCCGTCCAACAAATGCAGCATCCGGCAAACACTCCGTCCGGCATACACTCCGTCCGACAAACACGCCATCTGTCAAACACGACGTCCGGCAAACACTCCATCCGGCATACACTCTGTCCGGCAATCACTCCGTCCGTCAAACAATCCGTCCGACAAACACTCCGTCCGACAAACATTCTGTCCGACAAAAATTCCATCGGACAAACACTCCGTCCGACAAACACTCCATCCGCCAAAGGCTCCGTCCGATAAACGCTCCATCCAACAAACGTTCCATCTGCCAAATGCTCCATCCGACAAACGCTCCGTCCGACAAATGCACCGTCCGGCAAACACTCCGTCCGGCAAACACTCCATCCGTCAAGCACGCCGTCTGTCAAACACGCCGTGCGGCGAATAGTCCGTCCGGCATACACTCCGTCCGGCAATCACTCCGTCTGTGAAGCATTCCGTCCGGCAAACACTCCGTTCGGCAAACACTCCATCCGGCAAACACTCTGTCCGACAAACACTCCGGCCAACAAACACTCCGTCCGACAAACAATCCGTCCGACAAACACGCCATCCGACAAACACACGGTCCGACAAACACTCCGTCCGCCAAACACTCCGTCCACCAAACACTCCATCCGACAAACACTCAGTCCGACAAACACTCCATCCAACAAACACTCTGTCCAACAAACACTCTGTCCAACAAACACACCGTCCAACAAATACACCGTCCGACAGAAACTCCGTCCGATAAACAATCCGTCCGACAAACACGCAGTCCGACAAACACGACGTCCATCAAACACTCCGTCTGCCAAACACTCCGTCCGCCAAACACCCCGTCCGACAGACAGTCCATCCGACAGACGCTCCGTCCGACAGACACTCCGTCCGACAGACACTCGTCCGACAGACACTCCGGCCGACAGACACTTAGTCCGACAGACACGCCCTCCAGCATACACGCCGTCTGGAAAACACGCCCTCCAGCAAATATGCCGTCCGGCAACAACTCTGTCCGTCAAACACGCCCTCCGGCAAACACGCCGTCCGGCAAACACACCGTCCGCCAAACACTTCCTCCGGCAAACATGCCATCCGGCAAACACTCCAGCTGGCAAACACTACGTCTGGCAAACACTCACTCCGACAAACACACCATCCGGCAAACACTCCGTCCACCATAAACTGCGTTCGCCAAACACTCCATCCGCTAAACACTCCGTCCCCCAAACACTCCGTCCGCCAAACACTCCGTCTGGCAACACTCCGAACACTCCGTCTGGCAAATGCTCTGTCCACCAAACCCTCCGTCTGGCAAACACTCCGTCCGGTAAACACTCCGTCCGCCAAACACTCCGTCCAACAAACACGCCGTCCGACAAACACACCATCCGACAAACACTCCATCCAACAAACACTCCGTCCGACAAACACACCATCCGACAAACACTCCGTCCGCCAAACACTCCGTCTGGCAAACACACCAAACCCTCCGTCCGGCAAACACACCATCCGGCAAACACTCCATCTGGCAAACACTCCATCCGGCAAAAACTCCGTCCGGCAAACACTCTGCCCGGCAAATACTCTGGCCAACAAACACTCCGTCTGGCAAACACTCCGGCCGGCAAACACGCCGTCCGGCAAATACTCCTTCCGGCAAACACTCCGTCTGCAAAAACACTCCATCCGGCAAACACTCCATCCAACAAACGCTCCATTCTGCAAACACTCCATCCGGCAAACACTCCGTCCGACAAACACGCCGTCCGTCAAACATGCCGTCCGGCAAACACTCCGTCCGGCATATACTCCGTCCGGCAATCACTCCGTTTGTCAAACACTCCATCTGGCAAACACTCCATCCGGCAAACACTCCATCCGGCAAGCACTCCGTCCGGCAAACACTCCGTCCGGCAAACACTCCCTCCGGTATACACTCCAACCGTCAAACACTCCGTCCGACAAACACTCCGTCCGACAAGCACTCCGTCCGGCAAACACTCTGCCCGGCAAATACTCAGGCCGACAAACACTCCGTCCGGCAAACACACCGCCCGGCAAACACGCCGACCGGCAAACACGCCATCCGGCAAACACGCCGTCCGGCAAACACTCTGTCCGCCAAACACTCTGTCCGCCAAACACTCCATCTGGCAAACACTCCAAACCCTCCTTCCGGCAAACACTCCATCCGGCAAACACTCCGTCCAACAAACGCTCCGTTCTGCAAACACTCCATCCGGTAAACACTCCGTCCGACAAACACGCCGTCCATCTAACACGCCGTCCGGCAAACACTCCGTCCGGCATAGACTCCCTCCGGCAATCACTCCGTCCGTCAAAAACTCCATCCGGCAAACACTCCGTCCGGCAAACACTCCATCCGGCAAGCACTCCATCCGGCAAACACTACGTCTGGCAAACACTCACTCCGACAAACACACCATCCGGCAAACACTCCGTCCACCATAAACTGCGTTCGCCAAACACTCCATCCGCTAAACACTCCGTCCCCCAAACACACCGTCCGCCAAACACTCCGTCTGGCAACACTCCGAACACTCCGTCTGGCAAATGCTCTGTCCACCAAACCCTCCGTCTGGCAAACACTCCGTCCGGTAAACACTCCGTCCGCCAAACACTCCGTCCAACAAACACGCCGTCCGACAAACACACCATCCGACAAACACTCCATCCAACAAACACTCCGTCCGACAAACACACCATCCGACAAACACTCCGTCCGCCAAACACTCCGTCTGGCAAACACACCAAACCCTCCGTCCGGCAAACACACCATCCGGCAAACACTCCATCTGGCAAACACTCCATCCGGCAAAAACTCCGTCCGGCAAACACTCTGCCCGGCAAATACTCTGGCCAACAAACACTCCGTCTGGCAAACACTCCGGCCGGCAAACACGCCGTCCGGCAAATACTCCTTCCGGCAAACACTCTGTCTGCCAAACACTCCATCCGGCAAACACTCCATCCAACAAACGCTCCATTCTGCAAACACTCCATCCGGCAAACACTCCGTCCGACAAACACGCCGTCCGTCAAACATGCCGTCCGGCAAACACTCCGTCCGGCATATACTCCGTCCGGCAATCACTCCGTTTGTCAAACACTCCATCCGGCAAACACTCCATCCGGCAAACACTCCATCCGGCAAGCACTCCGTCCGGCAAACACTCCGTCCGGCAAACACTCCCTCCGGTATACACTCCAACCGTCAAACACTCCGTCCGACAAACACTCCGTCCGACAAGCACTCCGTCCGGCAAACACTCTGCCCGGCAAATACTCAGGCCGACAAACACTCCGTCCGGCAAACACACCGCCCGGCAAACACGCCGACCGGCAAACACGCCGTCCGGCAAACACGCCGTCCGGCAAACACTCTGTCCGCCAAACACTCTGTCCGCCAAACACTCCATCTGGCAAACACTCCAAACCCTCCTTCCGGCAAACACTCCATCCGGCAAACACTCCGTCCAACAAACGCTCCGTTCTGCAAACACTCCATCCGGCAAACACTCCGTCCGACAAACACGCCGTCCATCTAACACGCCGTCCGGCAAACACTCCGTCCGGCATATACTCCCTCCGGCAATCACTCCGTCCGTCAAAAACTCCATCCGGCAAACACTCCGTCCGGCAAACACTCCATCCGGCAAGCACTCCATCCGGCAAACACTACGTCTGGCAAACACTCACTCCGACAAACACACCATCCGGCAAACACTCCGTCCACCATAAACTGCGTTCGCCAAACACTCCATCCGCTAAACACTCCGTCCCCCAAACACTCCGTCCGCCAAACACTCCGTCTGGCAACACTCCGAACACTCCGTCTGGCAAATGCTCTGTCCACCAAACCCTCCGTCTGGCAAACACTCCGTCCGGTAAACACTCCGTCCGCCAAACACTCCGTCCAACAAACACGCCGTCCGACAAACACACCATCCGACAAACACTCCATCCAACAAACACTCCGTCCGACAAACACACCATCCGACAAACACTCCGTCCGCCAAACACTCCGTCTGGCAAACACACCAAACCCTCCGTCCGGCAAACACACCATCCGGCAAACACTCCATCTGGCAAACACTCCATCCGGCAAAAACTCCGTCCGGCAAACACTCTGCCCGGCAAATACTCTGGCCAACAAACACTCCGTCTGGCAAACACTCCGGCCGGCAAACACGCCGTCCGGCAAATACTCCTTCCGGCAAACACTCCGTCTGCCAAACACTCCATCCGGCAAACACTCCATCCAACAAACGCTCCATTCTGCAAGCACTCCATCCGGCAAACACTCCGTCCGACAAGCACGCCGTCCGTCAAACATGCCGTCCGGCAAACACTCCGTCCGGCATATACTCCGTCCGGCAATCACTCCGTTTGTCAAACACTCCATCCGGCAAACACTCCATCCGGCAAACACTCCATCCGGCAAGCACTCCGTCCGGCAAACACTCCGTCCGGCAAACACTCCCTCCGGTATACACTCCAACCGTCAAACACTCCGTCCGACAAACACTCCGTCCGACAAGCACTCCGTCCGGCAAACACTCTGCCCGGCAAATACTCAGGCCGACAAACACTCCGTCCGGCAAACACACCGCCCGGCAAACACGCCGACCGGCAAACACGCCGTCCGGCAAACACGCCGTCCGGCAAACACTCTGTCCGCCAAACACTCTGTCCGCCAAACACTCCATCTTGCAAACACTCCAAACCCTCCTTCCGGCAAACACTCCATCCGGCAAACACTCCGTCCAACAAACGCTCCGTTCTGCAAACACTCCATCCGGCAAACACTCCGTCCGACAAACACGCCGTCCATCTAACACGCCGTCCGGCAAACACTCCGTCCGGCATATACTCCCTCCGGCAATCACTCCGTCCGTCAAAAACTCCATCCGGCAAACACTCCGTCCGGCAAACACTCCATCCGGCAAGCACTCCATCCGGCAAACACTCCGCCCGGCAAACACTCCCTCCGGTATACACTCCAACCGTCAAACACTCCGTCCGACAAATACTCCGTCCGACAAGCACTCCGTCCGGCAAACACTCTGCCCGGCAAATACTCAGGCCGACAAACACACCGTCCGGCAAACACACCGCCCGGCAAACACGCCGTCCGGCAAACACGCCGTCCGGCAAACACGCCGTCCGGCAAACACTCCGTCCGACAAACACTCCGTCCGCCAAACACTACGTCCGCCAAACACTCCGTCCGACAAAAACTCCATACACCATACACTCCATCCATCAAACACTCTGTCCGCCAAACACTCCATCCGCCAAACACTCCATCTGGCAAACACTCCAAACCCTCCGTCCGGCAAACACTACCTCTGGCAAACACACCGTCCGACAAACACTCCATCTGGCAAACACTCCGTACACCATACACTCCATCCATCAAACACTCTGTCCGCCAAACACTCCGTCTGGCAAACACTCCAAACCCTCCGTCCGGCAAACACTCCATCCAGCAAACAATCCTTCTGGCAAATAATCCGTCCGGCAAACACTCCGTCCGGAAAACACTCTGCCCGGCAAATACTCCGGCCGACAAACACTCCGTCCGCCAAACACTCCGTCCGACAAACACTCCGTCCGCCAAACACTACGTCCGCCAAACAGTACGTCCGCCAAACACTACGTCCGCCAAACACTCCGTCCGACAAACACTACGTCTGCCAAACACTCCTCCGCCAAACACTCCATCTGGCTAACACTCCAAACCCTCCGTCCGGCAAACACTCCATCCAGCAAACACTCCATCTGGCAAACACTCCGTCCGGCAAACACTCTGCCCGGCAAATACTCAGGCCGACAAACACTCTGTCCGGCAAACACTCCGCCCGGCAAGCACGCCGTCCGGCAATCACGCCGTCCGGCATACACTCCGTCCGGCAAACACACCGTCCGGCAAACACTCCGTCCGCCAAACACTCCGCCCACCAAACAGTACGTCCGCCAAACACTACGTCCGCCAAACACTCCGTCCGACAAACACTCCTTCCGACAAACACCCCGTCTGCCAAACACCCCGTCCGGCAGACACCCCGTCCGACAGATACTCCGTCCGACCGACACACCGTCCGACAGACACGCCATCCAACAGACACGCCGTCCGACAGACACGTCGTCCGACAGACACTCCGTCTGACAAACACTCCGTCCGAGAAACACTCCGTCCGGCAAACACTCCGTCCGCCAAACACGCCGGCCGCAAAACACGCCGTCCGCCAAACACGCCGTCTGACAAACACACCGTCCGACAAACATGCCGTCCGACAAACACGCCTTCCGACAAATACGCCATCCGACAAACATGCCGTCCGACAAACACACCGTCCGACAAACGCGCCGTCGGACAAACGCGCCGTCCGACAAACAGGCCGTCCGACAAACACGCCGTCCGAGAAACACGCCGTCCGACAAACATGCCATCTGACAAATACGCCGTCCGGCAAATGCTCCGTCCAACAAATGCAGCATCCGGCAAACACTCCGTCCGGCATACACTCCGTCCGACAAACATGCCATCTGTCAAACACGACGTCCGTCAAACACTCCGTCCGGCATACACTCTGTCCGGCAATCACTCCGTCCGTCAAACAATCCGTCCGACAAACACTCCGTCCGACAAACATTCTGTCCGACAAACACTGCATCCGACAAACACTCCGTCCGACAAACACTCCATCCGCCAAAGGCTCCGTCCGATAAACGCTCCGTCCAACAAACGTTCCATCTGCCAAATGCTCCGTCCGACAAATGCTCCGTCCGACAAATGCGCCGTCCGACAAACACTCCGTCCGACAAACACTCCATCTGACAAACACTCCGTCCGACAAACACTCCGTCCGACAATCACGCCGTCCGACAATCACACCGTCTGACAAACACGCCATCCGACAAACACGCCGTCCGACAAACACGCCGCCCGGCAAACATGCCCTCTGGCAAGCACGCCGCCGGGCAAACACGCCGCCCGGCAAACACGCCGCCCGGCAAACACACCACCCGGCAAGCATGCAGTCCGGCAAACACGCCCTCTGGCAAACATGCCCTCTGGCAAACACGCCCTCTGGCAAAAACTCCGTCCGGCAAACACTCCCTCCGGCAAAAGCTCCGTCCGGCAAACACTCCGTCCAGCAAACACTACCTCTGGCAAACACGCTGTCCGACAAACACTCCATCCGGCAAACACTCCGTACACCATAAACTCCATCCGTCAAACACTCTGTCTGCCAAACACTCCGTCCGGCAAACACGCCGTCCGGAAAACACTCCGTCCGGCAAACACTCCGTCCGACAAACACTCCGTCGAACAAACACTCCTCCGCCAAACACTACGTCCGCCAAACAGTACGTCTGCCAAACACTACATCCGACAAACACTCCGTCCGGCAAACACTCCATCCGGCAAACACTCTGCCCGGCAAATACTCAGGCCGACAAACACTCCGTCCGGCAAACACACCGTCCAGCAAACACGCCATCCTGCAAACACTCCATCTGGCAAACACTCCGTCCACCAAACACTCCATCTGCCAAACGCTCTGTCCGTCAAAAACTCCGTCCGCCAAACACTCTGTCCGCCAAACACACCGTCCGACAAACATTCCGTCCACCAAACACTACGTCCGCCAAACAGTACGTCCGCCAATCACTACGTCCGCCAAACACACCGTCCGACAAACACTCAGTACACTATACACTCCATCCGTCAAACACTCTGTCCGCCAAACACTCCGTCCGCCAAACACTCCATCCGCCAAAGGCTCCGTCCGATAAACGCTCCGTCCAACAAACGTTCCATCTGCCAAATGCTCCGTCCGACAAACGCTCCGTCCGACAAATGCGCCATCCGACAAACACTCCGTCCGACAAACACTCCATCTGACAAACACTCCATCCGACAAACACTCCGTCCGACAATCACGCCGTCCGACAATCACGCCGTCCGACAAACACGCCATCCGACAAACACGCCGTCCGACAAACACGCCGCCCGGCAAACATGCCCTCTGGCAAGCACGCCGCCGGGCAAACACGCCGCCCGGCAAACACACCACCCGGCAAGCATGCAGTCCGGCAAACACGCCCTCTGGCAAACATGCCCTCTGGCTAACACGCCCTCTGGCAAAAACTCCGTCCGGCAAACACACCCTCCGGCAAAAGCTCCGTCCGGCAAACACTCCGTCCAGCAAACACTACCTCTGGCAAACACGCTGTCCGACAAACACTCCATCCGGCAAACACTCCGTACCCCATAAAGTCCATCCGTCAAACACTCTGTCCGCCAAACACTCCGTCCGGCAAACACGCCGTCCGGAAAACAATCCGTCCGGCAAACACTCCGTCCGACAAACACTCCGTCGAACAAACACTCCTCCGTCAAACACAACGTCCGCCAAACAGTACGTCTGCCAAAAACTACATCCGACAAACACTCCGTCCGACAAACACACCGTCCGACAAAAACTCTGTCCACCAAACACTCCTCCGCCAAACACTCCATCTGGCAAACACTCCAAACCCTCCGTCCGGCAAACATTCCATCCGGCAAACATTCTGTCTGGCAAACACTCCATCCGGCAAACACTCCATCCGGCAAACACTCTGCCCGGCAAATACACAGGCCGACAAACACTCCGTCCGGCAAACACACCACCCGGCAAACACGCCGTCTGGCAAACACGCCATCCGGCAAACACGCCGTCCGGCAAACACTCCATCTGGCAAACACTCCGTCCGCCAAACACTCCGTCTGCCAAACGCTCTGTCCATCAAAAACTCCATCCGCCAAACACTCTGTCCGCCAAACACTCCGTCCGACAAACATTCCATCCACCAAACACTACGTCCGCCAAACAGTACGTCCGCCAATCACTACGTCCGCCAAACACACCGTCCGACAAACACTCAGTACACTATACACTCCATCCGTCAAACACTCTGTCCGCCAAACACTCCGTCCGCCAAACACTCCATCTTGCAAACACACCAAACCCTCCGTCCGGCAAACACTACCTCTGGCAAACACGCCGTCCGACAAATACTCCATCCAGCAAACACTCCGTACACCATACACTCCATCCATCAAACACTCTGTCCGCCAAACACTCCGTCTGGCAAACACTCCAAACCCTCCGTCCGGCAAACACTCCATCCAGCAAACAATCCTTCTGGCAAATAATCCGTCCGGCAAACACACCGTCCGGAAAACACTCTGCCCGGCAAATACTCCGGCCGACAAACACTCTGTCCGCCAAACACTCCGTCCGACAAACACTCCGTCCGCCAAACACTACGTCCGCCAAACAGTACGTCCGCCAAACACTACGTCCGCCAAACACTCCGTCCGACAAACACTACGTCCGCCAAACACTCCTCCGCCAAACACTCCATCTGGCAAACACTCCAAACCCTCCGTCCGGCAAACACTCCATCCAGCAAACACTCCATCTGGCAAACACTCCGTCCGGCAAACACTCTGCCCGGCAAATACTCAGGCCGACAAACACTCTGTCCGGCAAGCACTCCGCCCGGCAAGCAAGCCGTCCGGCAATCACGCCGTCCGGCATACACTCCGTCCGGCAAACACACCGTCCGGCAAACACTCCGTCCGCCAAACACTCCGTCCGCCAAACAGTACGTCCGCCAAACACTACGTCCGCCAAAAACTCCATCCGACAAACACTCCTTCCGACAAACACCCCGTCTGCCAAACACCCCGTCCGGCAGACACCCCGTCTGACAGATACTCCGTCCGACCGACACGCCGTCCGACAGACACGCCATCCAACAGACACGCCGTCCGACAGACACGTCGTCCGACAGACACTCCGTCTGACAAACACTCCGTCCGAGAAACACTCCGTCCGGCAAACACTCCGTCCGCCAAACACGCCGGCTGCAAAACACGCCGTCCGCCAAACACGCCGTCTGACAAACACACCGTCCGACAAACACGCCGTCCGACAAACACGCCTTCCGACAAATACGCCATCCGACAAACATGCCGTCCGACAAACACACCGTCCGACAAACGCGCCGTCGGACAAACGC
Source organism: Somniosus microcephalus (assembly GCF_052327205.1). Lineage (NCBI taxonomy): Eukaryota > Metazoa > Chordata > Chondrichthyes > Squaliformes > Somniosidae > Somniosus > Somniosus microcephalus. The sequence goes on from NW_028225298.1 coordinate 228,025, forward strand.
GCCATCCGACAAACAGGCCGTCCGACAAACACGCCGTCCGAGAAACACGCCGTCTGACAAACATGCCATCTGACAAACACGCCGTCCGGCAAACGCTCCGTCCAACAAATGCAGCATCCGGCAAACACTCCGTCCGGCAGACACTCCGTCCGACAAACACGCCATCTGTCAAACACGACGTCCGGCAAACACTCCGTCCGGCATACACTCTGTCCAGCAATCACTCCGTCCGTCAAACAATCCGTCCAACAAACACTCCGTCCGACAAACATTCTGTCCGACAAACACTGCATCCGACAAACACTCCGTCCGACAAACACTGCATCCGCCAAAGGCTCCGTCCGATAAACGCTCCGTCCAACAAACGTTCCATCTGCCAAATGCTCCGTCCGACAAACGCTCCGTCCGACAAATGCACCGTCCGACAAACACTCCGTCCGACAAACACTCCATCTGACAAACACTCCGTCCGACAAACACTCCGTCCGACAATCACGCCGTCCGACAATCATGCCGTCCGACAAACACGCCATCCGACAAACACGCCGTCCGACAAACACGCCGCCCGGCAAACATGCCCTCTGGCAAGCACGCCGCTGGGCAAACACGCCGCCCGGCAAACACGCCGCCCAGCAAACACACCACCCGGCAAGCATGCAGTCTGGCAAACACGCCCTCTGGCAAACACGCCCTCTGGCAAAAACTCCGTCCGGCAAACACTCCCTCCGGCAAAAGCTCCGTCCGGCAAACACTCCGTCCAGCAAACACTACCTCTGGCAAACACGCTGTCCGACAAACACTCCATCCGGCAAAGACTCCGTACACCATAAACTCCATCCGTCAAACACTCTGTCCGCCAAACACTCCGTCCGGCAAACACGCCGTCCGGAAAACACTCCGTCCGGCAAACACTCCGTCCGACAAACACTCCGTCGAACAAACACTCCTCCGCCAAACACTACGTCCGCCAAACAGTACATCTGCCAAACACTACATCCGACAAACACTCCATCCGGCAAACACTCCATCCGGCAAACACTCTGCCCGGCAAATACTCAGGCCGACAAACACTCCGTCCGGCAAACACACCGTCCGGCAAACACGCCGTCCGGCAAACACTCCATCTGGCAAACACTCCGTCCACCAAACACTCCATCTGCCAAACGCTCTGTCCGTCAAAAACTCCGTCCGCCAAACACTCTGTCCGCCAAACACTCCGTCCGACAAACATTCCGTCCACCAAACACTACGTCCGCCAAACAGTACGTCCGCCAATCACTACGTCCGCCAAACACACCGTCCGACAAACACTCAGTACACTATACACTCCATCCGTCAAACACTCTGTCCGCCAAACACTCCGTCCGCCAAACACTCCATCTGGCAAACACACCAAACCCTCCGTCCGGCAAACACTACCTCTGGCAAACACGCCGTCCGACAAACACTCCGTCCGACAAACACTCCATCTGCCAAACGCTCTGTCCGTCAAAAACTCCGTCCGCCAATCACTCTGTCCGCCAAACACTCCGTCCGACAAACATTCCGTCCACCAAACACTACGTCCGCCAAACAGTACGTCCACCAATCACTACGTCCGACAAACACGCCGTCCGAGAAACACGCCGTCTGACAAACATGCCATCCGGCAAACACTCCGTCTGGCAAACACTACGTCTGGCAAACACTCACTCCGGCAAACACGCCATCAGGCAAACACTCCGTCCACCATACACTGCGTCCGCCAAACACTCCGTCCGCCAAACACTCCGTCCGCCAAACACTCCGTCCGCCAAACACTCTGTCTGGCTAACACTCCGAACACACAGTCTGGCAAACGCTCCGTCCGACAAACCCTCCATCAGGCAAACACTCCGTCCGGTAAACACTTCTTCCGACAAACACTCCGTCCAACAAACACCCCGTCCGACAAACACACCGTCCGACAAACACACCATCCGACAAACACAACATCCGCCAAACACTCCGTCCGCCAAAGGCTCCGTCCGACAAACGCTCCGTCCGTCAAACGCTCCGTCCGCCAAACGCTCCGTCTGATAAACGCTCCGTCCGACAAACGCGCCGTCCAACAAACACTCTGTCCGACAAACACTCCGTCCGACAAACACTCCGTCCGACAAACACTCCGTCCGACAAACACGCCATCCGACAAATATGCCGTCCGAGAAACATGCCGTCCGAGAAACACGCCGTCCGACAATTACGCCGTCCAACAAACACGCCACCTGACAAACACGCCGTCCGACTAACACGTCGTCCGGCAAACACGACCTCTGGCAAACACGCCGCCGGGCAAACACGCCGCCCGGCAAACACGCCGCCCGGCAAACACACCGCCCGGCAAGCATGCCGTCCGGCAAACACGCCCTTTGGCAAATAGGTCGTCCGGCAAACACGCCCTCTGGCAAACACTCCGTCCGGCAAAAATTACCTCCGGCAAACGCGCCGTCCGGCAAACACTCGGTCCAGCAAACACTACCTCCGGCAAACACGCCGTCCGACAAACACTCCATCCAGCAAACATTCCGTACACCATACACTCCATCCACCAAACACTCTGTCCACCAGACACTCCGTCCGCCAAACACTCCGCCTGGCAAACACTCCAAACCCTCCATCCAGCAAACACTCCATCCGGCAAACACTCCATCTGGCAAACACTCCGTCCGACAAATACTCCGTCTGGCAAACACTCCGCCCGCCAAACACGCCGTCCGGCAAACACGCCGTACGGCAAACACACCGTCCGGCAAACACTCCGTCCGGCAAACACTCCTTCCAACAAACACTCCGCCCGACAAACACTCCATCCGACAAACACTCCGTCCGACATACACTCCGTCCGACAAACACTCCATCCGGCAAACACTCCCTCCAGCAAACGCGCCGACTGGCAAACACACCATCCAGCAAGCACTACCTCCAGCAAACACGTTGTCCGACAAACACTCCATCCGGCAAACACTCCGTACACCATACACTCCATGCGCCAAACACTCTGTCCGCCAAACACTCCGTCCGCCAAACACTCCGTCTGGAAAACACTTCAAACCCTCCGTCCGGCAAACACACCATCCGGCAAACACTCCATCTGGCAAACACGCCGTCCGGCAAACACTCTCTCCGGCAAACATGCCATCCGGCAAACACTCCATCTGGCAAACACTACGTCTGGCAAACACTCACTCCGGCAAACACGCCATCAGGCAAACACTCCATCCACCATACACTGCGTCCGCCAAACACTCCGTCCGCCAAATACTCCGTCCGCCAAACACTCCGTCCGCCAAACACTCCGTCTGGCAAACACTCCGAACACTCAGTATGGCAAACACTCCGTCCGACAAACCCTCCATCAGGCAAACACTCCGTCCGGTAAACACTCCGTCCGACAAACACTCCGTCCAACAAACACCCCGTCCGACAAACACACCGTCCGACAAACACACCATCCGACAAACACTCCGTCCGCCAAACACTCCGTCCGCCAAAGGCTCCGTCCGACAAATGCTCCGTCTGACAAACGCTCCGTCCGCCAAACGCTCCATCCGATAAACGCTCCGTCCGACAAACGCGCCGTCCGACATACACTCTGTCCGACAAAAACTCCGTCCGACAAACACTCCGTCCGACAAACACTTCGTCCGACAAACACACCATCCGACAAACACGCCGTCCGAGAAACACGCCGTCCGAGAAACATGCCGTCCGACAAATACGCCGTCCAACAAACACGCCATCTGACAAACACGCCGTCCGACTAACACGCCGTCCGGCAAACACGCCCTCTGGCAAACACGCCGCCGGGCAAACACGCCGCCCGGCAAACACGCCGCCCGACAAACATACCGCCCGGCAAGCATGCCGTCCGGCAAACACGCCCTTTGGCAAATAGGTCGTCCGGCAAACACGCCCTCCGGCAAACACTCCGTCCGGCAAAAACTCCCTCCGGCAAACGCGCCGTCCGGCAAACACTCGGTCCAGCAAACACTACCTCCGGCAAACACGCCGTCCGACAAACACTCCATCCAGCAAACACTCCGTACACCATACACTACATCCACCAAACACCCTGTCCACCAGACACTCCGTCCGCCAAACACTCTGTCTGACAAACACTCCAAACCCTCCGCCCGCCAAACACGCCGTCCGGCAAACACGCCGTCCGGCAAACACACCGTCTGGCAAACACTCCGTCCGGCAAAAACACCTTCCAACAAACACTCCGCCCGACAAACACTCCATCTGACAAACACTCCGTCCGACATACACTCCGTCCGACAAACACTCCATCCGGCAAACACTCCCTCCGGCAAACGCGCCGTCCGGCAAACACTCCATCCAGCAAGCACTACCTCCGGCAAACACGCTGTCCGACAAACACTCCATCCGGCAAACACTCCGTACACCATACACTCCATCCGCCAAACACTCTGTCCGCCAAACACTCCGTCCGCCAAACACTCCATCTGGAAAACACTTCAAACCTTCCGTCCGGCAAACACACCATCCGGCAAACACTCCATCTGGCAAACACTCCGTCCGGCAAACACTCCGTCCGGCAAACACTCTGCCTGGCAAATACGCTGGCAGAAAAGCACTCCGTGCGGCAAACACTCCTTCCGACAAACACGCCATCCGACAAACACACCATCCGACAAACATGCCGTCCGACAAACACGCCGTCCAACAAACACGGCGTCCGACAAACACGCCATCCGGCAAATACGCCGTCCGAGAAACATGCCGTCCGAGAAACACGGTGTCCGACATAAACTCCGTCCGACAAACACGCCGTCCGACAAACACGTCGTCCGACAAACACGCCATCTGGCAAACACGCCCTCTGGCAAACACGCGCCCGGCAAACACGCCGCCCAGCAAAAAAGCCGCCCGGCAAACAAACCACCCGGAAAACATGCCACCCGGCAAGCACGCCGTCTGGCATACATGCCCTCCAGCATACACGCCGTCCGGCAAACACTCTCTCCGGCAAACATGCCATCCGGCAAACACTCCGTCTGGCAAACACTACGTCTGGCAAACACTCACTCCGGCAAACACGCCATCAGTCAAACACTCCGTCCGCCAAACACTCCGTCCACCAAACACTCCGTCTGGCAAACACTACCTCTGGCAAACACGCCGTCCGACAAACACACCATCAGGCAAATACTCCGTCCGGTAAACACTCTGTCCGACAAACACTCCGTCCAACAAACACCCCGTCTGACAAACACACCGTCCGACAAACACACAATCCGACAAACACTCCGTCTGACAAACACTCCATCCGGCAAACACTCCCTCCAGCAAACGCGCCATCCGGCAAACACACCGTCCAGCAAACACTACCTCTGGCAAACACGCCGTCCGACAAACACACCATCCTGCAAACACTCTGTACACCATACACTCCATCCGCCAAACACTCTGTCCGCCAAACACTCCGTCCGCCAAACACTCTGTCTGGCAAACACTCCAAACCCTCCGTCCGGCAAACACTCCATCTGGCAAACACTCCATCCGCCAAACACTCCATCCGCCAAACACTCCGCCCGGCAAACATGCCGTCCGGCAAACACGCCGTCCGGCAAACACACCGTCTGGCAAAAACTCCATCCGGCAAACACTCCGTCCGCCAAACACACCGTCCGCCAAACACTCCGTCCGACAAACACTCCGTCCGACAAATACTACGTCCGCCAATCAGTACGTCCGCCAAACACTACGTCCGCCAAACACTCCGTCCGACAAACACTCCGTCCGACAAACACACCGTCCAACAAACACTCTGTCCGACAAACACGCTATCCGACAAAGACGCGTCCGACAAACACGCCATCCGACAAACACGACGTCCGACAGACACTCCGTCCGACAAGCACCCCGTCCGAGAAATACTCCGTCCGGCAAACACTCTGTCCGCCACACACGCTGGCCGCCAAACACGCCGTCCGCCAAACACGCCGTCTGACAAACACGCCATCCGACAAACACGCTGTCTGACAAACACGCCTTCCGACAAACACGCCATCCGACAAACACGCAGTCCGACAAACACATCGTCCGACAAACGCGCCGTCCGACAAAGGCTCCGTCCGGCAAACACTCCGTCCGGCAAACACTCCGTCCAACAAACATGACGTCTGTCAAACACGCCATCCGGCAAACACTCCGTCCGGCATACAATCCGTCCGGCAATCACTCCGTCCGTCAAACACTCCGTCCGTCAAACACTCCATCCGGCAAACACTCCATCCGGCAAACACTCCGTCCGGCAAACACTCCATCAAGCAAACACTCCACCGGCATACACTCCATCTGTCAAACACTCCGTCCGACAAACACTCCGTCCGACAAACACTACGTCCGCCAAACACTCCGTCCGCCAAAGGCTGCGTCCGACAAACGCTCCATCCGACAAACGTTCCGTCCACCAAAAGCTCCGTCCGATAAATGCTCCGTCCGACAAACACGCCGTCCGACAAACACTCCGTCCGACAAACATTCCGTCCGACAAATACTCCGTCCGACAAACACTCCGTCCGACAAACACGCCGTCCAACAAACACGCCATCCGACAAACACGCCATCCGAGAAACACGCCGTCCGAGAAACACGCCGTCCGACAAATATGCCGTCCAACAAACACGCCTGCCGACAAACACGCCGTCTGGCAAACACGCCCTCTGGCAAACACGCCGCCGGGCAAACAAGCCGCCCGGCAAACACGCCGCCCGGCAAACACACCGCCCGGCAAGCATGCCGTCCGGCAAACACGCCCTCTGGCAAATACGCCATCCGGCAAACACGCCCTCCGGCAAACACTCCGTCCGGCAAAAACTCCCTCCGGCAAACGCGCCGTCCGGCAAATACTCGGTCCAGCAAATGCTACCTCCGGCAATCACACCGTCCGACAAACACTCCATCCAGCAAACACTCCGTACACCATACACTCCATCCGCCAAACACTCTGTCCGCCAAACACTCCGTCCGCCAAACACTCCATCTGGCAAACACTCCAAACCCTCCGTCCGGCAAACACTCCATCCAGCAAACACTCCGCCAGGCAAACACGCCGTCCGGCAAACACACCGTCCGGCAAATACGCCGTCCGGCAAACACACCGTCCGGCAAACACTCCGTCTGCCAAACACTCCGTCTGACAAACACTCCGTCCGACAAACACTCCGTCCGACAAACACACCGTCCGACAAACACTCTGTCCGCCAAACAGTACGTCCGCCAAACACTACGTCCGCCAAACACTCCGTCCGACAAACACTCCGTCCGACAAACACTCCGTCCGACAAACACACCGTCCGACAAACACTCTGTCCGACAAACACTCCGTCCGACAAATACGCTATCCGACAAACACGCCGTCCGACAAACACGCCGTCCGACAAACACGCTATCCGGCAAACACTCCGTCCGACAAACACGCCATCCAACAAACACGCCGTCCGACAAACACGCCGTCTGACAAGCACGCCGTCCGACAAAAACCCCGTCCGACATACACTCTGTCCAACAAACACCCCGTCTGCCAAACACCCTGTCCAGCAGACAACCCATCCGACAGACACTCTGTCCGACCGACATGCCGTCCGACAGACACGCCGTCCGACAGACAGGCCGTCCGACAGACACGCCGTCCGACAGACACTCCGTCCGACAAACACTACGTCCGACAAACACTCCGTCCGGCAAACACTCCGCCCGGCAAACACGCCGTCCGGCAATCACGCCGTCCGGCAAACACACCGTCCGGAAACACTCCGTCCGCCAAACACTCCGTCCGCCAAACACTCCGTCCGCCAAACATTACGTCCGCCAAACACTACATCCGCCAAACACTCCGTCCGACAAACACTCCTTCCGACAAACACCCCGTCTGCCAAACACTCCGTCCGGCAGACACCCCGTCCGACAGATACTCCGTCCGACCGACACGCTGTCCGACAGACACGCCATCCAACAGACACGCCGTCCGACAGACATGTCGTCCGACAGACACTCCGTCCGGCAAACACTCCGTCCGGCAAACACTCCCTCCGGTATACACTCCAACCGTCAAACACTCCGTCCGACAAACACTCCGTCTGACAAGCACTCCGTCCGGCAAACACTCTGCCCGGCAAATACTCAGGCCGACAAACACTCCGTCCGGCAAACACACCGCCCGGCAAACACGCCGTCCGGCAAACACGCCGTCCGGCAAACACTCTGTCCGCCAATCACTCTGTCCACCAAACACTCCATCTGGCAAACACTCCAAACCCTCCTTCCGGCAAACACTCCATCCGGCAAACACACCGTCTGGCAAACACTCCATCCGGCAAACACTCCGTCCAACAAACGCTCTGTTCTGCAAACACTCCATCCGGCAAACACTCCGTCCGACAAACACGCCGTCCATCAAACACGCCGTCCGGCAAACACTCCCTCCGGCATATACTCCATCCGGCAATCACTCCGTCCGTCAAACACTCCATCCGGCAAACACTCCATCCGGCAAACACTCCGTCCGGCAAGCACTCCATCCGGCAAACACTCCGTCTGGCAAACACTCCCTCCGGTATACACTCCAACCGTCAAACACTCCGTCCGACAAACACTCCGTCCGACAAGCACTCCGTCCGGCAAACACTCTGCCCGGCAAATACTCAGGCCGACAAACACTCCGTCCGGCAAACACACCGCCCGGCAAACACGCCGTCCGGCAAACACGCCGTCTGGCAAACACGCCGTCTGGCAAGCACTCCGTCTGGCAAACACTCCGTCCGCCAAACACTCTGTCCGCCAAACACTCTGTCCATCAAAAACTCCGTCCGCCAAACACTCCGTCCGCCAAACACTCCGTCCGACAAACACTCCATCCGCCAAACACTACATGCGCCAAACAGTACGTCCGCCAAATACTACGTCCGCCAAACACTCCGTCCGACAAACACTCCGTACACCATACACTCCATCCGTCAAACACTCTGTCCGCCAAACACTCCATCCGCCAAACACTCCATCTGGCAAACACTCCAAACCCTCCGTCCGGCAAGCACTACCTCTGGCAAACACGCCGTCCGACAAACACTCCATCCGGCAAACACTCCGTACACCATACACTCCATCCATCAAACACTCTGTCCGCCAAACACTCAATCTGGCAAACACTCCAAACCCTCCATCCGGCAAACACTCCATCCAGCAAACAATCCTTCTGGCAAATACTCCGTCCGGCAAACACTCCATCCGGAAAACACTCTGCCCGGCAAATACTCCGTCCGACAAACACTCCGTCCGCCAAACACTCCGTCCGACAAACACTCCGTCCGCCAAACACTACGTCCGCCAAACAGTACGTCCGCCAAACACTACGTCCGCCAAACACTCCGTCCGACAAACACTCCGTCCGACAAACACACCGTCCGACAAAAACTCTGTCCGCCAAACACTCCTCCGCCAAACACTCCATCTGGCAAACACTCCAAACCCTCCGTCCGGCAAACACTCCATCCAGCAAACACTCCATCTGGCAAACACTCCGTCCGGCAAACACTCTGCCCGGCAAATACTCAGGCCGACAAACACTCCATCCGGCAAACACTCCGTCCGCCAAACACGCCGGCCGCAAAACACGCCGTCCGCCAAACACGCCGTCTGACAAACACACCGTCCGACAAACACGCCGTCCGACAAACACGCCTTCCAACAAATACGCAATCCGACAAACATGCCGTCTGACAAACACACGGTCCGACAAACGCGCCGTCGGACAAACACGCCGTCTGACAAACAGGCCGTCCGACAAACACGCCATCCGAGAAACACGCCGTCCGACAAACATGCCGTCTGACAAACACGCCGTCCGGCAAACGCTCCATCCAACAAATGCAGCATCCGGCAAACACTCCATCCGGCAAACACTCCGCCCGGCAAACACGCCGTCCGGCAAACACGCCGTCCGGCAAACACACCGTCTGGCAAAAACTCCATCCGGCAAACACTCCGTCCGCCAAACACACCGTCCGCCAAACACTCCGTCCGACAAACACTCCGTCCGACAAATACTACGTCCGCCAAACAGTACGTCCGCCAAACACTACGTCCGCCAAACACTCCGTCCGACAAACACTCCGTCCGACAAACACACCGTCCGACAAACACTCTGTCCGACAAACACGCTATCCGACAAAGACGCGTCCGACAAACACGCCATCCGACAAACACGACGTCCGACAGACACTCCGTCCGACAAGCACCCCGTCCGAGAAATACTCCGTCCGGCAAACACTCTGTCCGCCACACACGCTGGCCGCCAAACACGCCGTCCGCCAAACACGCCGTCTGACAAACACGCCATCCGACAAACACGCTGTCTGACAAACACGCCTTCCGACAAACACACCATCCGACAAACACGCAGTCCGACAAACACATCGTCCGACAAACGCGCCGTCCGACAAAGGCTCCGTCCGGCAAACACTCCGTCCGGCAAACACTCCGTCCAACAAACATGACGTCTGTCAAACACGCCATCCGGCAAACACTCCGTCCGGCATACAATCCGTCCGGCAATCACTCCGTCCGTCAAACACTCCGTCCGTCAAACACTCCATCCGGCAAACACTCCATCCGGCAAACACTCCGTCCGGCAAACACTCCATCGAGCAAACACTCCTCCGGCATACACTCCATCTGTCAAACACTCCGTCCGACAAACACTCCGTCCGACAAACACTACGTCCGCCAAACACTCCGTCCGCCAAAGGCTGCGTCCGACAAACGCTCCATCCGACAAACGTTCCGTTCACCAAAAGCTCCGTCCGATAAATGCTCCGTCCGACAAACACGCCGTCCGACAAACACTCCGTCCGACAAACATTCCGTCCGACAAATACTCCGTCCGACAAACACTCCGTCCGACAAACACGCCGTCCAACAAACACGCCATCCGACAAACACGCCATCCGAGAAACACGCCGTCCGAGAAACACGCCGTCCGACAAATATGCCGTCCAACAAACACGCCATCCGACAAACACGCCTGCCGACAAACACGCCGTCTGGCAAACACGCCCTCTGGCAAACACGCCGCCGGGCAAACACGCCGCCCGGCAAACACGCCGCCCGGCAAACACACCGCCCGGCAAGCATGCCGTCCGGCAAACACGCCCTCTGGCAAATACGCCATCCGGCAAACACGCCCTCCGGCAAACACTCCGTCCGGCAAAAACTCCCTCCGGCAAACGCGCCGTCCGGCAAACACTCGGTCCAGCAAATGCTACCTCCGGCAATCACACCGTCCGACAAACACTCCATCCAGCAAACACTCCGTACACCATACACTCCATCCGCCAAACACTCTGTCCGCCAAACACTCCGTCCGCCAAACACTCCGTCTGGCAAACACTCCAAACCCTCCGTCCGGCAAACACTCCATCCAGCAAACACTCCGCCCGGCAAACACGCCGTCCGGCAAACACTCCGTACACCATACACTCCATCCGCCAAACACTCTGTCCGCCAAACACTCCGTCTGCCAAACACTCCGTCTGGCAAACACTCCAAACCCTCCGTCCGGCAAACACTCCATCCAGCAAACACTCCGCCCGGCAAACACGCCGTCCGGCAAACACGCCGTCCGGCAAACACTCTGTCCGCCAATCACTCTGTCCACCAAACACTCCATCTGGCAAACACTCCAAACCCTCCTTCCGGCAAACACTCCATCCGGCAAACACACCGTCTGGCAAACACTCCATCCGGCAAACACTCCGTCCAACAAACGCTCTGTTCTGCAAACACTCCATCCGGCAAACACTCCGTCCGACAAACACGCCGTCCATCAAACACGCCGTCCGGCAAACACACCCTCCGGCATATACTCCATCCGGCAACCACTCCGTCCGTCAAACACTCCATCCGGCAAACACTCCGTCCGGCAAACACTCCGTCCGGCAAGCACTCCATCCGGCAAACACTCCGTCTGGCAAACACTCCCTCCGGTATACACTCCAACCGTCAAACACTCCGTCCGACAAACACTCCGTCCGACAAGCACTCCGTCCGGCAAACACTCTGCCCGGCAAATACTCAGGCCGACAAACACTCCGTCCGGCAAACACACCGCCCGGCAAACACGCCGTCCGGCAAACACGCCGTCTGGCAAACACGCCGTCTGGCAAACACTCCGTCTGGCAAACACTCCGTCCGCCAAACACTCTTTCCGCCAAACACTCTGTCCGTCAAAAACTCCGTCCGCCAAACACTCCGTCCGCCAAACACTCCGTCCGACAAACACTCCGTCCGCCAAACACTACATGCGCCAAACAGTACGTCCGCCAAATACTACGTCCGCCAAACACTCCGTCCGACAAACACTCCGTACACCATACACTCCATCCGTCAAACACTCTGTCCGCCAAACACTCCATCCGCCAAACACTCCATCTGGCAAACACTCCAAACCCTCCATCCGGCAAGCACTACCTCTGGCAAACACGCCGTCCGACAAACACTCCATCCGGCAAACACTCCGTACACCATACACTCCATCCATCAAACACTCTGTCCGCCAAACACTCAATCTGGCAAACACTCCAAACCCTCCATCCGGCAAACACTCCATCCAGCAAACAATCCTTCTGGCAAATACTCCGTCCGGCAAACACTCCATCCGGAAAACACTCTGCCCGGCAAATACTCCGTCCGACAAACACTCCGTCCGCCAAACACTCCGTCCGACAAACACTCCGTCCGCCAAACACTACGTCCGCCAAACAGTACGTCCGCCAAACACTACGTCCGCCAAACACTCCGTCCGACAAACACTCCGTCCGACAAACACACCGTCCGACAAAAACTCTGTCCGCCAAACACTCCTCCGCCAAACACTCCATCTGGCAAACACTCCAAACCCTCCGTCCGGCAAACACTCCATCCAGCAAACACTCCATCTGGCAAACACTCCGTCCGGCAAACACTCTGCCCGGCAAATACTCAGGCCGACAAACACTCCGTCCGGCAAACACTCCGTCCGCCAAACACGCCGGCCGCAAAACACGCCGTCCGCCAAACACGCCGTCTGACAAACACACCGTCCGACAAACACGCCGTCCGACAAACACGCCTTCCAACAAATACGCAATCCGACAAACATGCCGTCTGACAAACACACGGTCCGACAAACGCGCCGTCGGACAAACACGCCGTCTGACAAACAGGCCGTCCGACAAACACGCCATCCGAGAAACACGCCGTCCGACAAACATGCCGTCTGACAAACACGCCGTCCGGCAAACGCTCCGTCCAACAAATGCAGCATCCGGCAAACACTCCGTCCGGCATACACTCCGTCCGACAAACACGCCATCTGTCAAACACGACGTCCGGCAAACACTCCGTCCGGCATACACTCTGTCCGGCAATCACTCCGTCCGTCAAACAATCCGTCCGACAAACACTCCGTCCGACAAACATTCTGTCCGACAAACACTCCGTCCGACAAACACTCCGTCCGACAAACATTCCATCCACCAAAGGCTCCGTCCGATAAACGCTCCGTCCAACAAACGTTCCATCTGCCAAATGCTCCGTCCGACAAACGCTCCGTCCGACAAATGCTCCGTCCGGCAAACACTCCGTCCGGCAAACACTCCATCCGTCAAGCACGCCGTCTGTCAAACACGCCGTCCGGCGAATAGTCCGTCCGGCATACACTCCGTCCGGAAATCACTCCGTCCGTGAAGCACTCCATCCGGCAAACACTCCGTCCGGCAAACACTCCATCCGGCAAACACTCCGTCCGACAAACACTCCGTCCGACATACACTCCGGCCAACAAACACTCCGTCCGACAAACAATCCATCCGACAAACACGCCATCCGACAAACACACGGTCCGCCAAACACTCCGTCCGCCAAACACTCCGTCCACCAAACACTCCATCTGACAAACACTCAGTCTGACAAACACTCCATCCGAAAAACACTCTGTCCGACAAACACTCTGTCCAACAAACACTCCGTCCAACAAACACACCGTCCGACAGAAACTCCGTCCGACAAACAATCCGTCCGACAAACACGCAGTCCGACAAACACGACGTCCATCAAACATTCCGTCCGCCAAACACTCCGTCCGCCAAACACTCCGTCCGACAGACAGTCCATCCGACAGACACTCCGTCCGACAGACACTCCGTCCGACAGACACTCATCCGACAGACACTCCGTCCGACAGACACTCCGTCCAACAGACACGCCGTCCGACAGGCACGCCGTCCGACAGACACTCCATCCGACTAACACTCCGTCCGACAAACACTCCGTCCGACAAAAACTCCGTCCGACAAACACTCCGTCCGACTAACACTCCGTCCGACAAACACTCCATCCGACAAATACTATGTCCGCCAAACACTCCGTCCGACAAACACGCCGTCCGACAAACACGCCGTCAGACAAACAAGCCATCCGACAAACACACCGTCCGACCAACACGCCGTCCAACAAACACGCCGTCCGACAAACACGCCGTCCGACAAACACGCCATTCGACAAACACTCCTTCCAACAAACACGCCGTCCGACAAACACGCCATCCAACAAACACGCAGACCGACAAACACGCCGTCCAATAAACACGGCGTCCGACAAACACGCCGTCCGGCAAAAACGCCGTCCGAGAAACATGCCGTCCGAGAAACACGGCGTCCGACATAAACCCCGTTCGACAAACACGCCATCCAACAAAGACGCCCTCCGACAAACACGCCATCTGGCAAACACGCCCTCTGGCACACACGCGCCCGGCAAACACGCCGCCCGGCAAACAAGCCGCCCGGCAAACAAACCGCCCGGCAAACATGCTGCCCGGCAAGCATGCCGTCTGGCATACACGCCCTCCAGCATACACGCCGTCCGGAAAACACGCCCTCCGGCAAACACGCCGTCCGGCAAAAACTCTGTCCGTCAAACACGCCCTCCTGCAAACACGCCGTCCGGCAAACACACCATCCGCCAAACACTTCCTCCGACAAACATGCTATCCGGCAAACACTCCAGCCGGCAAACACTACGTCTGGCAAAAACTCACTCCGACAAACACACCATCCGGCAAACACTCCGTCCACCATACACTGCGTCCGCCAAACACTCCGTCCGCTAAACACTCTGTCCCCCAAACACTCCGTCCGCCAAACACTCCATCTGGCAACACTCCGAACACTCCGTCTGGCAAATGCTCTGTCCGCCAAACCCTCCGTCTGGCAAACACTCCGTCCGGTAAACATTCCGTCCGAAAAAGACTCCGTCCAACAAACACCCCGTCCGACAAACACACCGTCCGAAAAACACTCCATCCAACAAACACTCCGTCCGACAAATACTCCATCCGGCAATCACTCCCTCCAGCAAACGCGCCATCCGGCAAACACTCCGTCCAGCAAATACTACTTTCGGCAAACACGACGTCCGACAAACACTCTATCCGGCAAACACACCATACACCATACCCTCCATCCGCCAAACACTCTGTCCGCCAAACACTCCATCTGCCAAACACTCCGTCTGGCAAACACACCAAACCCTCCGTCCGGCAAACACACCATCTGGCAAACACTCCATCTGGCAAACACTCCATCCGGCAAACACGCCGTCCGGCAAATACACCGTCCGGCAAACACTCCGTCCGCCAAACACTCCATCCGGCAAACACTCCGTCCAACAAACGCTCCATTCTGCAAACACTCCATCCGGCAATCACTCCGTCCGACAAACACGCCGTCCGTCAAACACGCCGTCCGGCAAACACTCCGTCTGGCATTTACACCATCCGGCAATCACTCCGTCCGTCAAACACTCCATCCGGCAAACACTCCGTCCGGCAAACACTCCATCCGGCAAGCACTCCATCCGGCAAACACTCCGTCCGGCAAACACTCCCTCCGGTATACACTCCAACCGTCAAACACTCCATCCGACAAACACTCCGTCCGACAAGCACTCCGTCCGGCAAACACTCTGCCCGGCAAATACTCAGGCCGACAAACACTCCGTCCGGCAAACACACCGCCCGGCAAACACGCCGTCCGGCAAACATGCCGTCCGGCAAACACGCCGTCCGGCAAACACTCTGTCCGCCAAACACTCTGTCCGCCAAACACTCCATCTGGCAAACACTCCAAACCCTCCTTCCGGCAAACACTCCATCCGGCAAACACTCCGTCTGGCAAACACTCCTTCCGGCAAACACTCCATCCAACAAACGCTCCCTTCTGCAAACACTCCATCCGGCAAACACTCCGTCTGACAAACACGCCGTCCATCAAACACGCCGTCCGGCAAACACTCCGTCCGGCATATACTCCGTCCGTCAATCACTCCGTCCGTCAAACACTCCATCCGTCAAACACTCCATCCGGCAAACACTCCATCAGGCAAGCACTCCATCCGGCAAACACACCGTCCGTCAAACACTCCGTCCGACAAACACTCCGTCCGACAAGCACTCCGTCCGGCAAACACTCTGCCTGGCAAATACTCAGGCCGACAAACACTCCATCCGGCAAACACACCGCCCGGCAAACACGCCGTCCGGCAAACACGCTGTCCGGCAAACACACCGTCCGGCAAACACTCCGTCTGGCAAACACTCCGTCCGCCAAACACTCTGTCCGCCAAACACTCTGTCCGTCAAAAACTCCGTCCGCCAAACACTCCGTCCGCCAAACACTCCGTCCGACAAACACTCCGTCCGCCAAACACTACATGCGCCAAACAGTACGTCCGCCAAACACTACGTCCGCCAAACACTCGGTCCGACAAACACTCCGTACACCATACACTCCATCCGTCAAACACTCTGTCCGCCAAACACTCCATCCGCCAAACACTCCATCTGGCAAACACTCCAAACCCTCCGTCCGGCAAACACTACCTCTGGCAAACACGCCGTCCGACAAACACTCCATCCGGCAAACACTCCGTACACCATACACTCCATCCATCAAACACCCTGTCCGCCAAACACTCCGTCTGGCAAACACTCCAAACCCTCCGTCCGGCAAACACTCCATCCAGCAAACAATCCTTCTGGCAAATACTCCGTCCGGCAAACACTCCATCCGGAAAACACTCTGCCCGGCAAATACTCCGTCCGACAAACACTCCGTCCGCCAAACACTCCGTCCGACAAACACTCCGTCCGCCAAACACTACGTCTGCCAAACAGTACGTCCGCCAAACACTACGTCCGCCAAACACTCCGTCCGACAAACACTCCGTCCGACAAACACACCGTCCGACAAAAACTCTGTCCGCCAAACACTACTCCGCCAAACACTCCATCTGGCAAACACTCCAAACCCTCCGTCCGGCAAACACTCCATCCAGCAAACACTCCATCTGGCAAACACTCCGTCCGGCAAACACTCTACCCGGAAAATACTCAGGCCGACAAACACTCCATCCGGCAAACACTCCGCCCGGCAAACACGCCGTCCGGCAATCACGCCGTCCGGCAAACACTCCGTCCGGCAAACACACCGTCCGGCAAACACTCCGTCCGCCAAACACTCCGTCCGCCAAACAGTACGTCCGCCAAACACTATGTCCGCCAAACACTCCGTCCGACAAACACTCCTTCCGACAAACACCCCGTCTGCCAAACACCCCATCCGGCAGACACCCCGTCCGACAGATACTCCGTCCGACCGACACGCCGTCCTACAGACACACCATCCAACAGACACGCCGTCCGACAGACACGTCGTCCGACAGACACTCCGTCCGGCAAACACTCCGTTCGGCAAACACTCCCTCCGGTATACACTCCAACCGTCAAACACTCCGTCCGACAAACACTCCGTCCGACAAGCACTCCGTCCGGCAAACACTCTGCCCGGCAAATACTCAGGCCGACAAACACTCTGTCCGGCAAACACACCGCCCGGCAAACACGCCGTCCGGCAAACACGCCTTCCGGCAAACTCGCCGTCCGGCAAACACTCTGTCCGCCAAACACTCTGTCCGCCAAACACTCCATCTGGCAAACACTCCAAACCCTCCTTCCGGCAAACACTCCATCCGTCAAACACTCCATCCGGCAAACACTCCGTCCAACAAACGCTCCGTTCTGCAAACACTCCATCCGGCAAACACTCCGTCCGACAAACACGCCGTCCGACAAACACGCCGTCCATCAAACACGACGTCCGGCAAACACTCCATCCGGCATATACTCCGTCCGGCAATCACTCCGTCCGTCAAACACTCCATCCGGCAAACACTCCATCCGGCAAACACTCCATCCGGCAAGCACTCCATCCGGCAAACACTCCGTCCGGCAAACATTCCCTCCGGTATACACTCCAACCGTCAAACACTCCATCCGACAAACACTCCGTCCGACAAGCACTCCGTCCGGCAAACACTCTGCCCGGCAAATACTCTGGCCGACAAACACTCCGTCCGGCAAACACACCGCCCGGCAAACACGCCGTCCGGCAAACACGCCGTCTGGCAAACACTCCGTCTGGCAAGCACTCCGTCCGTCAAACACTCTGTCCGCCAAACACTCTGTCCGTCAAAAACTCCGTCCGCCAAACACTCCGTCCGCCAAACACTCCGTCCGACAAACACTCCGTCCGCCAAACACTACATGCGCCAAACAGTACGTCCGCCAAACACTACGTCCGCCAAACACTCCATCTGACAAACACTCCGTACACCATACACTCCATCCGTCAAACACTCTGTCCGCCAAACACTCCATCCACCAAACACTCCATCTGGCAAACACTCCAAAACCTCCGTCCGGCAAACACTACCTCTGGCAAACACGCCGTCCGACAAACACCCCATCCGGCAAACACTCCATACACCATACACTCCATCCATCAAACACTCTGTCCGCCAAACACTCCGTCTGGCAAACACTCCAAACACTCCGTCCGGCAAACACTCCATCCAGCAAACAATCCTTCTGGCAAATACTCCGTCCGGCAAACACTCTGTCCGGAAAACACTCTGCCCGGCAAATACTCCGGCCGACAAACACTCCGTCCGCCAAACACTCCATCCGACAAACACTCCGACCGCCAAACACTACGTCCGCCAAACAGTACATCCGCCAAACACTACGTCCGACAAACACTCCGTCCGACAAACACTCCGTCCGACAAACACACCGTCCGACAAAAACTCTGTCCGCCAAACACTCCTCCGCCAAACACTCCATCTGGCAAACACTCCAAACCCTCCGTCCGGCAAACACTCCATCCAGCAAACACTCCATCTGGCAAACACTCCGTCCGGCAAACACACTGCCCGGCAAATACTCAGGCCGACAAACACTCCGTCCGGCAAACACTCCGCCCGGCAAACACGCCGTCCGGCAATCACGCCATCCGGCAAACACTCCGTCCGGCAAACACTCCGTCCGGCAAACACTCCGTCCGCC
Organism: Somniosus microcephalus; assembly: GCF_052327205.1. Taxonomy (NCBI): domain Eukaryota; kingdom Metazoa; phylum Chordata; class Chondrichthyes; order Squaliformes; family Somniosidae; genus Somniosus; species Somniosus microcephalus. Next base: position 247,514 of record NW_028225298.1, read on the forward strand.
AAACACTCCGTCCGCCAAACAGTACGTCCGCCAAACACTACATCCGCCAAACACCCCGTCCGGCAGACACCCCGTCCGACAGATACTCCATCCGACCGACACGCCGTCCGACAGACACGCCATCCAACAGACACGCCGTCCGACAGACACGTCGTCCGACAGACACTCTGTCTGACAAACACTCCGTCCGAGAAACACTCCGTCCGGCAAACACTCCGTCCGCCAAACACGCCGGCCGCAAAACACGCCGTCCGCCAAACACGCCGTCTGACAAACACATCGTCCGACAAACACGCCGTCCAACAAACACGCCTTCCGACAAATACGCCATCCGACAAACATGCCGTCCGACAAAGACACCGTCCGACAAACGCGCCGTCGGACAAACGCGCCGTCCGACAAACAGGCCGTCCGACAAACACGCCGTCCGAGAAACACGCCGTCCGACAAACATGCCGTCTGACAAACACGCCGTCTGGCAAACGCTCCGTCCAACAAATGCAGCATCCGGCAAACACTCCGTCCAGCATACACTCCGTCCGACAAACACGCCATCTGTCAAACACGACATCCGGCAAACACTCCATCCGGCATACACTCTGTCCGGCAATCACTCCGTCCGTCAAACAATCCGTCCGACAAACACTCCGTCCGACAAACATTCTGTCCGACAAAAATTCCATCGGACAAACACTCCGTCCGACAAACACTCCATCCGCCAAAGGCTCCGTCCGATAAACGCTCCGTCCAACAAACGTTCCATCTGCCAAATGCTCCATCCGACAAACGCTCCGTCCGACAAATGCACCGTCCGGCAAACACTCCGTCCGGCAAACACTCCATCCGTCAAGCACGCCGTCTGTCAAACACGCCGTCTGGCGAATAGTCCGTCCGGCATATACTCCGTCCGGCAATCACTCCGTCCGTGAAGCATTCTGTCCGGCAAACACTCCGTCCGGCAAACACTCCATCCGGCAAACACTCCGTCCGACAAACACTCCGGCCAACAAACACTCCGTCCGACAAACAAACCGTCCGACAAACACGCCATCCGACAAACACACGGTCCGACAAACACTCCGTCCGCCAAACACTCCGTCCACCAAACACTCCATCCGACAAACACTCAGTCCGACAAACACTCCATCCAACAAACACTCTGTCCGACAAACACTCTGTCCAACAAACACTCCGTCCAACAAATACACCGTCCGACAGAAACTTCGTCCGATAAACAATCCGTCCGACAAACACGCAGTCCGACAAACACGACGTCCATCAAACACTCCGTCCGCCAAACACTCCGTCCGCCAAACACTCCATCCGACAGACAGTCCATCCGACAGACACTCCGTCCGACAGACACTCCGTCCGACAGACACTCGTCCGACAGACACTCCGTACGACAGACACTTAGTCCGACAGACACGCCCTCCAGCATACACGCCGTCTGGAAAACACGCCCTCCGGCAAATATGCCGTCCGGCAACAACTCTGTCCGTCAAACACGCCCTCCGGCAAACACGCCGTCCGGCAAACACACCGTCCGCCAAACACTTCCTCCGGCAAACATGCCATCCGGCAAACACTCCAGCCGGCAAACACTACGTCTGGCAAACACTCACTCCGACAAACACACCATCCGGCAAACACTCCGTCCACCATAAACTGCGTTCGCCAAACACTCCATCCGCTAAACACTCCGTCCCCCAAACAATCCGTCCGCCAAACACTCCGTCTGGCAACACTCCGAACACTCCGTCTGGCAAATGCTCTGTCCACCAAACCCTCCGTCTGGCAAACACTCCGTCCGGTAAACACTCCGTCCGCCAAACACTCCGTCCAACAAACACGCCGTCCGACAAACACACCATCCGACAAACACTCCATCCAACAAACACTCCGTCCGACAAACACACCATCCGACAAACACTCCGTCCGCCAAACACTCCGTCTGGCAAACACACCAAACCCTCCGTCCGGCAAACACACCATCCGGCAAACACTCCATCTGGCAAACACTCCATCCGGCAAAAACTCCGTCCGGCAAACACTCTGCCCGGCAAATACTCTGGCCAACAAACACTCCGTCTGGCAAACACTCCGCCCGGCAAACACGCCGTCCGGCAAATACTCCTTCCGGCAAACACTCCGTCTGCCAAACACTCCATCCGGCAAACACTCCATCCAACAAACGCTCCATTCTGCAAACACTCCATCCGGCAAACACTCCGTCCGACAAACACGCCGTCTGTCAAACACGCCATCCGGCAAACACTCCGTCCGGCATATACTCCATCCGGCAATCACTCCATTTGTCAAACACTCCATCCGGCAAACACTCCATCCGGCAAACACTCCATCCGGCAAGCACACCGTCCGGCAAACACTCCATCCGGCAAACACTCCCTCCGGTATACACTCCAACCGTCAAACACTCCATCCGACAAACACTCCATCCGACAAGCACTCCGTCCGGCAAACACTCTGCCCGGCAAATACTCAGGCCGACAAACACTCCGTCCGGCAAACACACCGCCCGGCAAACACGCCGTCCGGCAAACACGCCGTCCGGCAAACACTCTGTCCGCCAAACACTCTGTCCGCCAAACACTCCATCTGGCAAACACTCCAAACCCTCCTTCCGGCAAACACTCCATCCGGCAAACACTCCGTCCAACAAACGCTCCGTTCTGCAAACACTCCATCCGGCAAACACTCCGTCCGACAAACACGCCGTCCATCTAACACGCCGTCCGGCAAACACTCCGTCCGGCATATACTCCCTCCGGCAATCACTCCGTCCGTCAAAAACTCCATCCGGCAAACACTCCGTCCGGCAAACACTCCATCCGGCAAGCACTCCATCCGGCAAACACTCCGCCCAGCAAACACTCCCTCCGGTATACACTCCAACCGTCAAACACTCCGTCCGACAAATACTCCGTCCGACAAGCACTCCGTCTGGCAAACACACTGCCCGGCAAATACTCAGGCCGACAAACACTCCGTCCGGCAAACACACCGCCCGGCAAACACGCCGTCCGGCAAACACGCCGTCCGGCAAACACTCCGTCCGACAAACACTCCGTCCGCCAAACACTACGTCCGCCAAACACTCCGTCCGACAAACACTCCATACACCATACACTCCATCCGTCAAACACTCTGTCCGCCAAACACTCCATCCGCCAAACACTCCATCTGGCAAACACTCCAAACCCTCCGTCCGGCAAACACTACCTCTGGCAAACACGCCGTCCGACAAACACTCCATCTGGCAAACACTCTGTACACCATACACTCCATCCATCAAACACTCTGTCCACCAAACACTCCGTCTGGCAAACACTCCAAACCCTCCGTCCGGCAAACACTCCATCCAGCAAACAATCCTTCTGGCAAATAATCCGTCCGGCAAACACTCCGTCCGGAAAACACTCTGCCCGGCAAATACTCCGGCCGACAAACACTCTGTCCGCCAAACACTCCGTCCGACAAACACTCCATCCGCCAAACACTACGTCCGCCAAACAGAACGTCCGCCAAACACTACGTCTGCCAAACACTCCGTCCGACAAACACTACGTCTGCCAAACACTCCTCCGCCAAACACTCCATCTGGCAAACACTCCAAACCCTCCGTCCGGCAAACACTCCATCCAGCAAACACTCCATCTGGCAAACACTCCGTCCGGCAAACACTCTGCCCGGCAAATACTCAGGCCGACAAACACTCTGTCCGGCAAACACTCCGCCCGGCAAGCACGCCGTCCGGCAATCACGCCTTCCGGCATACACTCCGTCCGGCAAACACACCGTCCGGCAAACACTCCGTCCGCCAAACACTCCGTCCGCCAAACAGTACGTCCGCCAAACACTACGTCCGCCAAACACTCCGTCCGACAAACACTCCTTCCGACAAACACCCCGTCTGCCAAACACCCCGTCCGGCAGACACCCCGTCCGACAGATACTCCGTCCGACCGACACACCGTCCGACAGACACGCCATCCAACAGACACGCCGTCCGACAGACACGTCGTCCGACAGACACTTCGTCTGACAAACACTCCGTCCGAGAAACACTCCGTCCGGCAAACACTCCGTCCGCCAAACACGCCGGCCGCAAAACACGCCGTCCGCCAAACACGCCATCTGACAAACACACCGTCCGACAAACATGCCGTCCGACAAACACGCCTTCCGAAAAATACGCCATCCGACAAACATGCCGTCCGACAAACACACCGTCCGACAAACGCGCCGTCGGACAAACGCGCCGTCCGACAAACAGGCCGTCCGACAAACACGCCGTCCGAGAAACACGCCGTCCGACAAACATGCCATCTGACAAACACGCCGTCCGGCAAACGCTCCGTCCAACAAATGCAGCATCCGGCAAACACTCCGTCCGGCATACACTCCGTCCGACAAACATGCCATCTGTCAAACACGACGTCCGTCAAACACTCCGTCCGGCATACACTCTGTCCGGCAATCACTCCGTCCGTCAAACAATCCGTCCGACAAACACTCCGTCCGACAAACATTCTGTCCGACAAACACTGCATCCGACAAACACTCCGTCCGACAAACACTCCATCCGCCAAAGGCTCCGTCCGATAAACGCTCCGTCCAACAAACGTTCCATCTGCCAAATGCTCCGTCCGACAAATGCTCCGTCCGACAAATGCGCCGTCCGACAAACACTCCGTCCGACAAACACTCCATCTGACAAACACTCCGTCCGACAAACACTCCGTCCGACAATCACGCCGTCCGACAATCATGCCGTCCGACAAACACGCCATCCGACAAACACGCCGTCCGACAAACACGCCGCCCGGCAAACATGCCCTCTGGCAAGCACACCGCCGGGCAAACACGCCGCCCGGCAAACACGCCGCCCAGCAAACACACCACCCGGCAAGCATGCAGTCCGGCAAACACGCCCTCTGGCAAACATGCCCTCTGGCAAACACGCCCTCTGGCAAAAACTCCGTCCGGCAAACACTCCCTCCGGCAAAAGCTCCGTCCGGCAAACACTCCGTCCAGCAAACACTACCTCTGGCAAACACGCTGTCCGCCAAACACTCCGTCCGCCAAACACTCCATCTGGCAAACACACCAAACCCTCCGTCCGGCAAACACTACCTCTGGCAAACACGCCGTCCGACAAACACTCCGTCCGACAAACACTCCATCCGCCAAAGGCTCCGTCCGATAAACGCTCCGTCCAACAAACGTTCCATCTGCCAAATGCTCCGTCCGACAAACGCTCCGTCCGACAAATGCGCCATCCGACAAACACTCCGTCCGACAAACACTCCATCTGACAAACACTCCATCCGACAAACACTCCGTCCGACAATCACGCCGTCCGACAATCACGCCGTCCGACAAACACGCCATCCGACAAACACGCCGTCCGACAAACACGCCGCCCGGCAAACATGCCCTCTGGCAAGCACGCTGCCGGGCAAACACGCCGCCCGGCAAACACACCACCCGGCAAGCATGCAGTCCGGCAAACACGCCCTCTGGCAAACATGCCCTCTGGCTAACACGCCCTCTGGCAAAAACTCCGTCCGGCAAACTCACCCTCCGGCAAAAGCTCCGTCCGGCAAACACTCCGTCCAGCAAACACTACCTCTGGCAAACACGCTGTCCGACAAACACTCCATCCGGCAAACACTCCGTACACCATAAAGTCCATCCGTCAAACACTCTGTCCGCCAAACACTCCGTCCGGCAAACACGCCGTCCGGAAAACACTCCGTCCGGCAAACACTCCGTCCGACAAACACTCCGTCGAACAAACACTCCTCCGTCAAACACTACGTCCGCCAAACAGTACGTCTGCCAAACACTACATCCGACAAACACTCCGTCCGACAAACACACCGTCCGACAAAAACTCTGTCCACCAAACACTCCTCCGCCAAACACTCCATCTGGCAAACACTCCAAACCCTCCGTCCGGCAAACATTCCATCCGGCAAACATTCTGTCTGGCAAACACTCCATCCGGCAAACACTCCATCCGGCAAACACTCTGCCCGGCAAATACACAGGCCGACAAACACTCCGTCCGGCAAACACACCACCCGGCAAACACGCCATCTGGCAAACACGCCATCCGGCAAACACGCCGTCCGGCAAACACTCCATCTGGCAAACACTCCGTCCGCCAAACACTCCGTCTGCCAAACGCTCTGTCCATCAAAAACTCCATCCGCCAAACACTCTGTCCGCCAAACACTCCGTCCGACAAACATTCCGTCCACCAAACACTACGTCCGCCAAACAGTACGTCCGCCAATCACTACGTCCGCCAAACACACCGTCCGACAAACACTCAGTACACTATACACTCCATCCGTCAAACACTCTGTCCGCCAAACACTCCGTCCGCCAAACACTCCATCTTGCAAACACACCAAACCCTCCGTCCGGCAAACACTACCTCTGGCAAACACGCCGTCCGACAAACACTCCATCCGGCAAACACTCCGTACACCATACACTCCATCCATCAAACACCCTGTCCGCCAAACACTCCGTCTGGCAAACACTCCAAACCCTCCGTCCGGCAAACACTCCATCCAGCAAACAATCCTTCTGGCAAATAATCCGTCCGGCAAACACTCCGTCCGGAAAACACTCTGCCCGGCAAATACTCCGGCCGACAAACACTCTGTCCGCCAAACACTCCGTCCGACAAACACTCCGTCCGCCAAACACTACGTCCGCCAAACAGTACGTCCGCCAAACACTACGTCCGCCAAACACTCCGTCCGACAAATACTACGTCCGCCAAACACTCCTCCGCCAAACACTCCATCTGGCAAACACTCCAAACCCTCCGTCCGGCAAACACTCCATCCAGCAAACACTCCATCTGGCAAACACTCCGTCCGGCAAACACTCTGCCCGGCAAATACTCAGGCCGACAAACACTCTGTCCGGCAAACACTCCGCCCGGCAAGCACGCCGTCCGGCAATCACGCCGTCCGGCATACACTCCGTCCGGCAAACACACCGTCCGGCAAACACTCCGTCCGCCAAACACTCCGTCCGCCAAACAGTACGTCCGCCAAACACTACGTCCGCCAAACACTCCGTCCGACAAACACTCCTTCCGACAAACACCCCGTCTGCCAAACACCCCGTCCGGCAGACACCCCGTCTGACAGATACTCCGTCCGACCGACACGCCGTCCGACAGACACGCCATCCAACAGACACGCCGTCCGACAGACACGTCGTCCGACAGACACTCCGTCTGACAAACACTCCGTCCGAGAAACACTCCGTCCGGCAAACACTCCGTCCGCCAAACACGCCGGCTGCAAAACACGCCGTCCGCCAAACACGCCGTCAGACAAACACACCGTCCGACAAACACGCCGTCCGACAAACACGCCTTCCGACAAATACGCCATCCGACAAACATGCCGTCCGACAAACACACCGTCCGACAAACGCGCCGTCGGACAAACGCGCCGTCCGACAAACAGGCCGTCCGACAAACACGCCGTCCGAGAAACACGCCGTCCGACAAACATGCCATCTGACAAACACGCCGTCCGGCAAACGCTCCGTCCAACAAATGCAGCATCCGGCAAACACTCCGTCCGGCATACACTCCGTCCGACAAACACGCCATCTGTCAAACACGACGTCCGGCAAACACTCCGTCCGGCATACACTCTGTCCGGCAATCACTCCGTCCGTCAAACAATCCGTCCGACAAACACTCCGTCCGACAAACATTCTGTCCGACAAACACTCCATCCGCCAAAGGCTCCGTCCGATAAACGCTCCGTCCAACAAACGTTCCATCTGCCAAATGCTCCGTCCGACAAACGCTCCGTCCGACAAATGCGCCGTCCGACAAACACTCCGTCCGACAAACACACCATCTGACAAACACTCCGTCCGACAAACACTCCGTCCGACAATCACGCCGTCCGACAATCATGCCGTCCGACAAACACGCCATCCGACAAACGCGCCGTCCGACAAACACGCCGCCCGGCAAACATGCCCTCTGGCAAGCACGCCGCTGGGCAAACACACCGCCCGGCAAACACGCCGCCCGGCAAACACACCACCCGGCAAGCATGCAGTCTGGCAAACACGCCCTCTGGCAAACACGCCCTCTGGCAAAAACTCCGTCTGGCAAACACTCCGTCCAGCAAACACTACCTCTGGCAAACACGCTGTCCGACAAACACTCCATCCGGCAAACACTCCGTACACCATAAACTCCATCCGTCAAACACTCTGTCCGCCAAACACTCCGTCCGGCAAACACGCCGTCCGGAAAACACTCCGTCCGGCAAACACTCCGTCCGACAAACACTCCGTCGAACAAACACTCCTCCGCCAAACACTACGTCCGCCAAACAGTACGTCTGCCAAACACTACATCCGACAAACACTCCGTCCGGCAAACATTCCATCCGGCAAACACTCTGCCCGGCAAATACTCAGGCCGACAAACACTCCGTCCGGCAAACACACCGTCCGGCAAACACGCCGTCCGGCAAACACTCCATCTGGCAAACACTCCGTCCACCAAACACTCCATCTGCCAAACGCTCTGTCCGTCAAAAACTCCGTCCACCAAACACTCTGTCCGCCAAACACTCCGTCCGACAAACATTCCGTCCACCAAACACTACGTCCGCCAAACAGTACGTCCGCCAATCACTACGTCCGCCAAACACACCGTCCGACAAACACTCAGTACACTATACACTCCATCCGTCAAACACTCTGTCCGCCAAACACTCCGTCCGCCAAACACTCCATCTGGCAAACACACCAAACCCTCCGTCCGGCAAACACTACCTCTGGCAAACACGCCGTCCGACAAACACTCCGTCCGACAAACACTCCATCCGCCAAAGGCTCCGTCCGATAAACGCTCCGTCCAACAAACGTTCCATCTGCCAAATGCTCCGTCCGACAAACGCTCCGTCCGACAAATGCGCCGTCCGACAAACACTCCGTCCGACAAACACTCCATCTGACAAACACTCCATCCGACAAACACTCCGTCCGACAATCACGCCGTCCGACAATCACGCCGTCCGACAAACACGCCATCCGACAAACACGCCGTCCGACAAACACGCCGCCCGGCAAACATGCCCTCTGGCAAGCACGCCGCCGGGCAAACACGCCGCCCGGCAAACACACCACCCGGCAAGCATGCAGTCCAGCAAACACGCCCTCTGGCAAACATGCCCTCTGGCTAACACGCCCTCTGGCAAAAACTCCGTCCGGCAAACACACCCTCCGGCAAAAGCTCCGTCCGGCAAACACTCCGTCCAGCAAACACTACCTCTGGCAAACACGCTGTCCGACAAACACTCCATCCGGCAAACACTCCGTACACCATAAACTCCATCCGTCAAACACTCTGTCCGCCAAACACTCCGTCCGGCAAACATGCCGTCCGGAAAACACTCCGTCCGGCAAACACTCCGTCCGACAAACACTCCGTCGAACAAACACTCCTCCGCCAAACACTACGTCCGCCAAACAGTACGTCTGCCAAACACTACATCCGACAAACACTCCGTCCGACAAACACACCGTCCGACAAACACTCCATCTGGCAAACACTCCGTCCGGCAAACACTCTGCCCGGCAAATACTCAGGCCGACAAACACTCTGTCCGGCAAACACTCCGCCCGGCAAGCACGCCATCCGGCAATCACGCCGTCTGGCATACACTCCGTCCGGCAAACACACCGTCCGGCAAACACTCCGTCCGCCAAACACTCCATCCGCCAAACAGTACGTCCGCCAAACACTACGTCCGCCAAACACTCCGTCCGACAAACACTCCTTCCGACAAACACCCCGTCTGCCAAACACCCCGTCCGGCAGACACCCCGTCTGACAGATACTCCGTCCGACCGACACGCCGTCCGACAGACACGCCATCCAACAGACACGCCGTCCGACAGACACGTCGTCCGACAGACACTCCGTCTGACAAACACTCCGTCCGAGAAACACTCCGTCCGGCAAACACTCCGTCCGCCAAACACGCCGGCTGCAAAACACGCCGTCCGCCAAACACGCCGTCTGACAAACACACCGTCCGACAAACACGCCGTCCGACAAACACGCCTTCCGACAAATACGCCATCCGACAAACATGCCGTCCGACAAACACACCGTCCGACAAACGCGCCGTCGGACAAACACGCCGTCCGACAAACAGGCCGTCCGACAAACACGCCGTCCGAGAAACACACCGTCCGACAAACATGCCATCTGACAAACACGCCGTCCGGCAAACGCTCCGTCCAACAAATGCAGCATCCGGCAAACACTCCGTCCGGCATACACTCCGTCCGACAAACACGCCATCTGTCAAACACGACGTCCGGCAAACACTCCGTCCGGCATACACTCTGTCCGGCAATCACTCCGTCCGTCAAACAATCCGTCCGACAAACACTCCGTCCGACAAACATTCTGTCCGACAAACACTGCATCCGACAAACACTCCGTCCGACAAACACTCCATCCGCCAAAGGCTCCGTCCGATAAACGCTCCGTCCAACAAACGTTCCAACTGCCAAATGCTCCGTCCGACAAACGCTCCGTCCGACAAATGCGCCGTCCGACAAACACTCCGTCCGACAAACACTCCATCTGACAAACACTCCGTCCGACAAACACTCCGTCCGACAATCACGCCGTCCGACAATCATGCCGTCCGACAAACACGCCATCCGACAAACACGCCGTCCGACAAACACGCCGCCCGGCAAACATGCCCTCTGGCAAGCACGCCGCTGGGCAAACACGCCACCCGGCAAACACGCCACCCGGCAAGCACACCACCCGGCAAGCATGCAGTCTGGCAAACACGCCCTCTGGCAAACACGCCCTCTGGCAAAAACTCCGTCTGGCAAACACTCCCTCCGGCAAAAGCTCCGTCCGGCAAACACTCCGTCCAGCAAACACTACCTCTGGCAAACACGCTGTCCGACAAACACTCCATCCGGCAAACACTCCGTACACCATAAACTCCATCCGTCAAACACTCTGTCCGCCAAACACTCCGTCCGGCAAACACGCCGTCCGGAAAACACTCCGTCCGGCAAACACTCCGTCCGACAAACACTCCGTCGAACAAACACTCCTCCGCCAAACACTACGTCCGCCAAACAGTACGTCTGCCAAACACTACATCCGACAAACACTCCGTCCGGCAAACACTCCATCCGGCAAACACTCTGCCCGGCAAATACTCAGGCCGACAAACACTCCGTCCGGCAAACACACCGTCCGGCAAACACGCCGTCCGGCAAACACTCCATCTGGCAAACACTCCGTCCACCAAACACTCCATCTGCCAAACGCTCTGTCCGTCAAAAACTCCGTCCGCCAAACACTCTGTCCGCCAAACACTCCGTCCGACAAACATTCCGTCCACCAAACACTACGTCCGCCAAACAGTACGTCCGCCAATCACTACGTCCGCCAAACACACCGTCCGACAAACACTCAGTACACTATACACTCCATCCATCAAACACTCTGTCCGCCAAACACTCCGTCCGCCAAACACTCCATCTGGCAAACACACCAAACCCTCCGTCCGGCAAACACTACCTCTGGCAAACACGCCGTCCGACAAACACTCCGTCCGGCAAACACTCCATCCGGCAAACACGCTGCCCGGCAAATACTCAGGCCGACAAACACTCCGTCCGGCAAACACACCGTCCGGCAAACACGCCGTCCGGCAAACACTCCATCTGGCAAACACTCCGTCCACCAAACACTCCATCTGCCAAACGCTCTGTCCGTCAAAAACTCCGTCCGCCAAACACTCTGTCCGCCAAACACTCCGTCCGACAAACATTCCGTCCACCAAACACTACGTCCGCCAAACAGTACGTCCGCCAATCACTACGTCCGCCAAACACACCGTCCGACAAACACTCAGTACACTATACACTCCATCCGTCAAACACTCTGTCCGCCAAACACTCCGTCCGCCAAACACTCCATCTGGCAAACACACCAAACCCTCCGTCCGGCAAACACTACCTCTGGCAAACACGCCGTCCGACAAACACTCCGTCCGACAAACACTCCATCCGCCAAAGGCTCCGTCCGATAAACGCTCCGTCCAACAAACGTTCCATCTGCCAAATGCTCCGTCCGACAAACGCTCCGTCCGACAAATGCGCCGTCCGACAAACACTCCGTCCGACAAACACTCCATCTGACAAACATTCCATCCGACAAACACTCCGTCCGACAATCACGCCGTCCGACAATCACGCCGTCCGACAAACACGCCATCCGACAAACACGCCGTCCGACAAACACGCCGCCCGGCAAACATGCCCTCTGGCAAGCACGCCGCCGGGCAAACACGCCGCCCGGCAAACACACCACCCGGCAAGCATGCAGTCCAGCAAACACGCCCTCTGGCAAACATGCCCTCTGGCTAACACGCCCTCTGGCAAAAACTCCGTCCGGCAAACACACCCTCCGGCAAAAGCTCCGTCCGGCAAACACTCCATCCAGCAAACACTACCTCTGGCAAACACGCTGTCCGACAAACACTCCATCCGGCAAACACTCCGTACACCATAAACTCCATCCGTCAAACACTCTGTCCGCCAAACACTCCGTCCGGCAAACATGCCGTCCGGAAAACACTCCGTCCGGCAAACAATCCGTCCGACAAACACTCCGTCGAACAAACACTCCTCCGCCAAACACTACGTCCGCCAAACAGTACGTCTGCCAAACACTACATCCGACAAACACTCCGTCCGACAAACACACCGTCCGACAAACACTCCATCTGGCAAACACTCCGTCCGGCAAACACTCTGCCCGGCAAATACTCAGGCCGACAAACACTCTGTCCGGCAAACACTCCGCCCGGCAAGCACGCCGTCTGGCAATCACGCCGTCTGGCAAACACTCCGTCCGGCAAACACACCGTCCGGCAAACACTCCGTCCGCCAAACACTCCGTCCGCCAAACAGTACGTCCGCCAAACACTACGTCCGCCAAACACTCCGTCCGACAAACACTCCTTCCGACAAACACCCCGTCTGCCAAACACCCCGTCCGGCAGACACCCTGTCTGACAGATACTCCGTCCGACCGACACGCCATCCGACAGACACGCCATCCAACAGACACGCCGTCCGACAGACACGTCGTCCGACAGACACTCCGTCTGACAAACACTCCCTCCGAGAAACACTCCGTCCGGCAAACACTCCGTCCGCCAAACACGCCGGCTGCAAAACACGCCGTCCGCCAAACACGCCGTCTGACAAACACACCGTCCGACAAACACGCCGTCCGACAAACACGCCTTCCGACAAATACGCCATCCGACAAACATGCCGTCCGACAAACACACCGTCCGACAAACGCGCCGTCGGACAAACGCGCCGTCCGACAAACAGGCCGTCCGACAAACACGCCGTCCGAGAAACACGCCGTCTGACAAACATGCCATCTGACAAACACGCCGTCCGGCAAACGCTCCGTCCAACAAATGCAGCATCCGGCAAACACTCCGTCCGGCATACACTCCGTCCGACAAACACGCCATCTGTCAAACACGACGTCCGGCAAACACTCCGTCCGGCATACACTCTGTCCGGCAATCACTCCGTCCGTCAAACAATCCGTCCGACAAACACTCCGTCCGACAAACATTCTGTCCGACAAACACTGCATCCGACAAACACTCCGTCCGACAAACACTCCATCCGCCAAAGGCTCCGTCCGACAAACGCTCCGTCCGACAAATGCGCCGTCCGACAAACACTCCGTCCGACAAACACTCCATCTGACAAACACTCCGTCCGACAAACACTCCGTCCGACAATCACGCCGTCCGACAATCATGCCGTCCGACAAACACGCCATCCGACAAACACGCCGTCCGACAAACACGCCGCCCGGCAAACATGCCCTCTGGCAAGCACGCCGCCGGGCAAACACGCCGCCCGGCAAACACACCACCCGGCAAGCATGCAGTCCAGCAAACACGCCCTCTGGCAAACATGCCCTCTGGCTAACACGCCCTCTGGCAAAAACTCCGTCCGGCAAACACACCCTCCGGCAAAAGCTCCGTCCGGCAAACACTCCGTCCAGCAAACACTACCTCTGGCAAACACGCTGTCCGACAAACACTCCATCCGGCAAACACTCCGTACACCATAAACTCCATCCGTCAAACACTCTGTCCGCCAAACACTCCGTCCGGCAAACATGCCGTCCGGAAAACACTCCGTCCGGCAAACAATCCGTCCGACAAACACTCCGTCGAACAAACACTCCTCCGCCAAACACTACGTCCGCCAAACAGTACGTCTGCCAAACACTACATCCGACAAACACTCCGTCCGACAAACACACCGTCCGACAAACACTCCATCTGGCAAACACTCCGTCCGGCAAACACTCTGCCCGGCAAATAGTCAGGCCGACAAACACTCTGTCCGGCAAACACTCCGCCCGGCAAGCACGCCGTCCGGCAATCACGCCGTCTGGCATACACTCCGTCCGGCAAACACACCGTCCGGCAAACACTCCGTCCGCCAAACACTCCGTCCGCCAAACAGTACGTCCGCCAAACACTACGTCCGCCAAACACTCCGTCCGACAAACACTCCTTCCGACAAACACCCCGTCTGCCAAACACCCCGTCCGGCAGACACCCTGTCTGACAGATACTCCGTCCGACCGACACGCCATCCGACAGACACGCCATCCAACAGACACGCCGTCCGACAGACACGTCGTCCGACAGACACTCCGTCTGACAAACACTCCCTCCGAGAAACACTCCGTCCGGCAAACACTCCATCCGGCAAACACTCCGTCCGCCAAACACGCCGTCCGCCAAACACTCCGTCCGACAAACACTCCGTCCGACAAATACTACGTCCGCCAATCAGTACGTCCGCCAAACACTACGTCCGCCAAACACTCCGTCCGACAAACACTCCGTCCGACAAACACACCGTCCAACAAACACTCTGTCCGACAAACACGCTATCCGACAAAGACGCGTCCGACAAACACGCCATCCGACAAACACGACGTCCGACAGACACTCCGTCCGACAAGCACCCCGTCCGAGAAATACTCCGTCCGGCAAACACTCTGTCCGCCACACACGCTGGCCGCCAAACACGCCGTCCGCCAAACACGCCGTCTGACAAACACGCCATCCGACAAACACGCTGTCTGACAAACACGCCTTCCGACAAACACGCCATCCGACAAACACGCAGTCCGACAAACACATCGTCCGACAAACGCGCCGTCCGACAAAGGCTCCGTCCGGCAAACACTCCGTCCGGCAAACACTCCGTCCAACAAACATGACGTCTGTCAAACACGCCATCCGGCAAACACTCCGTCCGGCATACAATCCGTCCGGCAATCACTCCGTCCGTCAAACACTCCGTCCGTCAAACACTCCATCCGGCAAACACTCCATCCGGCAAACACTCCGTCCGGCAAACACTCCATCAAGCAAACACTCCACCGGCATACACTCCATCTGTCAAACACTCCGTCCGACAAACACTCCGTCCGACAAACACTACGTCCGCCAAACACTCCGTCCGCCAAAGGCTGCGTCCGACAAACGCTCCATCCGACAAACGTTCCGTCCACCAAAAGCTCCGTCCGATAAATGCTCCGTCCGACAAACACGCCGTCCGACAAACACTCCGTCCGACAAACATTCCGTCCGACAAATACTCCGTCCGACAAACACTCCGTCCGACAAACACGCCGTCCAACAAACACGCCATCCGACAAACACGCCATCCGAGAAACACGCCGTCCGAGAAACACGCCGTCCGACAAATATGCCGTCCAACAAACACGCCTGCCGACAAACACGCCGTCTGGCAAACACGCCCTCTGGCAAACACGCCGCCGGGCAAACAAGCCGCCCGGCAAACACGCCGCCCGGCAAACACACCGCCCGGCAAGCATGCCGTCCGGCAAACACGCCCTCTGGCAAATACGCCATCCGGCAAACACGCCCTCCGGCAAACACTCCGTCCGGCAAAAACTCCCTCCGGCAAACGCGCCGTCCGGCAAATACTCGGTCCAGCAAATGCTACCTCCGGCAATCACACCGTCCGACAAACACTCCATCCAGCAAACACTCCGTACACCATACACTCCATCCGCCAAACACTCTGTCCGCCAAACACTCCGTCCGCCAAACACTCCATCTGGCAAACACTCCAAACCCTCCGTCCGGCAAACACTCCATCCAGCAAACACTCCGCCAGGCAAACACGCCGTCCGGCAAACACACCGTCCGGCAAATACGCCGTCCGGCAAACACACCGTCCGGCAAACACTCCGTCTGCCAAACACTCCGTCTGACAAACACTCCGTCCGACAAACACTCCGTCCGACAAACACACCGTCCGACAAACACTCTGTCCGCCAAACAGTACGTCCGCCAAACACTACGTCCGCCAAACACTCCGTCCGACAAACACTCCGTCCGACAAACACTCCGTCCGACAAACACACCGTCCGACAAACACTCTGTCCGACAAACACTCCGTCCGACAAATACGCTATCCGACAAACACGCCGTCCGACAAACACGCCGTCCGACAAACACGCTATCCGGCAAACACTCCGTCCGACAAACACGCCATCCAACAAACACGCCGTCCGACAAACACGCCGTCTGACAAGCACGCCGTCCGACAAAAACCCCGTCCGACATACACTCTGTCCAACAAACACCCCGTCTGCCAAACACCCTGTCCAGCAGACAACCCATCCGACAGACACTCTGTCCGACCGACATGCCGTCCGACAGACACGCCGTCCGACAGACAGGCCGTCCGACAGACACGCCGTCCGACAGACACTCCGTCCGACAAACACTACGTCCGACAAACACTCCGTCCGGCAAACACTCCGCCCGGCAAACACGCCGTCCGGCAATCACGCCGTCCGGCAAACACACCGTCCGGAAACACTCCGTCCGCCAAACACTCCGTCCGCCAAACACTCCGTCCGCCAAACATTACGTCCGCCAAACACTACATCCGCCAAACACTCCGTCCGACAAACACTCCTTCCGACAAACACCCCGTCTGCCAAACACTCCGTCCGGCAGACACCCCGTCCGACAGATACTCCGTCCGACCGACACGCTGTCCGACAGACACGCCATCCAACAGACACGCCGTCCGACAGACATGTCGTCCGACAGACACTCCGTCCGGCAAACACTCCGTCCGGCAAACACTCCCTCCGGTATACACTCCAACCGTCAAACACTCCGTCCGACAAACACTCCGTCTGACAAGCACTCCGTCCGGCAAACACTCTGCCCGGCAAATACTCAGGCCGACAAACACTCCGTCCGGCAAACACACCGCCCGGCAAACACGCCGTCCGGCAAACACGCCGTCCGGCAAACACTCTGTCCGCCAATCACTCTGTCCACCAAACACTCCATCTGGCAAACACTCCAAACCCTCCTTCCGGCAAACACTCCATCCGGCAAACACACCGTCTGGCAAACACTCCATCCGGCAAACACTCCGTCCAACAAACGCTCTGTTCTGCAAACACTCCATCCGGCAAACACTCCGTCCGACAAACACGCCGTCCATCAAACACGCCGTCCGGCAAACACTCCCTCCGGCATATACTCCATCCGGCAATCACTCCGTCCGTCAAACACTCCATCCGGCAAACACTCCATCCGGCAAACACTCCGTCCGGCAAGCACTCCATCCGGCAAACACTCCGTCTGGCAAACACTCCCTCCGGTATACACTCCAACCGTCAAACACTCCGTCCGACAAACACTCCGTCCGACAAGCACTCCGTCCGGCAAACACTCTGCCCGGCAAATACTCAGGCCGACAAACACTCCGTCCGGCAAACACACCGCCCGGCAAACACGCCGTCCGGCAAACACGCCGTCTGGCAAACACGCCGTCTGGCAAACACTCCGTCTGGCAAACACTCCGTCCGCCAAACACTCTGTCCGCCAAACACTCTGTCCATCAAAAACTCCGTCCGCCAAACACTCCGTCCGCCAAACACTCCGTCCGACAAACACTCCATCCGCCAAACACTACATGCGCCAAACAGTACGTCCGCCAAATACTACGTCCGCCAAACACTCCGTCCGACAAACACTCCGTACACCATACACTCCATCCGTCAAACACTCTGTCCGCCAAACACTCCATCCGCCAAACACTCCATCTGGCAAACACTCCAAACCCTCCGTCCGGCAAGCACTACCTCTGGCAAACACGCCGTCCGACAAACACTCCATCCGGCAAACACTCCGTACACCATACACTCCATCCATCAAACACTCTGTCCGCCAAACACTCAATCTGGCAAACACTCCAAACCCTCCATCCGGCAAACACTCCATCCAGCAAACAATCCTTCTGGCAAATACTCCGTCCGGCAAACACTCCATCCGGAAAACACTCTGCCCGGCAAATACTCCGTCCGACAAACACTCCGTCCGCCAAACACTCCGTCCGACAAACACTCCGTCCGCCAAACACTACGTCCGCCAAACAGTACGTCCGCCAAACACTACGTCCGCCAAACACTCCGTCCGACAAACACTCCGTCCGACAAACACACCGTCCGACAAAAACTCTGTCCGCCAAACACTCCTCCGCCAAACACTCCATCTGGCAAACACTCCAAACCCTCCGTCCGGCAAACACTCCATCCAGCAAACACTCCATCTGGCAAACACTCCGTCCGGCAAACACTCTGCCCGGCAAATACTCAGGCCGACAAACACTCCATCCGGCAAACACTCCGTCCGCCAAACACGCCGGCCGCAAAACACGCCGTCCGCCAAACACGCCGTCTGACAAACACACCTTCCGACAAACACGCCGTCCGACAAACACGCCTTCCAACAAATACGCAATCCGACAAACATGCCGTCTGACAAACACACGGTCCGACAAACGCGCCGTCGGACAAACACGCCGTCTGACAAACAGGCCGTCCGACAAACACGCCATCCGAGAAACACGCCGTCCGACAAACATGCCGTCTGACAAACACGCCGTCCGGCAAACGCTCCATCCAACAAATGCAGCATCCGGCAAACACTCCATCCGGCAAACACTCCGCCCGGCAAACACGCCGTCCGGCAAACACGCCGTCCGGCAAACACACCGTCTGGCAAAAACTCCATCCGGCAAACACTCCGTCCGCCAAACACACCGTCCGCCAAACACTCCGTCCGACAAACACTCCGTCCGACAAATACTACGTCCGCCAAACAGTACGTCCGCCAAACACTACGTCCGCCAAACACTCCGTCCGACAAACACTCCGTCCGACAAACACACCGTCCGACAAACACTCTGTCCGACAAACACGCTATCCGACAAAGACGCGTTCGACAAACACGCCATCCGACAAACACGACGTCCGACAGACACTCCGTCCGACAAGCACCCCGTCCGAGAAATACTCCGTCCGGCAAACACTCTGTCCGCCACACACGCTGGCCGCCAAACACGCCGTCCGCCAAACACGCCGTCTGACAAACACGCCATCCGACAAACACGCTGTCTGACAAACACGCCTTCCGACAAACACACCATCCGACAAACACGCAGTCCGACAAACACATCGTCCGACAAACGCGCCGTCCGACAAAGGCTCCGTCCGGCAAACACTCCGTCCGGCAAACACTCCGTCCAACAAACATGACGTCTGTCAAACACGCCATCCGGCAAACACTCCGTCCGGCATACAATCCGTCCGGCAATCACTCCGTCCGTCAAACACTCCGTCCGTCAAACACTCCATCCGGCAAACACTCCATCCGGCAAACACTCCGTCCGGCAAACACTCCATCGAGCAAACACTCCTCCGGCATACACTCCATCTGTCAAACACTCCGTCCGACAAACACTCCGTCCGACAAACACTACGTCCGCCAAACACTCCGTCCGCCAAAGGCTGCGTCCGACAAAAGCTCCATCCGACAAACGTTCCGTTCACCAAAAGCTCCGTCCGATAAATGCTCCGTCCGACAAACACGCCGTCCGACAAACACTCCGTCCGACAAACATTCCGTCCGACAAATACTCCGTCCGACAAACACTCCGTCCGACAAACACGCCGTCCAACAAACACGCCATCCGACAAACACGCCATCCGAGAAACACGCCGTCCGAGAAACACGCCGTCCAACAAATATGCCGTCCAACAAACACGCCATCCGACAAACACGCCTGCCGACAAACACGCCGTCTGGCAAACACGCCCTCTGGCAAACACGCCGCCGGGCAAACACGCCGCCCGGCAAACACGCCGCCCGGCAAACACACCGCCCGGCAAGCATGCCGTCCGGCAAACACGCCCTCTGGCAAATACGCCATCCGGCAAACACGCCCTCCGGCAAACACTCCGTCCGGCAAAAACTCCCTCCGGCAAACGCGCCGTCCGGCAAACACTCGGTCCAGCAAATGCTACCTCCGGCAATCACACCGTCCGACAAACACTCCATCCAGCAAACACTCCGTACACCATACACTCCATCCGCCAAACACTCTGTCCGCCAAACACTCCGTCCGCCAAACACTCCGTCTGGCAAACACTCCAAACCCTCCGTCCGGCAAACACTCCATCCAGCAAACACTCCGCCCGGCAAACACGCCGTCCGGCAAACACTCCGTACACCATACACTCCATCCGCCAAACACTCTGTCCGCCAAACACTCCGTCCGCCAAACACTCCGTCTGGCAAACACTCCAAACCCTCCGTCCGGCAAACACTCCATCCAGCAAACACTCCGCCCGGCAAACACGCCGTCCGGCAAACACGCCGTCCGGCAAACACTCTGTCCGCCAATCACTCTGTCCACCAAACACTCCATCTGGCAAACACTCCAAACCCTCCTTCCGGCAAACACTCCATCCGGCAAACACACCGTCTGGCAAACACTCCATCCGGCAAACACTCCGTCCAACAAACGCTCTGTTCTGCAAACACTCCATCCGGCAAACACTCCGTCCGACAAACACGCCGTCCATCAAACACGCCGTCCGGCAAACACACCCTCCGGCATATACTCCATCCGGCAACCACTCCGTCCGTCAAACACTCCATCCGGCAAACACTCCGTCCGGCAAACACTCCGTCCGGCAAGCACTCCATCCGGCAAACACTCCGTCTGGCAAACACTCCCTCCGGTATACACTCCAACCGTCAAACACTCCGTCCGACAAACACTCCGTCCGACAAGCACTCCGTCCGGCAAACACTCTGCCCGGCAAATACTCAGGCCGACAAACACTCCGTCCGGCAAACACACCGCCCGGCAAACACGCCGTCCGGCAAACACGCCGTCTGGCAAACACGCCGTCTGGCAAACACTCCGTCTGGCAAACACTCCGTCCGCCAAACACTCTTTCCGCCAAACACTCTGTCCGTCAAAAACTCCGTCCGCCAAACACTCCGTCCGCCAAACACTCCGTCCGACAAACACTCCGTCCGCCAAACACTACATGCGCCAAACAGTACGTCCGCCAAATACTACGTCCGCCAAACACTCCGTCCGACAAACACTCCGTACACCATACACTCCATCCGTCAAACACTCTGTCCGCCAAACACTCCATCCGCCAAACACTCCATCTGGCAAACACTCCAAACCCTCCATCCGGCAAGCACTACCTCTGGCAAACACGCCGTCCGACAAACACTCCATCCGGCAAACACTCCGTACACCATACACTCCATCCATCAAACACTCTGTCCGCCAAACACTCAATCTGGCAAACACTCCAAACCCTCCATCCGGCAAACACTCCATCCAGCAAACAATCCTTCTGGCAAATACTCCGTCCGGCAAACACTCCATCCGGAAAACACTCTGCCCGGCAAATACTCCGTCCGACAAACACTCCGTCCGCCAAACACTCCGTCCGACAAACACTCCGTCCGCCAAACACTACGTCCGCCAAACAGTACGTCCGCCAAACACTACGTCCGCCAAACACTCCGTCCGACAAACACTCCGTCCGACAAACACACCGTCCGACAAAAACTCTGTCCGCCAAACACTCCTCCGCCAAACACTCCATCTGGCAAACACTCCAAACCCTCCGTCCGGCAAACACTCCATCCAGCAAACACTCCATCTGGCAAACACTCCGTCCGGCAAACACTCTGCCCGGCAAATACTCAGGCCGACAAACACTCCGTCCGGCAAACACTCCGTCCGCCAAACACGCCGGCCGCAAAACACGCCGTCCGCCAAACACGCCGTCTGACAAACACACCGTCCGACAAACACGCCGTCCGACAAACACGCCTTCCAACAAATACGCAATCCGACAAACATGCCGTCTGACAAACACACGGTCCGACAAACGCGCCGTCGGACAAACACGCCGTCTGACAAACAGGCCGTCCGACAAACACGCCATCCGAGAAACACGCCGTCCGACAAACATGCCGTCTGACAAACACGCCGTCCGGCAAACGCTCCGTCCAACAAATGCAGCATCCGGCAAACACTCCGTCCGGCATACACTCCGTCCGACAAACACGCCATCTGTCAAACACGACGTCCGGCAAACACTCCGTCCGGCATACACTCTGTCCGGCAATCACTCCGTCCGTCAAACAATCCGTCCGACAAACACTCCGTCCGACAAACATTCTGTCCGACAAACACTCCGTCCGACAAACACTCCGTCCGACAAACATTCCATCCACCAAAGGCTCCGTCCGATAAACGCTCCGTCCAACAAACGTTCCATCTGCCAAATGCTCCGTCCGACAAACGCTCCGTCCGACAAATGCTCCGTCCGGCAAACACTCCGTCCGGCAAACACTCCATCCGTCAAGCACGCCGTCTGTCAAACACGCCGTCCGGCGAATAGTCCGTCCGGCATACACTCCGTCCGGAAATCACTCCGTCCGTGAAGCACTCCATCCGGCAAACACTCCGTCCGGCAAACACTCCATCCGGCAAACACTCCGTCCGACAAACACTCCGTCCGACATACACTCCGGCCAACAAACACTCCGTCCGACAAACAATCCGTCCGACAAACACGCCATCCGACAAACACACGGTCCGCCAAACACTCCGTCCGCCAAACACTCCGTCCACCAAACACTCCATCTGACAAACACTCAGTCTGACAAACACTCCATCCGAAAAACACTCTGTCCGACAAACACTCTGTCCAACAAACACTCCGTCCAACAAACACACCGTCCGACAGAAACTCCGTCCGACAAACAATCCGTCCGACAAACACGCAGTCCGACAAACACGACGTCCATCAAACATTCCGTCCGCCAAACACTCCGTCCGCCAAACACTCCGTCCGACAGACAGTCCATCCGACAGACACTCCGTCCGACAGACACTCCGTCCGACAGACACTCATCCGACAGACACTCCGTCCGACAGACACTCCGTCCAACAGACACGCCGTCCGACAGGCACGCCGTCCGACAGACACTCCATCCGACTAACACTCCGTCCGACAAACACTCCGTCCGACAAAAACTCCGTCCGACAAACACTCCGTCCGACTAACACTCCGTCCGACAAACACTCCATCCGACAAATACTATGTCCGCCAAACACTCCGTCCGACAAACACGCCGTCCGACAAACACGCCGTCAGACAAACAAGCCATCCGACAAACACACCGTCCGACCAACACGCCGTCCAACAAACACGCCGTCCGACAAACACGCCGTCCGACAAACACGCCATTCGACAAACACTCCTTCCAACAAACACGCCGTCCGACAAACACGCCATCCAACAAACACGCAGACCGACAAACACGCCGTCCAATAAACACGGCGTCCGACAAACACGCCGTCCGGCAAAAACGCCGTCCGAGAAACATGCCGTCCGAGAAACACGGCGTCCGACATAAACCCCGTTCGACAAACACGCCATCCAACAAAGACGCCCTCCGACAAACACGCCATCTGGCAAACACGCCCTCTGGCACACACGCGCCCGGCAAACACGCCGCCCGGCAAACAAGCCGCCCGGCAAACAAACCGCCCGGCAAACATGCTGCCCGGCAAGCATGCCGTCTGGCATACACGCCCTCCAGCATACACGCCGTCCGGAAAACACGCCCTCCGGCAAACACGCCGTCCGGCAAAAACTCTGTCCGTCAAACACGCCCTCCTGCAAACACGCCGTCCGGCAAACACACCATCCGCCAAACACTTCCTCCGACAAACATGCTATCCGGCAAACACTCCAGCCGGCAAACACTACGTCTGGCAAAAACTCACTCCGACAAACACACCATCCGGCAAACACTCCGTCCACCATACACTGCGTCCGCCAAACACTCCGTCCGCTAAACACTCTGTCCCCCAAACACTCCGTCCGCCAAACACTCCATCTGGCAACACTCCGAACACTCCGTCTGGCAAATGCTCTGTCCGCCAAACCCTCCGTCTGGCAAACACTCCGTCCGGTAAACATTCCGTCCGAAAAAGACTCCGTCCAACAAACACCCCGTCCGACAAACACACCGTCCGAAAAACACTCCATCCAACAAACACTCCGTCCGACAAATACTCCATCCGGCAATCACTCCCTCCAGCAAACGCGCCATCCGGCAAACACTCCGTCCAGCAAATACTACTTTCGGCAAACACGACGTCCGACAAACACTCTATCCGGCAAACACACCATACACCATACCCTCCATCCGCCAAACACTCTGTCCGCCAAACACTCCATCTGCCAAACACTCCGTCTGGCAAACACACCAAACCCTCCGTCCGGCAAACACACCATCTGGCAAACACTCCATCTGGCAAACACTCCATCCGGCAAACACGCCGTCCGGCAAATACACCGTCCGGCAAACACTCCGTCCGCCAAACACTCCATCCGGCAAACACTCCGTCCAACAAACGCTCCATTCTGCAAACACTCCATCCGGCAATCACTCCGTCCGACAAACACGCCGTCCGTCAAACACGCCGTCCGGCAAACACTCCGTCTGGCATTTACACCATCCGGCAATCACTCCGTCCGTCAAACACTCCATCCGGCAAACACTCCGTCCGGCAAACACTCCATCCGGCAAGCACTCCATCCGGCAAACACTCCGTCCGGCAAACACTCCCTCCGGTATACACTCCAACCGTCAAACACTCCATCCGACAAACACTCCGTCCGACAAGCACTCCGTCCGGCAAACACTCTGCCCGGCAAATACTCAGGCCGACAAACACTCCGTCCGGCAAACACACCGCCCGGCAAACACGCCGTCCGGCAAACATGCCGTCCGGCAAACACGCCGTCCGGCAAACACTCTGTCCGCCAAACACTCTGTCCGCCAAACACTCCATCTGGCAAACACTCCAAACCCTCCTTCCGGCAAACACTCCATCCGGCAAACACTCCGTCTGGCAAACACTCCTTCCGGCAAACACTCCATCCAACAAACGCTCCCTTCTGCAAACACTCCATCCGGCAAACACTCCGTCTGACAAACACGCCGTCCATCAAACACGCCGTCCGGCAAACACTCCGTCCGGCATATACTCCGTCCGTCAATCACTCCGTCCGTCAAACACTCCATCCGTCAAACACTCCATCCGGCAAACACTCCATCAGGCAAGCACTCCATCCGGCAAACACACCGTCCGTCAAACACTCCGTCCGACAAACACTCCGTCCGACAAGCACTCCGTCCGGCAAACACTCTGCCTGGCAAATACTCAGGCCGACAAACACTCCATCCGGCAAACACACCGCCCGGCAAACACGCCGTCCGGCAAACACGCTGTCCGGCAAACACACCGTCCGGCAAACACTCCGTCTGGCAAACACTCCGTCCGCCAAACACTCTGTCCGCCAAACACTCTGTCCGTCAAAAACTCCGTCCGCCAAACACTCCGTCCGCCAAACACTCCGTCCGACAAACACTCCGTCCGCCAAACACTACATGCGCCAAACAGTACGTCCGCCAAACACTACGTCCGCCAAACACTCGGTCCGACAAACACTCCGTACACCATACACTCCATCCGTCAAACACTCTGTCCGCCAAACACTCCATCCGCCAAACACTCCATCTGGCAAACACTCCAAACCCTCCGTCCGGCAAACACTACCTCTGGCAAACACGCCGTCCGACAAACACTCCATCCGGCAAACACTCCGTACACCATACACTCCATCCATCAAACACCCTGTCCGCCAAACACTCCGTCTGGCAAACACTCCAAACCCTCCGTCCGGCAAACACTCCATCCAGCAAACAATCCTTCTGGCAAATACTCCGTCCGGCAAACACTCCATCCGGAAAACACTCTGCCCGGCAAATACTCCGTCCGACAAACACTCCGTCCGCCAAACACTCCATCCGACAAACACTCCGTCCGCCAAACACTACGTCTGCCAAACAGTACGTCCGCCAAACACTACGTCCGCCAAACACTCCGTCCGACAAACACTCCGTCCGACAAACACACCGTCCGACAAAAACTCTGTCCGCCAAACACTACTCCGCCAAACACTCCATCTGGCAAACACTCCAAACCCTCCGTCCGGCAAACACTCCATCCAGCAAACACTCCATCTGGCAAACACTCCGTCCGGCAAACACTCTACCCGGAAAATACTCAGGCCGACAAACACTCCATCCGGCAAACACTCCGCCCGGCAAACACGCCGTCCGGCAATCACGCCGTCCGGCAAACACTCCGTCCGGCAAACACACCGTCCGGCAAACACTCCGTCCGCCAAACACTCCGTCCGCCAAACAGTACGTCCGCCAAACACTATGTCCGCCAAACACTCCGTCCGACAAACACTCCTTCCGACAAACACCCCGTCTGCCAAACACCCCATCCGGCAGACACCCCGTCCGACAGATACTCCGTCCGACCGACACGCCGTCCTACAGACACACCATCCAACAGACACGCCGTCCGACAGACACGTCGTCCGACAGACACTCCGTCCGGCAAACACTCCGTTCGGCAAACACTCCCTCCGGTATACACTCCAACCGTCAAACACTCCGTCCGACAAACACTCCGTCCGACAAGCACTCCGTCCGGCAAACACTCTGCCCGGCAAATACACAGGCCGACAAACACTCTGTCCGGCAAACACACCGCCCGGCAAACACGCCGTCCGGCAAACACGCCTTCCGGCAAACTCGCCGTCCGGCAAACACTCTGTCCGCCAAACACTCTGTCCGCCAAACACTCCATCTGGCAAACACTCCAAACCCTCCTTCCGGCAAACACTCCATCCGTCAAACACTCCATCCGGCAAACACTCCGTCCAACAAACGCTCCGTTCTGCAAACACTCCATCCGGCAAACACTCCGTCCGACAAACACGCCGTCCGACAAACACGCCGTCCATCAAACACGACGTCCGGCAAACACTCCATCCGGCATATACTCCGTCCGGCAATCACTCCGTCCGTCAAACACTCCATCCGGCAAACACTCCATCCGGCAAACACTCCATCCGGCAAGCACTCCATCCGGCAAACACTCCGTCCGGCAAACATTCCCTCCGGTATACACTCCAACCGTCAAACACTCCATCCGACAAACACTCCGTCCGACAAGCACTCCGTCCGGCAAACACTCTGCCCGGCAAATACTCTGGCCGACAAACACTCCGTCCGGCAAACACACCGCCCGGCAAACACGCCGTCCGGCAAACACGCCGTCTGGCAAACACTCCGTCTGGCAAGCACTCCGTCCGTCAAACACTCTGTCCGCCAAACACTCTGTCCGTCAAAAACTCCGTCCGCCAAACACTCCGTCCGCCAAACACTCCGTCCGACAAACACTCCGTCCGCCAAACACTACATGCGCCAAACAGTACGTCCGCCAAACACTACGTCCGCCAAACACTCCATCTGACAAACACTCCGTACACCATACACTCCATCCGTCAAACACTCTGTCCGCCAAACACTCCATCCACCAAACACTCCATCTGGCAAACACTCCAAAACCTCCGTCCGGCAAACACTACCTCTGGCAAACACGCCGTCCGACAAACACCCCATCCGGCAAACACTCCATACACCATACACTCCATCCATCAAACACTCTGTCCGCCAAACACTCCGTCTGGCAAACACTCCAAACACTCCGTCCGGCAAACACTCCATCCAGCAAACAATCCTTCTGGCAAATACTCCGTCCGGCAAACACTCTGTCCGGAAAACACTCTGCCCGGCAAATACTCCGGCCGACAAACACTCCGTCCGCCAAACACTCCATCCGACAAACACTCCGACCGCCAAACACTACGTCCGCCAAACAGTACATCCGCCAAACACTACGTCCGACAAACACTCCGTCCGACAAACACTCCGTCCGACAAACACACCGTCCGACAAAAACTCTGTCCGCCAAACACTCCTCCGCCAAACACTCCATCTGGCAAACACTCCAAACCCTCCGTCCGGCAAACACTCCATCCAGCAAACACTCCATCTGGCAAACACTCCGTCCGGCAAACACACTGCCCGGCAAATACTCAGGCCGACAAACACTCCGTCCGGCAAACACTCCGCCCGGCAAACACGCCGTCCGGCAATCACGCCATCCGGCAAACACTCCGTCCGGCAAACACTCCGTCCGGCAAACACTCCGTCCGCCAAACACTCCGTCCGCCAAACAGTACGTCCGCCAAACACTACATCCGCCAAACACCCCGTCCGGCAGACACCCCGTCCGACAGATACTCCATCCGACCGACACGCCGTCCGACAGACACGCCATCCAACAGACACGCCGTCCGACAGACACGTCGTCCGACAGACACTCTGTCTGACAAACACTCCGTCCGAGAAACACTCCGTCCGGCAAACACTCCGTCCGCCAAACACGCCGGCCGCAAAACACGCCGTCCGCCAAACACGCCGTCTGACAAACACATCGTCCGACAAACACGCCGTCCAACAAACACGCCTTCCGACAAATACGCCATCCGACAAACATGCCGTCCGACAAAGACACCGTCCGACAAACGCGCCGTCGGACAAACGCGCCGTCCGACAAACAGGCCGTCCGACAAACACGCCGTCCGAGAAACACGCCGTCCGACAAACATGCCGTCTGACAAACACGCCGTCTGGCAAACGCTCCGTCCAACAAATGCAGCATCCGGCAAACACTCCGTCCAGCATACACTCCGTCCGACAAACACGCCATCTGTCAAACACGACATCCGGCAAACACTCCATCCGGCATACACTCTGTCCGGCAATCACTCCGTCCGTCAAACAATCCGTCCGACAAACACTCCGTCCGACAAACATTCTGTCCGACAAAAATTCCATCGGACAAACACTCCGTCCGACAAACACTCCATCCGCCAAAGGCTCCGTCCGATAAACGCTCCGTCCAACAAACGTTCCATCTGCCAAATGCTCCATCCGACAAACGCTCCGTCCGACAAATGCACCGTCCGGCAAACACTCCGTCCGGCAAACACTCCATCCGTCAAGCACGCCGTCTGTCAAACACGCCGTCTGGCGAATAGTCCGTCCGGCATATACTCCGTCCGGCAATCACTCCGTCCGTGAAGCATTCCGTCCGGCAAACACTCCGTCCGGCAAACACTCCATCCGGCAAACACTCCGTCCGACAAACACTCCGGCCAACAAACACTCCGTCCGACAAACAAACCGTCCGACAAACACGCCATCCGACAAACACACGGTCCGACAAACACTCCGTCCGCCAAACACTCCGTCCACCAAACACTCCATCCGACAAACACTCAGTCCGACAAACACTCCATCCAACAAACACTCTGTCCGACAAACACTCTGTCCAACAAACACTCCGTCCAACAAATACACCGTCCGACAGAAACTTCGTCCGATAAACAATCCGTCCGACAAACACGCAGTCCGACAAACACGACGTCCATCAAACACTCCGTCCGCCAAACACTCCGTCCGCCAAACACTCCATCCGACAGACAGTCCATCCGACAGACACTCCGTCCGACAGACACTCCGTCCGACAGACACTCGTCCGACAGACACTCCGTACGACAGACACTTAGTCCGACAGACACGCCCTCCAGCATACACGCCGTCTGGAAAACACGCCCTCCGGCAAATATGCCGTCCGGCAACAACTCTGTCCGTCAAACACGCCCTCCGGCAAACACGCCGTCCGGCAAACACACCGTCCGCCAAACACTTCCTCCGGCAAACATGCCATCCGGCAAACACTCCAGCCGGCAAACACTACGTCTGGCAAACACTCACTCCGACAAACACACCATCCGGCAAACACTCCGTCCACCATAAACTGCGTTCGCCAAACACTCCATCCGCTAAACACTCCGTCCCCCAAACAATCCGTCCGCCAAACACTCCGTCTGGCAACACTCCGAACACTCCGTCTGGCAAATGCTCTGTCCACCAAACCCTCCGTCTGGCAAACACTCCGTCCGGTAAACACTCCGTCCGCCAAACACTCCGTCCAACAAACACGCCGTCCGACAAACACACCATCCGACAAACACTCCATCCAACAAACACTCCGTCCGACAAACACACCATCCGACAAACACTCCGTCCGCCAAACACTCCGTCTGGCAAACACACCAAACCCTCCGTCCGGCAAACACACCATCCGGCAAACACTCCATCTGGCAAACACTCCATCCGGCAAAAACTCCGTCCGGCAAACACTCTGCCCGGCAAATACTCTGGCCAACAAACACTCCGTCTGGCAAACACTCCGCCCGGCAAACACGCCGTCCGGCAAATACTCCTTCCGGCAAACACTCCGTCTGCCAAACACTCCATCCGGCAAACACTCCATCCAACAAACGCTCCATTCTGCAAACACTCCATCCGGCAAACACTCCGTCCGACAAACACGCCGTCTGTCAAACACGCCATCCGGCAAACACTCCGTCCGGCATATACTCCGTCCGGCAATCACTCCATTTGTCAAACACTCCATCCGGCAAACACTCCATCCGGCAAACACTCCATCCGGCAAGCACACCGTCCGGCAAACACTCCATCCGGCAAACACTCCCTCCGGTATACACTCCAACCGTCAAACACTCCATCCGACAAACACTCCATCCGACAAGCACTCCGTCCGGCAAACACTCTGCCCGGCAAATACTCAGGCCGACAAACACTCCGTCCGGCAAACACACCGCCCGGCAAACACGCCGTCCGGCAAACACGCCGTCCGGCAAACACTCTGTCCGCCAAACACTCTGTCCGCCAAACACTCCATCTGGCAAACACTCCAAACCCTCCTTCCGGCAAACACTCCATCCGGCAAACACTCCGTCCAACAAACGCTCCGTTCTGCAAACACTCCATCCGGCAAACACTCCGTCCGACAAACACGCCGTCCATCTAACACGCCGTCCGGCAAACACTCCGTCCGGCATATACTCCCTCCGGCAATCACTCCGTCCGTCAAAAACTCCATCCGGCAAACACTCCGTCCGGCAAACACTCCATCCGGCAAGCACTCCATCCGGCAAACACTCCGCCCAGCAAACACTCCCTCCGGTATACACTCCAACCGTCAAACACTCCGTCCGACAAATACTCCGTCCGACAAGCACTCCGTCCGGCAAACACACTGCCCGGCAAATACTCAGGCCGACAAACACTCCGTCCGGCAAACACACCGCCCGGCAAACACGCCGTCCGGCAAACACGCCGTCCGGCAAACACTCCGTCCGACAAACACTCCGTCCGCCAAACACTACGTCCGCCAAACACTCCGTCCGACAAACACTCCATACACCATACACTCCATCCGTCAAACACTCTGTCCGCCAAACACTCCATCCGCCA
Source organism: Somniosus microcephalus (assembly GCF_052327205.1). Lineage (NCBI taxonomy): Eukaryota > Metazoa > Chordata > Chondrichthyes > Squaliformes > Somniosidae > Somniosus > Somniosus microcephalus. Next base: position 279,448 of record NW_028225298.1, read on the forward strand.
AACACTCCATCTGGCAAAGACTCCAAACCCTCCGTCCGGCAAACACTACCTCTGGCAAACACGCCGTCCGACAAACACTCCATCTGGCAAACACTCTGTACACCATACACTCCATCCATCAAACACTCTGTCCACCAAACACTCCGTCTGGCAAACACTCCAAACCCTCCGTCCGGCAAACACTCCATCCAGCAAACAATCCTTCTGGCAAATAATCCGTCCGGCAAACACTCCGTCCGGAAAACACTCTGCCCGGCAAATACTCCGGCCGACAAACACTCTGTCCGCCAAACACTCCGTCCGACAAACACTCCATCCGCCAAACACTACGTCCGCCAAACAGAACGTCCGCCAAACACTACGTCTGCCAAACACTCCGTCCGACAAACACTACGTCTGCCAAACACTCCTCCGCCAAACACTCCATCTGGCAAACACTCCAAACCCTCCGTCCGGCAAACACTCCATCCAGCAAACACTCCATCTGGCAAACACTCCGTCCGGCAAACACTCTGCCCGGCAAATACTCAGGCCGACAAACACTCTGTCCGGCAAACACTCCGCCCGGCAAGCACGCCGTCCGGCAATCACGCCTTCCGGCATACACTCCGTCCGGCAAACACACCGTCCGGCAAACACTCCGTCCGCCAAACACTCCGTCCGCCAAACAGTACGTCCGCCAAACACTACGTCCGCCAAACACTCCGTCCGACAAACACTCCTTCCGACAAACACCCCGTCTGCCAAACACCCCGTCCGGCAGACACCCCGTCCGACAGATACTCCGTCCGACCGACACACCGTCCGACAGACACGCCATCCAACAGACACGCCGTCCGACAGACACGTCGTCCGACAGACACTTCGTCTGACAAACACTCCGTCCGAGAAACACTCCGTCCGGCAAACACTCCGTCCGCCAAACACGCCGGCCGCAAAACACGCCGTCCGCCAAACACGCCGTCTGACAAACACACCGTCCGACAAACATGCCGTCCGACAAACACGCCTTCCGAAAAATACGCCATCCGACAAACATGCCGTCCGACAAACACACCGTCCGACAAACGCGCCGTCGGACAAACGCGCCGTCCGACAAACAGGCCGTCCGACAAACACGCCGTCCGAGAAACACGCCGTCCGACAAACATGCCATCTGACAAACACGCCGTCCGGCAAACGCTCCGTCCAACAAATGCAGCATCCGGCAAACACTCCGTCCGGCATACACTCCGTCCGACAAACATGCCATCTGTCAAACACGACGTCCGTCAAACACTCCGTCCGGCATACACTCTGTCCGGCAATCACTCCGTCCGTCAAACAATCCGTCCGACAAACACTCCGTCCGACAAACATTCTGTCCGACAAACACTGCATCCGACAAACACTCCGTCCGACAAACACTCCATCCGCCAAAGGCTCCGTCCGATAAACGCTCCGTCCAACAAACGTTCCATCTGCCAAATGCTCCGTCCGACAAATGCTCCGTCCGACAAATGCGCCGTCCGAAAAACACTCCGTCCGACAAACACTCCATCTGACAAACACTCCGTCCGACAAACACTCCGTCCGACAATCACGCCGTCCGACAATCATGCCGTCCGACAAACACGCCATCCGACAAACACGCCGTCCGACAAACACGCCGCCCGGCAAACATGCCCTCTGGCAAGCACGCCGCCGGGCAAACACGCCGCCCGGCAAACACGCCGCCCAGCAAACACACCACCCGGCAAGCATGCAGTCCGGCAAACACGCCCTCTGGCAAACATGCCCTCTGGCAAACACGCCCTCTGGCAAAAACTCCGTCCGGCAAACACTCCCTCCGGCAAAAGCTCCGTCCGGCAAACACTCCGTCCAGCAAACACTACCTCTGGCAAACACGCTGTCCGCCAAACACTCCGTCCGCCAAACACTCCATCTGGCAAACACACCAAACCCTCCGTCCGGCAAACACTACCTCTGGCAAACACGCCGTCCGACAAACACTCCGTCCGACAAACACTCCATCCGCCAAAGGCTCCGTCCGATAAACGCTCCGTCCAACAAACGTTCCATCTGCCAAATGCTCCGTCCGACAAACGCTCCGTCCGACAAATGCGCCATCCGACAAACACTCCGTCCGACAAACACTCCATCTGACAAACACTCCATCCGACAAACACTCCGTCCGACAATCACGCCGTCCGACAATCACGCCGTCCGACAAACACGCCATCCGACAAACACGCCGTCCGACAAACACGCCGCCCGGCAAACATGCCCTCTGGCAAGCACGCTGCCGGGCAAACACGCCGCCCGGCAAACACACCACCCGGCAAGCATGCAGTCCGGCAAACACGCCCTCTGGCAAACATGCCCTCTGGCTAACACGCCCTCTGGCAAAAACTCCGTCCGGCAAACTCACCCTCCGGCAAAAGCTCCGTCCGGCAAACACTCCGTCCAGCAAACACTACCTCTGGCAAACACGCTGTCCGACAAACACTCCATCCGGCAAACACTCCGTACACCATAAAGTCCATCCGTCAAACACTCTGTCCGCCAAACACTCCGTCCGGCAAACACGCCGTCCGGAAAACACTCCGTCCGGCAAACACTCCGTCCGACAAACACTCCGTCGAACAAACACTCCTCCGTCAAACACTACGTCCGCCAAACAGTACGTCTGCCAAACACTACATCCGACAAACACTCCGTCCGACAAACACACCGTCCGACAAAAACTCTGTCCACCAAACACTCCTCCGCCAAACACTCCATCTGGCAAACACTCCAAACCCTCCGTCCGGCAAACATTCCATCCGGCAAACATTCTGTCTGGCAAACACTCCATCCGGCAAACACTCCATCCGGCAAACACTCTGCCCGGCAAATACACAGGCCGACAAACACTCCGTCCGGCAAACACACCACCCGGCAAACACGCCATCTGGCAAACACGCCATCCGGCAAACACGCCGTCCGGCAAACACTCCATCTGGCAAACACTCCGTCCGCCAAACACTCCGTCTGCCAAACGCTCTGTCCATCAAAAACTCCATCCGCCAAACACTCTGTCCGCCAAACACTCCGTCCGACAAACATTCCATCCACCAAACACTACGTCCGCCAAACAGTACGTCCGCCAATCACTACGTCCGCCAAACACACCGTCCGACAAACACTCAGTACACTATACACTCCATCCGTCAAACACTCTGTCCGCCAAACACTCCGTCCGCCAAACACTCCATCTTGCAAACACACCAAACCCTCCGTCCGGCAAACACTACCTCTGGCAAACACGCCGTCCGACAAACACTCCATCCGGCAAACACTCCGTACACCATACACTCCATCCATCAAACACCCTGTCCGCCAAAAACTCCGTCTGGCAAACACTCCAAACCCTCCGTCCGGCAAACACTCCATCCAGCAAACAATCCTTCTGGCAAATAATCCGTCCGGCAAACACTCCGTCCGGAAAACACTCTGCCCGGCAAATACTCCGGCCGACAAACACTCTGTCCGCCAAACACTCCATCCGACAAACACTCCGTCCGCCAAACACTACGTCCGCCAAACAGTACGTCCGCCAAACACTACGTCCGCCAAACACTCCGTCCGACAAATACTACGTCCGCCAAACACTCCTCCGCCAAACACTCCATCTGGCAAACACTCCAAACCCTCCGTCCGGCAAACACTCCATCCAGCAAACACTCCATCTGGCAAACACTCCGTCCGGCAAACACTCTACCCGGCAAATACTCAGGCCGACAAACACTCTGTCCGGCAAACACTCCGCCCGGCAAGCACGCCGTCCGGCAATCACGCCGTCCGGCATACACTCCGTCCGGCAAACACACCGTCCGGCAAACACTCCGTCCGCCAAACACTCCGTCCGCCAAACAGTACGTCCGCCAAACACTACGTCCGCCAAACACTCCGTCCGACAAACACTCCTTCCGACAAACACCCCGTCTGCCAAACACCCCGTCCGGCAGACACCCCGTCTGACAGATACTCCGTCCGACCGACACGCCGTCCGACAGACACGCCATCCAACAGACACGCCGTCCGACAGACACGTCGTCCGACAGACACTCCGTCTGACAAACACTCCGTCCGAGAAACACTCCGTCCGGCAAACACTCCGTCCGCCAAACATGCCGTCCGACAAACACGCCTTCCGACAAATACGCCATCCGACAAACATGCCGTCCGACAAACACACCGTCCGACAAACGCGCCGTCGGACAAACGCGCCGTCCGACAAACAGGCCGTCCGACAAACACGCCGTCCGAGAAACACGCCGTCCGACAAACATGCCATCTGACAAACACGCCGTCCGGCAAACGCTCCGTCCAACAAATGCAGCATCCGGCAAACACTCCGTCCGGCATACACTCCGTCCGACAAACATGCCATCTGTCAAACACGACGTCCGTCAAACACTCCGTCCGGCATACACTCTGTCCGGCAATCACTCCGTCCGTCAAACAATCCGTCCGACAAACACTCCGTCCGACAAACATTCTGTCCGACAAACACTGCATCCGACAAACACTCCGTCCGACAAACACTCCATCCGCCAAAGGCTCCGTCCGATAAACGCTCCGTCCAACAAACGTTCCATCTGCCAAATGCTCCGTCCGACAAATGCTCCGTCCGACAAATGCGCCGTCCGACAAACACTCCGTCCGACAAACACTCCATCTGACAAACACTCCGTCCGACAAACACTCCGTCCGACAATCACGCCGTCCGACAATCATGCCGTCCGACAAACACGCCATCCGACAAACACGCCGTCCGACAAACACGCCGCCCGGCAAACATGCCCTCTGGCAAGCACACCGCCGGGCAAACACGCCGCCCGGCAAACACGCCGCCCAGCAAACACACCACCCGGCAAGCATGCAGTCCGGCAAACACGCCCTCTGGCAAACATGCCCTCTGGCAAACACGCCCTCTGGCAAAAACTCCGTCCGGCAAACACTCCCTCCGGCAAAAGCTCCGTCCGGCAAACACTCCGTCCAGCAAACACTACCTCTGGCAAACACGCTGTCCGCCAAACACTCCGTCCGCCAAACACTCCATCTGGCAAACACACCAAACCCTCCGTCCGGCAAACACTACCTCTGGCAAACACGCCGTCCGACAAACACTCCGTCCGACAAACACTCCATCCGCCAAAGGCTCCGTCCGATAAACGCTCCGTCCAACAAACGTTCCATCTGCCAAATGCTCCGTCCGACAAACGCTCCGTCCGACAAATGCGCCATCCGACAAACACTCCGTCCGACAAACACTCCATCTGACAAACACTCCATCCGACAAACACTCCGTCCGACAATCACGCCGTCCGACAAACACGCCGTCCGACAAACACGCCGCCCGGCAAACATGCCCTCTGGCAAGCACACCGCCGGGCAAACACGCCGCCCGGCAAACACGCCGCCCAGCAAACACACCACCCGGCAAGCATGCAGTCCGGCAAACACGCCCTCTGGCAAACATGCCCTCTGGCAAACACGCCCTCTGGCAAAAACTCCGTCCGGCAAACACTCCCTCCGGCAAAAGCTCCGTCCGGCAAACACTCCGTCCAGCAAACACTACCTCTGGCAAACACGCTGTCCGCCAAACACTCCGTCCGCCAAACACTCCATCTGGCAAACACACCAAACCCTCCGTCCGGCAAACACTACCTCTGGCAAACACGCCGTCCGACAAACACTCCGTCCGACAAACACTCCATCCGCCAAAGGCTCCGTCCGATAAACGCTCCGTCCAACAAACGTTCCATCTGCCAAATGCTCCGTCCGACAAACGCTCCGTCCGACAAATGCGCCATCCGACAAACACTCCGTCCGACAAACACTCCATCTGACAAACACTCCATCCGACAAACACTCCGTCCGACAATCACGCCGTCCGACAATCACGCCGTCCGACAAACACGCCATCCGACAAACACGCCGTCCGACAAACACGCCGCCCGGCAAACATGCCCTCTGGCAAGCACGCTGCCGGGCAAACACGCCGCCCGGCAAACACACCACCCGGCAAGCATGCAGTCCGGCAAACATGCCCTCTGGCAAACATGCCCTCTGGCTAACACGCCCTCTGGCAAAAACTCCGTCCGGCAAACTCACCCTCCGGCAAAAGCTCCGTCCGGCAAACACTCCGTCCAGCAAACACTACCTCTGGCAAACACGCTGTCCGACAAACACTCCATCCGGCAAACACTCCGTACACCATAAAGTCCATCCGTCAAACACTCTGTCCGCCAAACACTCCGTCCGGCAAATACGCCGTCCGGAAAACACTCCGTCCGGCAAACACTCCGTCCGACAAACACTCCGTCGAACAAACACTCCTCCGTCAAACACTACGTCCGCCAAACAGTACGTCTGCCAAACACTACATCCGACAAACACTCCGTCCGACAAACACACCGTCCGACAAAAACTCTGTCCACCAAACACTCCTCCGCCAAACACTCCATCTGGCAAACACTCCAAACCCTCCGTCCGGCAAACATTCCATCCGGCAAACATTCTGTCTGGCAAACACTCCATCCGGCAAACACTCCATCCGGCAAACACTCTGCCCGGCAAATACACAGGCCGACAAACACTCCGTCCGGCAAACACACCACCCGGCAAACACGCCATCTGGCAAACACGCCATCCGGCAAACACGCCGTCCGGCAAACACTCCATCTGGCAAACACTCCGTCCGCCAAACACTCCGTCTGCCAAACGCTCTGTCCATCAAAAACTCCATCCGCCAAACACTCTGTCCGCCAAACACTCCGTCCGACAAACATTCCGTCCACCAAACACTACGTCCGCCAAACAGTACGTCCGCCAATCACTACGTCCGCCAAACACACCGTCCGACAAACACTCAGTACACTATACACTCCATCCGTCAAACACTCTGTCCGCCAAACACTCCGTCCGCCAAACACTCCATCTTGCAAACACACCAAACCCTCCGTCCGGCAAACACTACCTCTGGCAAACACGCCGTCCGACAAACACTCCATCCGGCAAACACTCCGTACACCATACACTCCATCCATCAAACACCCTGTCCGCCAAACACTCCGTCTGGCAAACACTCCAAACCCTCCGTCCGGCAAACACTCCATCCAGCAAACAATCCTTCTGGCAAATAATCCGTCCGGCAAACACTCCGTCCGGAAAACACTCTGCCCGGCAAATACTCCGGCCGACAAACACTCTGTCCGCCAAACACTCCGTCCGACAAACACTCCGTCCGCCAAACACTACGTCCGCCAAACAGTACGTCCGCCAAACACTACGTCCGCCAAACACTCCGTCCGACAAATACTACGTCCGCCAAACACTCCTCCGCCAAACACTCCATCTGGCAAACACTCCAAACCCTCCGTCCGGCAAACACTCCATCCAGCAAACACTCCATCTGGCAAACACTCCGTCCGGCAAACACTCTGCCCGGCAAATACTCAGGCCGACAAACACTCTGTCCGGCAAACACTCCGCCCGGCAAGCACGCCGTCCGGCAATCACGCCGTCCGGCATACACTCCGTCCGGCAAACACACCGTCCGGCAAACACTCCGTCCGCCAAACACTCCGTCCGCCAAACAGTACGTCCGCCAAACACTACGTCCGCCAAACACTCCGTCCGACAAACACTCCTTCCGACAAACACCCCGTCTGCCAAACACCCCGTCCGGCAGACACCCCGTCTGACAGATACTCCGTCCGACCGACACGCCGTCCGACAGACACGCCATCCAACAGACACGCCGTCCGACAGACACGTCGTCCGACAGACACTCCGTCTGACAAACACTCCGTCCGAGAAACACTCCGTCCGGCAAACACTCCGTCCGCCAAACACGCCGGCTGCAAAACACGCCGTCCGCCAAACACGCCGTCAGACAAACACACCGTCCGACAAACACGCCGTCCGACAAACACGCCTTCCGACAAATACGCCATCCGACAAACATGCCGTCCGACAAACACACCGTCCGACAAACGCGCCGTCGGACAAACGCGCCGTCCGACAAACAGGCTGTCCGACAAACACGCCGTCCGAGAAACACGCCGTCCGACAAACATGCCATCTGACAAACACGCCGTCCGGCAAACACTCCGTCCGGCATACACTCCGTCCGACAAACACGCCATCTGTCAAACACGACGTCCGGCAAACACTCCGTCCGGCATACACTCTGTCCGGCAATCACTCCGTCCGTCAAACAATCCGTCCGACAAACACTCCGTCCGACAAACATTCTGTCCGACAAACACTCCATCCGCCAAAGGCTCCGTCCGATAAACGCTCCGTCCAACAAACGTTCCATCTGCCAAATGCTCCGTCCGACAAACGCTCCGTCCGACAAATGCGCCGTCCGACAAACACTCCGTCCGACAAACACACCATCTGACAAACACTCCGTCCGACAAACACTCCGTCCGACAATCACGCCGTCCGACAATCATGCCGTCCGACAAACACGCCATCCGACAAACGCGCCGTCCGACAAACACGCCGCCCGGCAAACATGCCCTCTGGCAAGCACGCCGCTGGGCAAACACACCGCCCGGCAAACACGCCGCCCGGCAAACACACCACCCGGCAAGCATGCAGTCTGGCAAACACGCCCTCTGGCAAACACGCCCTCTGGCAAAAACTCCGTCTGGCAAACACTCCGTCCAGCAAACACTACCTCTGGCAAACACGCTGTCCGACAAACACTCCATCCGGCAAACACTCCGTACACCATAAACTCCATCCGTCAAACACTCTGTCCGCCAAACACTCCGTCCGGCAAACACGCCGTCCGGAAAACACTCCGTCCGGCAAACACTCCGTCCGACAAACACTCCGTCGAACAAACACTCCTCCGCCAAACACTACGTCCGCCAAACAGTACGTCTGCCAAACACTACATCCGACAAACACTCCGTCCGGCAAACATTCCATCCGGCAAACACTCTGCCCGGCAAATACTCAGGCCGACAAACACTCCGTCCGGCAAACACACCGTCCGGCAAACACGCCGTCCGGCAAACACTCCATCTGGCAAACACTCCGTCCACCAAACACTCCATCTGCCAAACGCTCTGTCCGTCAAAAACTCCGTCCACCAAACACTCTGTCCGCCAAACACTCCGTCCGACAAACATTCCGTCCACCAAACACTACGTCCGCCAAACAGTACGTCCGCCAATCACTACGTCCGCCAAACACACCGTCCGACAAACACTCAGTACACTATACACTCCATCCGTCAAACACTCTGTCCGCCAAACACTCCGTCCGCCAAACACTCCATCTGGCAAACACACCAAACCCTCCGTCCGGCAAACACTACCTCTGGCAAACACGCCGTCCGACAAACACTCCGTCCGACAAACACTCCATCCGCCAAAGGCTCCGTCCGATAAACGCTCCGTCCAACAAACGTTCCATCTGCCAAATGCTCCGTCCGACAAACGCTCCGTCCGACAAATGCGCCGTCCGACAAACACTCCGTCCGACAAACACTCCATCTGACAAACACTCCATCCGACAAACACTCCGTCCGACAATCACGCCGTCCGACAATCACGCCGTCCGACAAACACGCCATCCGACAAACACGCCGTCCGACAAACACGCCGCCCGGCAAACATGCCCTCTGGCAAGCACGCCGCCGGGCAAACACGCCGCCCGGCAAACACACCACCCGGCAAGCATGCAGTCCAGCAAACACGCCCTCTGGCAAACATGCCCTCTGGCTAACACGCCCTCTGGCAAAAACTCCGTCCGGCAAACACACCCTCCGGCAAAAGCTCCGTCCGGCAAACACTCCGTCCAGCAAACACTACCTCTGGCAAACACGCTGTCCGACAAACACTCCATCCGGCAAACACTCCGTACACCATAAACTCCATCCGTCAAACACTCTGTCCGCCAAACACTCCGTCCGGCAAACATGCCGTCCGGAAAACACTCCGTCCGGCAAACACTCCGTCCGACAAACACTCCGTCGAACAAACACTCCTCCGCCAAACACTACGTCCGCCAAACAGTACGTCTGCCAAACACTACATCCGACAAACACTCCGTCCGACAAACACACCGTCCGACAAACACTCCATCTGGCAAACACTCCGTCCGGCAAACACTCTGCCCGGCAAATACTCAGGCCGACAAACACTCTGTCCGGCAAACACTCCGCCCGGCAAGCACGCCATCCGGCAATCACGCCGTCTGGCATACACTCCGTCCGGCAAACACACCGTCCGGCAAACACTCCGTCCGCCAAACACTCCGTCCGCCAAACAGTACGTCCGCCAAACACTACGTCCGCCAAACACTCCTTCCGACAAACACCCCGTCTGCCAAACACCCCGTCCGGCAGACACCCCGTCTGACAGATACTCCGTCCGACCGACACGCCGTCCGACAGACACGCCATCCAACAGACACGCCGTCCGACAGACACGTCGTCCGACAGACACTCCGTCTGACAAACACTCCGTCCGAGAAACACTCCGTCCGGCAAACACTCCGTCCGCCAAACACGCCGGCTGCAAAACACGCCGTCCGCCAAACACGCCGTCTGACAAACACACCGTCCGACAAACACGCCGTCCGACAAACACGCCTTCCGACAAATACGCCATCCGACAAACATGCCGTCCGACAAACACACCGTCCGACAAACGCGCCGTCGGACAAACACGCCGTCCGACAAACAGGCCGTCCGACAAACACGCCGTCCGAGAAACACACCGTCCGACAAACATGCCATCTGACAAACACGCCGTCCGGCAAACGCTCCGTCCAACAAATGCAGCATCCGGCAAACACTCCGTCCGGCATACACTCCGTCCGACAAACACGCCATCTGTCAAACACGACGTCCGGCAAACACTCCGTCCGGCATACACTCTGTCCGGCAATCACTCCGTCCGTCAAACAATCCGTCCGACAAACACTCCGTCCGACAAACATTCTGTCCGACAAACACTGCATCCGACAAACACTCCGTCCGACAAACACTCCATCCGCCAAAGGCTCCGTCCGATAAACGCTCCGTCCAACAAACGTTCCAACTGCCAAATGCTCCGTCCGACAAACGCTCCGTCCGACAAATGCGCCGTCCGACAAACACTCCGTCCGACAAACACTCCATCTGACAAACACTCCGTCCGACAAACACTCCGTCCGACAATCACGCCGTCCGACAATCATGCCGTCCGACAAACACGCCATCCGACAAACACGCCGTCCGACAAACACGCCGCCCGGCAAACATGCCCTCTGGCAAGCACGCCGCTGGGCAAACACGCCACCCGGCAAACACGCCACCCGGCAAGCACACCACCCGGCAAGCATGCAGTCTGGCAAACACGCCCTCTGGCAAACACGCCCTCTGGCAAAAACTCCGTCTGGCAAACACTCCCTCCGGCAAAAGCTCCGTCCGGCAAACACTCCGTCCAGCAAACACTACCTCTGGCAAACACGCTGTCCGACAAACACTCCATCCGGCAAACACTCCGTACACCATAAACTCCATCCGTCAAACACTCTGTCCGCCAAACACTCCGTCCGGCAAACACGCCGTCCGGAAAACACTCCGTCCGGCAAACACTCCGTCCGACAAACACTCCGTCGAACAAACACTCCTCCGCCAAACACTACGTCCGCCAAACAGTACGTCTGCCAAACACTACATCCGACAAACACTCCGTCCGGCAAACACTCCATCCGGCAAACACTCTGCCCGGCAAATACTCAGGCCGACAAACACTCCGTCCGGCAAACACACCGTCCGGCAAACACGCCGTCCGGCAAACACTCCATCTGGCAAACACTCCGTCCACCAAACACTCCATCTGCCAAACGCTCTGTCCGTCAAAAACTCCGTCCGCCAAACACTCTGTCCGCCAAACACTCCGTCCGACAAACATTCCGTCCACCAAACACTACGTCCGCCAAACAGTACGTCCGCCAATCACTACGTCCGCCAAACACACCGTCCGACAAACACTCAGTACACTATACACTCCATCCATCAAACACTCTGTCCGCCAAACACTCCGTCCGCCAAACACTCCATCTGGCAAACACACCAAACCCTCCGTCCGGCAAACACTACCTCTGGCAAACACGCCGTCCGACAAACACTCCGTCCGGCAAACACTCCATCCGGCAAACACTCTGCCCGGCAAATACTCAGGCCGACAAACACTCCGTCCGGCAAACACACCGTCCGGCAAACACGCCGTCCGGCAAACACTCCATCTGGCAAACACTCCGTCCACCAAACACTCCATCTGCCAAACGCTCTGTCCGTCAAAAACTCCGTCCGCCAAACACTCTGTCCGCCAAACACTCCGTCCGACAAACATTCCGTCCACCAAACACTACGTCCGCCAAACAGTACGTCCGCCAATCACTACGTCCGCCAAACACACCGTCCGACAAACACTCAGTACACTATACACTCCATCCGTCAAACACTCTGTCCGCCAAACACTCCGTCCGCCAAACACTCCATCTGGCAAACACACCAAACCCTCCGTCCGGCAAACACTACCTCTGGCAAACACGCCGTCCGACAAACACTCCGTCCGACAAACACTCCATCCGCCAAAGGCTCCGTCCGATAAACGCTCCGTCCAACAAACGTTCCATCTGCCAAATGCTCCGTCCGACAAACGCTCCGTCCGACAAATGCGCCGTCCGACAAACACTCCGTCCGACAAACACTCCATCTGACAAACATTCCATCCGACAAACACTCCGTCCGACAATCACGCCGTCCGACAATCACGCCGTCCGACAAACACGCCATCCGACAAACACGCCGTCCGACAAACACGCCGCCCGGCAAACATGCCCTCTGGCAAGCACGCCGCCGGGCAAACACGCCGCCCGGCAAACACACCACCCGGCAAGCATGCAGTCCAGCAAACACGCCCTCTGGCAAACATGCCCTCTGGCTAACACGCCCTCTGGCAAAAACTCCGTCCGGCAAACACACCCTCCGGCAAAAGCTCCGTCCGGCAAACACTCCATCCAGCAAACACTACCTCTGGCAAACACGCTGTCCGACAAACACTCCATCCGGCAAACACTCCGTACACCATAAACTCCATCCGTCAAACACTCTGTCCGCCAAACACTCCGTCCGGCAAACATGCCGTCCGGAAAACACTCCGTCCGGCAAACAATCCGTCCGACAAACACTCCGTCGAACAAACACTCCTCCGCCAAACACTACGTCCGCCAAACAGTACGTCTGCCAAACACTACATCCGACAAACACTCCGTCCGACAAACACACCGTCCGACAAACACTCCATCTGGCAAACACTCCGTCCGGCAAACACTCTGCCCGGCAAATACTCAGGCCGACAAACACTCTGTCCGGCAAACACTCCGCCCGGCAAGCACGCCGTCTGGCAATCACGCCGTCTGGCAAACACTCCGTCCGGCAAACACACCGTCCGGCAAACACTCCGTCCGCCAAACACTCCGTCCGCCAAACAGTACGTCCGCCAAACACTACGTCCGCCAAACACTCCGTCCGACAAACACTCCTTCCGACAAACACCCCGTCTGCCAAACACCCCGTCCGGCAGACACCCTGTCTGACAGATACTCCGTCCGACCGACACGCCATCCGACAGACACGCCATCCAACAGACACGCCGTCCGACAGACACGTCGTCCGACAGACACTCCGTCTGACAAACACTCCCTCCGAGAAACACTCCGTCCGGCAAACACTCCGTCCGCCAAACACGCCGGCTGCAAAACACGCCGTCCGCCAAACACGCCGTCTGACAAACACACCGTCCGACAAACACGCTGTCCGACAAACACGCCTTCCGACAAATACGCCATCCGACAAACATGCCGTCCGACAAACACACCGTCCGACAAACGCGCCGTCGGACAAACGCGCCGTCCGACAAACAGGCCGTCCGACAAACACGCCGTCCGAGAAACACGCCGTCTGACAAACATGCCATCTGACAAACACGCCGTCCGGCAAACGCTCCGTCCAACAAATGCAGCATCCGGCAAACACTCCGTCCGGCATACACTCCGTCCGACAAACACGCCATCTGTCAAACACGACATCCGGCAAACACTCCGTCCGGCATACACTCTGTCCGGCAATCACTCCGTCCGTCAAACAATCCGTCCGACAAACACTCCGTCCGACAAACATTCTGTCCGACAAACACTGCATCCGACAAACACTCCGTCCGACAAACACTCCATCCGCCAAAGGCTCCGTCCGACAAACGCTCCGTCCGACAAATGCGCCGTCCGACAAACACTCCGTCCGACAAACACTCCATCTGACAAACACTCCGTCCGACAAACACTCCGTCCGACAATCACGCCGTCCGACAATCATGCCGTCCGACAAACACGCCATCCGACAAACACGCCGTCCGACAAACACGCCGCCCGGCAAACATGCCCTCTGGCAAGCACGCCGCCGGGCAAACACGCCGCCCGGCAAACACACCACCCGGCAAGCATGCAGTCCAGCAAACACGCCCTCTGGCAAACATGCCCTCTGGCTAACACGCCCTCTGGCAAAAACTCCGTCCGGCAAACACACCCTCCGGCAAAAGCTCCGTCCGGCAAACACTCCGTCCAGCAAACACTACCTCTGGCAAACACGCTGTCCGACAAACACTCCATCCGGCAAACACTCCGTACACCATAAACTCCATCCGTCAAACACTCTGTCCGCCAAACACTCCGTCCGGCAAACATGCCGTCCGGAAAACACTCCGTCCGGCAAACAATCCGTCCGACAAACACTCCGTCGAACAAACACTCCTCCGCCAAACACTACGTCCGCCAAACAGTACGTCTGCCAAACACTACATCCGACAAACACTCCGTCCGACAAACACACCGTCCGACAAACACTCCATCTGGCAAACACTCCGTCCGGCAAACACTCTGCCCGGCAAATAGTCAGGCCGACAAACACTCTGTCCGGCAAACACTCCGCCCGGCAAGCACGCCGTCCGGCAATCACGCCGTCTGGCATACACTCCGTCCGGCAAACACACCGTCCGGCAAACACTCCGTCCGCCAAACACTCCGTCCGCCAAACAGTACGTCCGCCAAACACTACGTCCGCCAAACACTCCGTCCGACAAACACTCCTTCCGACAAACACCCCGTCTGCCAAACACCCCGTCCGGCAGACACCCTGTCTGACAGATACTCCGTCCGACCGACACGCCATCCGACAGACACGCCATCCAACAGACACGCCGTCCGACAGACACGTCGTCCGACAGACACTCCGTCTGACAAACACTCCCTCCGAGAAACACTCCGTCCGGCAAACACTCCGTCCGCCAAACACGCCGGCTGCAAAACACGCCGTCCGCCAAACACGCCGTCTGACAAACACACCGTCCGACAAACACGCCGTCCGACAAACACGCCTTCCGACAAATACGCCATCCGACAAACATGCCGTCCGACAAACACACCGTCCGACAAACGCGCCGTCGGACAAACGCGCCGTCCGACAAACAGGCCGTCCGACAAACACGCCGTCCGAGAAACACGCCGTCCGACAAACATGCCATCTGACAAACACGCCGTCCGGCAAACGCTCCGTCCAACAAATGCAGCATCCGGCAAACACTCCGTCCGGCATACACTCCGTCCAACAAACACGCCATCTGTCAAACACGACGTCCGGCAAACACTCCGTCCGGCATACACTCTGTCCGGCAATCACTCCGTCCGTCAAACAATCCGTCCGACAAACACTCCGTCCGACAAACACTCCATCCGCCAAAGGCTCCGTCCGACAAACGCTCCGTCCGACAAATGCGCCGTCCGACAAACACTCCGTCCGACAAACACTCCATCTGACAAACACTCCGTCCGACAAACACTCCGTCCGACAATCACGCCGTCCGACAATCATGCCGTCCGACAAACACGCCATCCGACAAACACGCCGTCCGACAAACACGCCGCCCGGCAAACATGCCCTCTGGCAAGCACGCCGCTGGGCAAACACGCCGCCCGGCAAACACGACGCCCGGCAAACACACCACCCGGCAAGCATGCAGTCTGGCAAACACGCCCTCTGGCAAACACGCCCTCTGGCAAAAACTCCGTCTGGCAAACACTCCCTCCGGCAAAAGCTCCGTCCGGCAAACACTCCGTCCAGCAAACACTACCTCTGGCAAACACGCTGTCCAACAAACACTCCATCCGGCAAACACTCCGTACACCATAAACTCCATCCATCAAACACTCTGTCCGCCAAACACTCCGTCCGGCAAACACGCCGTCCGGAAAACACTCCGTCCGGCAAACACTCCGTCCGACAAACACCCCGTCGAACAAACACTCCTCCGCCAAACACTACGTCCGCCAAACAGTACATCTGCCAAACACTACATCCGACAAACACTCCGTCCGGCAAACACTCCATCCGGCAAACACTCTGCCCGGCAAATACTCAGGCCGACAAACACTCCGTCCGGCAAACACACCGTCCGGCAAACACGCCGTCCGGCAAACACACCATCTGGCAAACACTCCGTCCACCAAACACTCCATCTGCCAAACGCTCTGTCCGTCAAAAACTCCGTCCGCCAAACACTCTGTCCGCCAAACACTCCGTCCGACAAACATTCCGTCCACCAAACACTACGTCCGCCAAACAGTACGTCCGCCAATCACTACGTCCGCCAAACACACCGTCCGACAAACACTCAGTACACTATACACTCCATCCGTCAAACACTCTGTCCGCCAAACACTCCGTCCGCCAAACACTCCATCTGGCAAACACACCAAACCCTCCGTCCGGCAAACACTACCTCTGGCAAACACGCCGTCCGACAAACACTCCGTCCGACAAACACTCCATCCGCCAAGGGCTCCGTCCGATAAACGCTCCGTCCAACAAACGTTCCATCTGCCAAATGCTCCGTCCGACAAACGCTCCGTCCGACAAATGCGCCGTCCGACAAACACTCCGTCCGACAAACACTCCATCTGACAAACACTCCATCCGACAAACACTCCGTCCGACCATCACGCCGTCCGACAATCACGCCGTCCGACAAACACGCCATCCGACAAACACGCCGTCCGACAAACACGCCGCCCGGCAAACATGCCCTCTGGCAAGCACGCCGCCGGGCAAACACGCCGCCCGGCAAACACACCACCCGGCAAGCATGCAGTCCAGCAAACATGCCCTCTGGCAAACATGCCCTCTGGCTAACACGCCCTCTGGCAAAAACTCCGTCCGGCAAACACACCCTCCGGCAAAAGCTCCGTCCGGCAAACACTCCGTCCAGCAAACACTACCTCTGGCAAACACGCTGTCCGACAAACACTCCATCCGGCAAACACTCCGTACACCATAAACTCCATCCGTCAAACACTCTGTCCGCCAAACACTCCGTCCGGCAAACATGCCGTCCGGAAAACACTCCGTCCGGCAAACATTCCGTCCGACAAACACTCCGTCGAACAAACACTCCTCCGCCAAACACTACGTCCGCCAAACAGTACGTCTGCCAAACACTACATCCGACAAACACTCCGTCCGACAAACACACCGTCCGACAAAAACTCTGTCCGCCAAACACTCCTCCGCCAAACACTCCATCTGGCAAACACTCCAAACCCTCCGTCCGGCAAATATTCCATCCGGCAAACATTCTGTCTGGCAAACACTCCATCCGGCAAACACTCCATCCGGCAAACACTCTGCCCGGCAAGTACTCAGGCCGACAAACACTCCGTCCGGCAAACACACCGCCCGGCAAACACGCCGTCTGGCAAACACGCCATCCGGCAAACACGCCGTCTGGCAAACACTCCATCTGGCAAACACTCCGTCCGCCAAACACTCCGTCTGCCAAACGCTCTGTCCGTCAAAAACTCCATCCGCCAAACACTCTGTCCGCCAAACACTCCGTCCGACAAACATTCCGTCCACCAAACACTACGTCCGAAAAACAGTACGTCCGCCAATCACTACGTCCGCCAAACACACCGTCCGACAAACACTCAGTACACTATACACTCCATCCGTCAAACACTCTGTCCGCCAAACACTCCGTCCGCCAAACACTCCATCTGGCAAACACACCAAACCCTCCGTCCGGCAAACACTACCTCTGGCAAACACGCCGTCCGACAAACACTCCATCCGGCAAACACTCCGTACACCATACACTCCATCCATCAAACACTCTGTCCGCCAAACACTCCGTCCGCCAAACACTCCATCTGGCAAACACACCAAACCCTCCGTCCGGCAAACACTACCTCTGGCAAACACGCCGTCCGACAAACACTCCATCCGGCAAACACTCCGTACACCATACACTCCATCCATCAAACACTCTGTCCGCCAAACACTACGTCCGCCAAACAGTACGTCCGCCAATCACTACGTCCGCCAAACACACCGTCCGACAAACACTCAGTACACTATACACTCCATCCGTCAAACACTCTGTCCGCCAAACACTACGTCCGCCAAACAGTACGTCCGCCAAACATTACGTCCGCCAAACACTCCGCCCGACAAACACTCCGTCCGACAAACACACCGTCCGACAAAAACTCTGTCCGCCAAACACTCCTCCGCCAAACACTCCATCTGGCAAACACTCCAAACCCTCCGTCCGGCAAACACTCCATCCAGCAAACACTCTATCTGGCAAACACTCCATCCGGCAAACACACCGTCCGGCAGACACTCTGCCTGGCAAATACTCAGGCCGACAAACATTCCGTCCGGCAAACACTCCGCCCGGCAAACACGCCGTCCGGCAAACACACCATCCGGCAAACACTCCATCCGGCAAATACTCCATCCGGTAAACACTCCGTCCACCAAACACTACTTCCGCCAAACACTACGTCCGCCAAACAGTACATCCGCCAAACACTACGTCCGCCAAACACTCTGTCCGACAAACACTCCTTCCGACAAACACCCCGTCTGCCAAACACTCCGTCCGGCAGACACCCCGTCCGACAGACACTCTGTCCGACCGACACGCCATCTGACAGACACGCCATCCAACAGGCACGCCGTCCGACAGACACGTCGTCCGACAGACACGCCGTCTGACAAACACTCCGTCCGAGAAACACTCCGTCCGGCAAACACTCCGTCCGCCAAACACGCCGGCTGCCAAACACGCCATCCGCCAAACACGCCGTCTGACAAACATGCCGTCTGACAAACACGCCGTCCGACAAACACGCCTTCCGACAAATACGCCATCCGACAAACATGCCGTCCGACAAACACCGTCCGACAAACGCGCCGTCAGACAAACACGCCGTCCGACAAACAGGCCGTCCGACAAACACGCCGTCCGAGAAACACGCCATCCGACAAACACGCCATCTGACAAACACGCCGTCCGGCAAACGCTCCGTCCAACAAATGCAGCATCCGGCAAAAACTCCGTCCGGCATACACTCCATCCGACAAACACGCCATCTGTCAAACACGACGTCCGGCAAACACTCCGTCCGGCATACACTCTGTCCGGCAATCACTCCGTCCGTCAAGCACAACACCCGGCAAACCCTCCGTCCGGCAAACACACCATCTGACAAACACGCCGTCCGACAAACACGCCGTCCGACAAACACGCCGTCCGACAAACATGCCGTCCGAGAAGCACGCCGTCCGAGAAACACGCCGTCCGACAAATACGCCGTCCGACAAACATGCCGTCCGACAAATACGCCGTCCGACAAACATGCCGTCCGACAAATACGCCGTCCGAGAAACACGCCGTCCGACAAATATGCCGTCCGACAAACACGCCGTCCGGCAAACACGCCCTCTGGCAAACACGCCGCCGGGCAAACACGCCGCCCGGCAAACACGCCGCCTGGCAAACACACCGCCCGGCAAGCATGCCGTCCGGCAAACACGCCCTCTGGCAAACATGCCGTCCGACAAACATGCCGTCCGACAATCACGCCGTCCGACAAACACGCCGTCCGGCAAACACGCCCTCTGGCAAACACGCCGCTGGGCAAACACGTCGCCCGGCAAACACGCCGCCTGGCAAACACACCGCCTGGCAAGCATGCCGTCAGGCAAACACGCCCTCTGGCAAACATGCCATCCGGCAAACACACCCTCCAGCAAACACTCCATCCGGCAAACACACCCTCCGGCAAACGCGCCGTCCGGCAAGCACTCCGTCCAGCAAACACGACCTCCGGCAAACACGCCGTCCGACAAACCGTCCATCCGGCAAACAATCCGTACCCCATACACTCCATCCGCCAAACACTCTGTCCGCCAAACACACCGTCCGCCAAACACTCCATCTGGCATACACTCCAAACCCTCCGTCCGGCAAACACTCCAGCCAGCAAACACTCCGTCTGGCAAACACTCCGTCCGGCAAGCACTCCGTCCGGCAAACAATCTGCCTGGCAAATACTCCGGCCGACAAACACTCCGTCTGGCAAACACTCCGCCCGGCAAACACGCCGTCCGGCAAACACGCCGTCCGGCAAACACACCGTCCGACAAACACACCGTCCGACAAAAACTCTGTCCGACAAACACGCCGTCCGACAAACACGCCGACTGACAAACACGCCGTCCGACAAACACGCCGTACGACAAACACGCCGTCCGACAAACACACCGTCCGACAAGCACGCCATCCGACAAATACGCCGTCCGACAAACAAGCCGTCCGACAAGCACGCCGTCTGACAAACACGCCGTCTGACAAACACTCCGTCCACCAAACACTCCATCCGCCAAACACTCCCTCCAACAAACACTCCGTCCGACAAACACTCCATCTGACAAACACTCCGTCCGACAAACACCCCGTCCGACAAACACTCTGTCCGACAAACACCCCGTCTGCCAAACACCCCGTCCGGCAGACACCCTGTCCGAAAGACACTCCGTCCGACCGACACGCCGTCCGACAGACACTCCGTCTGAAAAACACTCCATCCGTGAAACACTCCGTCCGGCAAACACTCCGTCCGCCAAACACGTCGGCCACCAAACACGCGTCCGCCAAACACGCCATCTGACAAACACGCCGTCCGACAAACGCCATCCGACAAACACGCCTTCCGACAAACACGCCATCCGACATGCATGCCATCCGTCAAACACACCGTCCGACAAATGCGCCGCCCGACAAACGCTCCATCCGGCAAACACTCCGTCCAGCAAACACTCCATCCGTCAAGCACGCCTTCTGTCAAACACGCCGTCCGGCGAATAGTCCGTCCGGCATACACTCCGTCCGGCAATCACTCCGTCCGTGAAGCACTCCGTCCGCCAAACACTCCGTCCGGCAAACACTCCATCCGGCAAACACTCCGTCCAACAAACACTCTGTCCGACAAACACTCCGGCCAACAAACACTCCGTCCGACAAACAATCCGTCCGACAAACACGCCATCCGACAAACACACGGTCCGCCAAACACTCCGTCCACCAAACATTCCGCCCACCAAACACTCCATCCGACAAACACTCTGTCCGACAAACACTCTGTCCAACAAACACTCCGTCCAACAAACACACCGTCCGACAGAAACTCCGTCCGACAAACAATCCGTCCGACAAACACGCAGTCCGACAAACACGACGTCCATCAAACACTCCGTCCGCCAAACACTCCATCCGCCAAACACTCCGTCCGACAGACAGTCCATCCGACAGACACTCCGTCCGACAGACACTCCGTCCGACAGACACTCGTCCGACAGACACTCCGTCCGACAGACACTCCGTCCGACAGACACGCCATCCGACAGACACGCCGTCCGACAGACACTCCATCCGACTAACACTCCGTCCGACAAACACTCCGTCCAACAAAAACTCCGTCCGACAAACACTCTGTCCGACTAACACTCCGTCCGACAAACACTCCATCCGACAAATACTATGTCCGCCAAACACTCCGTCCGACAAACACGCCGTCCAACAAACACGCCGTCAGACAAACACGCCATCCGACAAACACACCGTCCGACAAACACACCGTCCGACAAACACGCCGTCCGACAAACACGCCGTCCGACAAACACTCCCTCCGACAAAGACTACATCCAACAAACACTCCTTCCGACAAACACGCCGTCCGACAAACACGCCATCCAACAAACATGCAGTCCGACAAACACGCCGTCCAACAAACACGGCTTCCGACAAACACGCCGTCCGGCAAATACGCCGTCCGAGAAACATGCCGTTCGAGAAACACGGCGTCCGACATAAAGTCCGTCCGACAAACACGCCGTCCAACAAACACGCCGTCCAACAAACACGGCATCCGACAAACATGCCGTCCGGCAAATACGCCGTCCGAGAAACATGCCGTCCGAGAAACACGGTGTCCGACATAAACTCCGTCCGACAAACACGCCGTCCGACAAACACGCCGTCCGACAAACACGCCATCTGGCAAACACGCCCTCTGGCAAACACGCGGCCGGCAAACACACCGCCCGGCAAACAAGCCGCCCGGCAAACAAACCGCCCGGCAAACATGCCGCCCGGCAAGCACGCCATCTGGCATACACGCCCTCTAGCATACACGCCGTCCAGAAAACACACCCTCTGGCAAACACGCCGTCCGGCAAAAACTCTGTCCGTCAAACACGCCCTCCGGCAAACACGCCGTCCGGCAAACACGCCGTCCGACAAACATGCCGTCCGAGAAGCACGCCGTCCGAGAAACACGCCGTCCGACAAATACGCCGTCCGACAAACATGCCGTCCGACAAATACACCGTCCGACAAACATGCCGTCCGACAAATACGCCGTCCGAGAAACACGCCGTCCGACAAATATGCCGTCCGACAAACACGCCGTCCGGCAAACACGCCCTCCGGCAAACACGCCGCCGGGCAAACACGCCGCCCGGCAAACACGCCGCCTGGCAAACACACCGCCCGGCAAGCATGCCGTCCGGCAAACACGCCCTCTGGCAAACATGCCGTCCGACAAACACGCCGTCCGACAATCACGCCGTCCGACAAACACGCCGTCCGGCAAACACGCCCTCCGGCAAACACGCCGCTGGGCAAACACGTCGCCCGGCAAACACGCCGCCTGGCAAACACACCGCCCGGCAAGCATGCCGTCCGGCAAACACGCCCTCTGGCAAACATGCCATCTGGCAAACACACCCTCCAGCAAACACTCCATCCGGCAAACACACCCTCCGGCAAACGCGCCGTCCGGCAAGCACTCCGTCCAGCAAACACGACCTCCGGCAAATACGCCGTCCGACAAACCGTCCATCCGGCAAACAATCCGTACCCCATTCACTCCATCCGCCAAACACTCTGTCCGCCAAACAAACCTCCGCCAAACACTCCGTCTGGCATACACTCCAAACCCTCCGTCCGGCAAACACTCCAGCCAGCAAACACTCCGTCTGGCAAACACTCCGTCCGGCAAGCACTCCGCCCGGCAAACAATCTGCCTGGCAAATACTCCGGCCGACAAACACTCCGTCTGGCAAACACTCCGACCGGCAAACACGCCGTCCGGCAAACACGCCGTCCGGCAAACACACCGTCCGACAAACACACCGTCCGACAAAAACTCTGTCCGACAAACACGCCGTCCGACAAACACGCCGTCTGACAAACACGCCGTCCGACAAACACGCCGTACGACAAACACGCCGTCCGACAAACACACCGTCCGACAAGCACGCCATCCGACAAATACGCCGTCCGACAAACAAGCCGTCCGACAAACACGCCGTCTGACAAACACGCCATCTGACAAACACTCCGTCCACCAAACACTCCATCCGCCAAACACTCCCTCCGACAAACACTCCGTCCGACAAACACTCCATCTGACAAACACTCCGTCCGACAAACACCCCGTCCGACAAACACTCTGTCCGACAAACACCCCGTCTGCCAAACACACCGTCCGGCAGACACCCTGTCCGAAAGACACTCCGTCCGACCGACACGCCGTCCGACAGACACTCCGTCTGAAAAACACTCCATCCGTGAAACACTCCGTCCGGCAAACACTCCGTCCGCCAAACACGTCGGCCACCAAACACGCGTCCGCCAAACACGCCATCTGACAAACACGCCGTCTGACAAACACGCCATCCGACAAACACGCCTACCGACAAACACGCCATCCGACATGCATGCCATCCATCAAACACACCGTCCGACAAATGCGCCGCCCGACAAACGCTCCATCCGGCAAACACTCCGTCCAGCAAACACTCCATCCGTCAAGCACGCCTTCTGTCAAATACGCCGTCCGGCGAATAGTCCGTCCGGCATACACTCCGTCCGGCAATCACTCCGTCCGTGAAGCACTCCGTCCGCCAAACACTCCGTCCGGCAAACACTCCATCCGGCAAACACTCCGTCCAACAAACACTCCGTCCGACAAACACTCCGGCCAACAAACACTCCGTCCGACAAACAATCCGTCCGACAAACACGCCATCCGACAAACACACGGTCCGCCAAACACTCCGTCCGCTAAACATTCCGCCCACCAAACACTCCATCCG
This sequence comes from Somniosus microcephalus, assembly GCF_052327205.1. NCBI lineage: Eukaryota > Metazoa > Chordata > Chondrichthyes > Squaliformes > Somniosidae > Somniosus > Somniosus microcephalus. The sequence goes on from NW_028225298.1 coordinate 304,052, forward strand.
ACAAACACTCTGTCCGACAAACACTCTGTCCAACAAACACTCCGTCCAACAAACACACCGTCCGACAGAAACTCCGTCCGACAAACAATCCGTCCGACAAACACGCAGTCCGACAAACACGACGTCCATCAAACACTCCGTCCGCCAAACACTCCATCCGCCAAACACTCCGTCCGACAGACAGTCCATCCGACAGACACTCCGTCCGACAGACACTCCGTCCGACAGACACTCGTCCGACAGACACTCCGTCCGACAGACACTCCGTCCGACAGACACGCCGTCCGACAGACACGCCGTCCGACAGACACTCCATCCGACTAACACTCCGTCCGACAAACACTCCGTCCAACAAAAACTCCGTTCGACAAACACTCTGTCCGACTAACACTCCGTCCGACAAACACTCCATCCGACAAATACTATGTCCGCCAAACACTCCGTCCGACAAACACGCCGTCCAACAAACACGCCGTCAGACAAACACGCCATCCGACAAACACACCGTCCGACAAACACACCGTCCGACAAACACGCCGTCCGACAAACACGCCGTCCGACAAACACTCCCTCCGACAAAGACTACATCCAACAAACACTCCTTCCGACAAACACGCCGTCCGACAAACACGCCATCCAACAAACATGCAGTCCGACAAACACGCCGTCCAACAAACACGGCGTCTGACAAACACGCCGTCCGGCAAATACACCGTCCGAGAAACATGCCGTCCGAGAAACACAGCGTCCGACATAAAGTCCGTCCGACAAACACGCCGTCCAACAAACACACCATCCAACAAACACGGCATCCGACAAACACGCCGTCCGGCAAATACGCCGTCCGAGAAACATGCCGTCCGAGAAACACGGTGTCCGACATAAACTCCGTCCAACAAACACGCCGTCCGACAAACACGCCGTCCGACAAACACGCCATCTGGCAAACACGCCCTCTGGCAAACACGCGGCCGGCAAACACACCGCCCGGCAAACAAGCCGCCCGGCAAATAAACCGCCCGGCAAACATGCCGCCCGGCAAGCACGCCGTCTGGCATACACGCCCTCCAGCATATACGCCGTCCAGAAAACACGCCCTCTGGCAAACACGCCGTCCGGCAAAAACTCTGTCCGTCAAACACGCCCTCCGGCAAACACGCCGTCCGGCAAACACACCGTCCGCCAAACACTTCCTCCGGCAAACATGCCGTCCGGCAAACACTCCATCCGGCAAACACTACGTCTGGCAAACACTCACTCCGACAAACACGCCATCCGGCAAACACTCCGTCCACCATACACTGCATCCACCAAACACTCCGTCCGCTAAACACTCCGTCTGGCAACACTCCGAACACTCCATCTGGCAAATGCTCTGTCCGCCAAACCCTCCATCTGGCAAACACTCCGTCCAGTAAAAACTCCGTCCGACAAACACTCGGTCCAACAAACACCCCGTCCGACAAACACACCGTCCGACAAACACTCCGTCCAACAAACACTCCGTCCAACAAATACTCCATCCGGCAAACACTCCCTCCAGCAAATGCGCCGTCTGGCAAACACTCCGTCCAGCAAACACTACCTTCGGCAAACACGACGTCCGACAAACACTCCATCCGCCAAACACTACGTCCGCCAAACACTCCGTCCGCCAAACACTCCGCCCGACATACACTCCGTCCGCCAAACACTACGTCCGCCAAACACTCCGTCCGACAAACACTCCGTACATTATACACTCCATCTGTCAAACACTCTGTCCGCCAAACACTCCTTCCGCCAAACACTCCATCTGGCAAACACACCAAACCCTCCGTCCGGCAAACACTACCTCTGGCAAACACGCCGTCCGACAAACACTCCATCCGGCAAACACTCCGTACACCATACACTCCATCCATCAAACACTCTGTCCACCAAACACTCCGTCTGGCAAACACTCCAAACCCTCCGTCCGGCAAACACTCCATCCAGCAAACACTCCTTCTGGCAAATACCCCGTCCGGCAAACACTCCGTCCGGAAAACACTCTGCCCGGGAAATACTCCGGCCGAAAAACACTCCGTCCGGCAAACACTCCGTCCGACAAACAGTACGTCCGCCAAACACTACGTCCGCCAAACAGTACGTCCGCCAAACACTACGTCCGCCAAACACTCCGCCCGACAAACACTCCGTCCGACAAACACACCGTCCGACAAAAACTCTGTCCGCCAAACACACCTCCGCCAAACACTCCATCTGGCAAACACTCCAAACCCTCCGTCCGGCAAACACTCCATCCAGCAAACACTCCATCTGGCAAACACTCCAGCTGGCAAACAATCCGTCCGGCAAACACTCCGTCCGACAAACACTCTGTCCGACAGAAACTCTGTCCGACAAACAATCCGTCCGACAAACACGCAGTCCGACAAACACGATGTCCATCAAACACTCCATCCGCCAAACACTCCGTCCGCCAAGCACTCCGTCCAACAGACAGTCCATCCGACAGACACTCCGTCCGACAGACACTCTGTCCGACAGACACTCGTCCGACAGACACTCCGTCCGACAGACACTCCATCCGACAGACACGCCGTCCGACAGACACGCCGTCCGACAGGCACTCCATCCGACAAACACTCCTTCCAACAAACACTCCGCCCGACAAACACTCCTTCCGACAAACACTCCGTCCGACAAACACTCGGTCCAACAAACACCCCGTCCGACAAACACACCGTCCGACAAACACTCCGTCCAACAAACACTCCGTCCGACAAATACTCCATCCGGCAAACACTCCCTCCAGCAAATGCGCCGTCTGGCAAACACTCCGTCCAGCAAACACTACCTTCGGCAAACACGACATCCGACAAACACTCCATCCGCCAAACACTACGTCCGCCAAACACTCCGTCCGCCAAACACTCCGCCCGACATACACTCCGTCCGCCAAACACTACGTCCGCCAAACACTCCGACCGACAAACACTCCGTACATTATACACTCCATCTGTCAAACACTCTGTCCGCCAAACACTCCTTCCGCCAAACACTCCATCTGGCAAACACACCAAACCCTCCGTCCGGCAAACACTACCTCTGGCAAACACGCCGTCCGACAAACACTCCATCCGGCAAACACTCCGTACACCATACACTCCATCCATCAAACACTCTGTCCGCCAAACACTCCGTCTGGCAAACACTCCAAACCCTCCATCCGGCAAACACTCCATCCAGCAAACACTCCTTCTGGCAAATACTCCGTCCGGCAAACACTCCGTCCGGAAAACACTCTGCCCGGGAAATACTCCGGCCGAAAAACACTCCGTCCGGCAAACACTCCGTCCGACAAACAGTACGTCCGCCAAACACTACGTCCGCCAAACAGTACGTCCGCCAAACACTACGTCCGCCAAACACTCCGCCCGACAAACACTCCGTCCGACAAACACACCGTCCGACAAAAACTCTGTCCGCCAAACACTCCTCCGCCAAACACTCCATCTGGCAAACACTCCATCCGACAAGAACACCATCCGACAGACACACCGTCCGCCAAACACTACATCCACCAAACACACCGTCCGACAAACACTCCGTCCGACAAACACTCCGTCCGCCAAACACTCCATTTGGCAAACACTCCAAACCCTCCGTCCGGCAAACACTCCATCCAGCAAACACTCCGTACACCATACATTCCGTCCGCCAAACACTCTGTCCGCCAAACACTCCGTCCGCCAAACACTCTGTCTGGCAAACACTCCAAACCCTCCGTCCGGCAAACACTCCATCCGGCAAACACTCCGCCCGGCAAACACACCTTCCGGCAAATACGCCGTCCGGCAAACACTCCGTCTGACAAACACTCCGTCCGACAAACACTCCGTCCGCCAAACATTACGTCCGCCAAACAGTACGTCCGCCAAACACTACATCCACCAAACACACCGTCCGACAAACACTCCGTCCGACAAACACACCGTCCGACAAACACTCCGTCCGATAAACACGACGTCCGACAAACACGCCGTCCGACAAACACGCCATCCAACAAACACGCCGTCCGACAAACACGCCGTCCGACAAACACTCCGTCCGGCAAACACTCCGTCCGACAAACACGCCGTCCGACAAACACACCGTCCGACAAACACTCTGTCCGACAAACACGCCGTCCGACAAACACGCTATCCGACAAACACGCCATCCGACAAACACGCCATCCGACAAACACGCCATCCGATAAACACGACGTCCGACAAACACGCCGTCCGACAAACACACCATCCGACAAACACGCCGTCCGACAAACACACCATCCAACAAACATGCCGTCTGACAGACACGCCGTCCGACAAATACCCGTCCACCAAAAGCTCCGTCAGACAATCAGTCCGTCCGCCAAACACTCCGTCCGCCAAACACTCCGTCCACCAAACACACCCACCGACAAACACTCCGTCTGACAAACACTCCGTCTGACAAACACGCCGTCCGACAAACACCCCGTCCGACATACACTCTGTCCAACAAACACCCCATCTGCCAAACACCCTGTCCGGCAGACAACCCGTCCGACAGACACTCTGTCCGACCGACATGCCGTCCGACAGACACGCCGTCCGACAAACACTCCGTCCGAGAAATACTCCGTCTGGCAAACACTCTGTCCGCCAAACACGCTGGCCGCCAAACACGCCGTCCGCCAAACACGCCGTCTGACAAACACGCCATCCGACAAACACGCTGTCCGACAAACACGCCTTCCGACAAACACGCCATCCGACAAACACGCAGTCCGACAAACACGCCATCTGACAAACACGCCATCCGACAAACACGCCGTTCGACAAACACGCCTTCCAACAAACACGCCATCCGACAAACACGCCATCCGACAAACACTCTGTCCGGCAAACACTCCGTCCGACAAACACGCCATCTGTCAAACACGCCGTCTGACAAACACGCCGTCCGACAAACACACCGTCCAACAAACACTCCGTCCACCAAACACTCCATCCGAAAATCAGTCCGTCCGCCAAACACTCCATCCGCCAAACACACCGTCCGCCAAACACTCCCTCTGACAAACACTCTGTCTGGCAAACACTCTGTCTGATAAGCACTCCGTCCGACAATCACCCCGTCAGCCAAACACTCCATCCGGCAGACAACCCATTCTACAGACACTCCGTCCGACCGACACGCCGTCCGACAGACATGCCATCTGACAGACACGCCGTCTGACAGGCACGCCGTCCAACAGACACTCCATCTGACAAACACTCCGTCCGAGAAATACTCCGTCCAGTAAACACGCCATCCGCCAAACACGCCGGCCACCAAACACGCCGTCCGCCAAACACGCCATCTGACAAACACGCCGTCTGATATAACACGCCGTCTGACAAACATGCCTTCCGACAAACACGCCATCCGACAAACACGCCGTCCGACAAACACACCGTCCGACAAAAGCGGCGTACGACAAACGCGCCGTCCGACAAACAGGCCATCCAACAAACACTCCATCCGACAAACACTCCGTCCAACAAACACTTCGTCCGACAAAGATGCCGTCCGACAAACACGCCGTCTGACAAACACGCCGTCCGACAAACACGCCGTCTGACAAACACGTAGTCCAACAAACACGCCGTCCGACAAACACGCCGTCCGACAAACACTCCGTCCACCAAACACTCCATCCGACAATCAGTCTGTCCGCCAAACACTCCGTCCGCCAAACACTCCATCCACCAAACACTCCCTCCGACAAACACTCCGTCCGACAAACACGCCGTCTGACAAACACTCCGTCCGACAAACACACCGTCCGGCAAACTCTCCGTCCGGCAAACACTCCATCCGACAAACACGCCGTCCGTCAAACACGCCATCGGGCAAACACTCCGTCCGGCATACACTCCGTCCGACAATCACTCCATCCGTCAAACACTCCGTCCGGCAAACACTCCATCCGGCAAACACTCCGTCCGGCAAACACTCCATCCGACAATCACTCCATCCGTCAAACACTCCGTGCGACAATCACTCCATCCGTCAAACACTCCGTCCGGCAAACACTCCATCCGGCAAACACTCCATCCAGCAAACACTCCATCCGGCAAACACTCCATCCAGCAAACACTCCCTCCGGCATACACTCCGTCCGTCAAACACTCCGTCCGACAAACACTCCGTCCGACAAACACTCCGTCCGCCAAAGACTCCGTCCGCCAAAGGCTCCGTGCGACAAACGCTCCGTCCGACAAACGCTCCGTCCGCCAAACGCTCCGTCCGATAAATGCTCCGTCCGACAAACGCGCCGTCCGACAAACACTCCGTCCGACAAACACTCCGTCCGACAAACACACCGTCCGACAAACACGCCGTCCGACAAACACGCCATCCGACAAACACGCCGTCCGAGCAACATGCCGTCCGAGAAACACGCTGTCCGACAAATACGCCGTCCAACAAACACGCCATCTGATAAACACGCCGTCCGACAAACACGCCGTCCGGCAAACACGCCCTCTGGCAAACACGCCGCTGGGCAAACACGCCGCCGGGCAAACACGCCGCCCTGCAAATACACCGCCCGGCAAGCATGCCGTCCGGCAAACACGCCCTTTGGCAAATAGGCCGTCCGGCAAACACGCCCTCCAGCAAACACTCCGTCCGGCAAAAATTCCCTCCGGCAAACGCGCCGTCCGGCAAACACTCGGTCCAGCAAACACTACCTCCGGCAAACACGCCGTCCGACAAACACTCTATCCAGCAAACACTCCGTACACCATACACTCCATCCACCAAACACTCTGTCCGCCAGACACTCCATCCGCCAAACACTCCGCCTGGCAAACACTCCAAACCCTCCATCCGGCAAACACTCCATCTGGCAAACACTCCATCTGGCAAACACTCCGTCCGACAAACACTCCGTCCGGCAAACACTCCGCCCACCAAACACGCCGTCCGGCAAACACACCGTCCGGCAAACACTCCGTCCGGCAAACACTCCTTCCAACAAACACACCGCCCGACAAACACTCCATCCGACAAACACTCCGTCCGACAAACACTCCGTCCGACAAATACTCCATCCGGCAAACACTGCCTCCGGCAAACGCGCCGTCTGGCAAACACTCCATCCAGCAAGCACTACCTCCGGCAAGCACATTGTCCGACAAACACTCCATCCGGCAAACACTCCGTACACCATACACTCCATCCGCCAAACACTCTGTCCGCCAAACACTCCGTCCGCCAAACACTGCGACTGGAAAACACTTCAAAACCTCCATCCGGCAAACACACCATCCGGCAAACACTCCATCTGGCAAACACTCCGTCCGGCTAACACTCCGTCCGGCAAACACTCTGCCTGGCAAATATCTGGCCGACCAACACTCCGTCCGGCAAACACTCCTTCCGACAAACACGCCGTCCGACAAACACACCATCCGACAAACACGCCGTCCGCCAAACACGCCGTCCAACAAACACGGTGTCCGACAAACACGCCATCCGGCAAATACGCCGTCCGAGAAACATGCCGTCCGAGAAACACGGTGTCCGACATAAACTCCGTCTGACAAACACGCCGTCCGACAAACACGCCGTCCGACAAACACGCCATCTCGCAAACACGCCCTCTGGCAAACACGCGCCCGGCAAACACGCCGCCCAGCAAACAAGCCGCCCGGCAAACAAACCGCCCGGAAAACATGCCACCCGGCAAGCACGCCGTCTGGCATACACGCCCTCCAGCATACACGCCGTCTGGCAAACACTCTCTCCGGCAAACATGCCATCCGGCAAACACTCCGTCTGGCAAACACTACGTCTGGCAAACACTCACTCCGGCAAACACGCCATCAGGCAAACACTCCGTCCACCATACACTGCGTCCGCCAAACACTCCGTCCGCCAAACACTCCGTCCGCCAAACACTCCGTCCGCCAAACACTCTGTCTGGCTAACACTCCGAACACACAGTCTGGCAAACGCTCCGTCCGACAAACCCTCCATCAGGCAAACACTCCGTCCGGTAAACACTTCTTCCGACAAACACTCCGTCCAACAAACACCCCGTCCGACAAACACACCGTCCGACAAACACACCATCCGACAAACACAACATCCGCCAAACACTCCGTCCGCCAAAGGCTCCGTCCGACAAATGCTCCGTCCGTCAAACGCTCCGTCCGCCAAACGCTCCGTCTGATAAACGCTCCGTCCGACAAACGCGCCGTCCGACAAACACTCTGTCCGACAAACACTCCGTCCGACAAACACTCCGTCCGACAAACACTCCGTCCGACAAACACGCCATCCGACAAATACGCCGTCCGAGAAAGACGCCGTCCGAGAAACACGCCGTCCGACAATTACGCCGTCCAACAAACACGCCACCTGACAAACACGCCGTCCGACTAACACGCCGTCCGGCAAACACGACCTCTGGCAAACACGCCGCCGGGCAAACACGCCGCCCGGCAAACACGCCGCCCGGCAAACACACCGCCCGGCAAGCATGCCGTCCGGCAAACACGCCCTTTGGCAAATAGGTCGTCCGGAAAACACGCCCTCTGGCAAACACTCCGTCCGGCAAAAATTACCTCCGGCAAACGCGCCGTCCGGCAAACACTCGGTCCAGCAAACACTACCTCCGGCAAACACGCCGTCCGACAAACACTCCATCCAGCAAACATTCCGTACACCATACACTCCATCCACCAAACACTCTGTCCACCAGACACTCCGTCCGCCAAACACTCCGCCTGGCAAACACTCCAAACCCTCCATCCAGCAAACACTCCATCCGGCAAACACTCCATCTGGCAAACACTCCGTCCGACAAATACTCCGTCTGGCAAACACTCCGCCCGCCAAACACGCCGTCCGGCAAACACGCCGTATGGCAAACACACCGTCCGGCAAACACTCCGTCCGGCAAACACTCCTTCCAACAAATACTCCGCCCGACAAACACTCCATCCGACAAACACTCCGTCCGACATACACTCCGTCCGACAAACACTCCATCCGGCAAACACTCCCTCCGGCAAACACGCCGACCGGCAAACACACCATCCAGCAAGCACTACCTCCGGCAAACACGTTGTCCGACAAACACTCCATCCGGCAAACACTCCGTACACCATACACTCCATCCGCCAAACACTCTGTCCGCCAAACACTCCGTCCGCCAAACACTCCGTCTGGAAAACACTTCAAACCCTCCATCCGGCAAACACACCATCCGGCAAACACTCCATCTGGCAAACACGCCGTCCGGCAAACACTCTCTCCGGCAAACATGCCATCCGGCAAACACTCCATCTGGCAAACACTACGTCTGGCAAACACTCACTCCGGCAAACACACCATCAGGCAAACACTCCATCCACCATACACTGCGTCCGCCAAACACTCCGTCCGCCAAATACTCCGTCCGCCAAACACTCCGTCCGCCAAACACTCCGTCTGGCAAACACTCCGAACACTCAGTATGGCAAACACTCCGTCCGACAAACCCTCCATCAGGCAAACACTCCGTCCGGTAAACACTCCGTCCGACAAACACTCCGTCCAACAAACACTCCGTCCGACAAACACACCGTCCGACAAACACACCATCTGACAAACACTCCGTCCGCCAAACACTCCGTCCGCCAAAGGCTCCGTCCGACAAATGCTCCGTCCGACAAACGCTCCGTCCGCCAAACGCTCCATCCGATAAACGCTCCGTCCGACAAACGCGCCGTCCGACATACACTCTGTCCGACAAACACTCCGTCCGACAAACACTCCGTCCGACAAACACTTCGTCCGACAAACACACCATCCGACAAACACGCCGTCCGAGAAACACGCCGTCCGAGAAACATGCCGTCCGACAAATACGCCGTCCAACAAACACGCCATCTGACAAACACGCCGTCCGACTAACACGCCGTCCAGCAAACACGCCCTCTGGCAAACACGCCGCCGGGCAAACACGCCGCCCGGCAAACACGCCGCCCGACAAACATACCGCCCGGCAAGCATGCCGTCCGGCAAACACGCCCTTTGGCAAATAGGTCGTCCGGCAAACACGCCCTCCGGCAAACACTCCGTCCGGCAAAAACTCCCTCCGGCAAACGCGCCGTCCGGCAAACACTCGGTCCAGCAAACACTACCTCCGGCAAACACGCCGTCCGACAAACACTCCATCCAGCAAACACTCCGTACACCATACACTACATCCACCAAACACCCTGTCCACCAGACACTCCGTCCGCCAAATACTCTGTCTGACAAACACTCCAAAACCTCCGCCCGCCAAACACGCCATCCGGCAAACACGCCATCCGGCAAACACACCGTCTGGCAAACACTCCGTCCGGCAAAAACTCCTTCCAACAAACACTCCGCCCGACAAACACTCCATCCGACAAACACTCCGTCCGACATACACTCCGTCCGACAAACACTCCATCCGGCAAACACTCCCTCCGGCAAACGCGCCGTCCGGCAAACACTCCATCCAGCAAGCACTACCTCCGGCAAACACGCTGTCCGACAAACACTCCATCCGGCAAACACTCCGTACACCATACACTCCATCCGCCAAACACTCTGTCCGCCAAACACTCCGTCCGCCAAACACTCCATCTGGAAAACACTTCAAACCCTCCGTCCAGCAAACACACCATCCGGCAAACACTCCATCTGGCAAACACTCCGTCCGGCAAACACTCCGTCCGGCAAACACTCTGCCTGGCAAATACGCTGGCCGAAAAGCACTCCGTGCGGCAAACACTCCTTCCGACAAACACGCCATCCGACAAACACACCATCCGACAAACATGCCATCCGACAAACACGCCGTCCAACAAACACGGCGTCCGACAAACACGCCATCCGGCAAATACGCCGTCCGAGAAACATGCCGTCCGAGAAAAACGGTGTCCGACATAAACTCCGTCCGACAAACACGCCGTCCGACAAACACACCGTCTGACAAACACGCCATCTGGCAAACACGCCCTCTGGCAAACACGCGCCCGGCAAACACGCCGCCCAGCAAAAAAGCCGCCCGGCAAACAAACCACCCGGAAAACATGCCACCCGGCAAGCACGCCGTCTGGCATACATGCCCTCCAGCATACACGCCGTCCGGCAAACACTCTCTCCGGCAAACATGCCATCCGGCAAACACTCCGTCTGGCAAACACTACGTCTGGCAAACACTCACTCCGGCAAACACGCCATCAGTCAAACACTCCGTCCGCCAAACACTCCGTCCACCAAACACTCCGTCTGGCAAACACTACCTCTGGCAAACACGCCGTCCGACAAACACACCATCAGGCAAATACTCCGTCCGGTAAACACTCCGTCCGACAAACACTCCGTCCAACAAACACCCCGTCTGACAAACACACCATCCGACAAACACACAATCCGACAAACACTCCGTCCGACAAACACTCCATCCGGCAAACACTCCCTCCAGCAAACGCACCTCTGGCAAACACGCTGTCCGACAAACACACCATCCTGCAAACACTCTGTACACCATACACTCCATCCGCCAAACACTCTGTCCGCCAAACACTCCGTCCGCCAAACACTCTGTCTGGCAAACACTCCAAACCCTCCGTCCGGCAAACACTCCATCTGGCAAACACTCCATCCGCCAAACACTCCATCCGGCAAACACTCCGCCCGGCAAACACGCCGTCCGGCAAACACACCGTCTGGCAAAAACTCCATCCGGCAAACACTCCGTCCGCCAAACACACCGTCCGCCAAACACTCCATCCGACAAACACTCCGTCCGACAAATACTACGTCCGCCAAACAGTACGTCCGCCAAACACTACGTCCGCCAAACACTCCGTCCGACAAACACTCCGTCCGACAAACACACCGTCCGACAAACACTCTGTCCGACAAACACGCTATCCGACAAAGATGCGTCCGACAAACACGCCATCCGACAAACACGACGTCCGACAGACACTCTGTCCGACAAGCACCCCGTCCGAGAAATACTCCGTCCGGCAAACACTCTGTCCGCCACACACGCTGGCCGCCAAACACGCCGTCCGCCAAACACGCCGTCTGACAAACACGCCATCCGACAAACACGCTGTCTGACAAACACGCCTTCCGACAAACACGCCATCCGACAAACACGCAGTCCGACAAACACATCGTCCGACAAACGCGCCGTCCGACAAAGGCTCCGTCCGGCAAACACTCCGTCCGGCAAACACTCCGTCCAACAAACATGACGTCTGTCAAACACGCCATCCGGCAAACACTCCGTCCGGCATACAATCCGTCCGGCAATCACTCCGTCCGTCAAACACTCCGTCCGTCAAACACTCCATCCGGCAAACACTCCTCCGGCATACACTCCATCTGTCAAACACTCCGTCCGACAAACACTCCGTCCGACAAACACTACGTCCGCCAAACACTCCGTCCGCCAAAGGCTGCGTCCGACAAACGCTCCATCCGACAAACGTTCCGTCTACCAAAAGCTCCGTCCGATAAATGCTCCGTCCGACAAACGCGCCGTCCGACAAACACTCCGTCCGACAAACATTCCGTCCGACAAATACTCCGTCCGACAAACACTCCGTCCGACAAACACGCCGTCCAACAAACACGCCATCCGACAAACACGCCATCCGAGAAACACGCCGTCCGAGAAACACGCCATCCGACAAATATGCCGTCCAACAAACACGCCATCCGACAAACACGCCTGCCGACAAACACGCCGTCTGGCAAACACGCCCTCTGGCAAACACGCCGCCGGGCAAACACGCCGCCCGGCAAACACGCCGCCCGGCAAACACACCGCCCGGCAAGCATGCCGTCCGGCAAACACGCCCTCTGGCAAATACGCCATCTGGCAAACACGCCCTCCGGCAAACACTCCGTCCGGCAAAAACTCCCTCCGGCAAACGCTCCGTCCGGCAAACACTCGGTCCAGCAAATGCTACCTCCGGCAATCACACCGTCCGACAAACACTCCATCCAGCAAACACTCCGTACACCATACACTCCATCCGCCAAACACTCTGTCCGCCAAACACTCCGTCCGCCAAACACTCCATCTGGCAAACACTCCAAACCCTCCGTCCGGCAAACACTCCATCCAGCAAACACTCAGCCCGGCAAACACGTCGTCCGGCAAACACACCGTCCGGCAAATACGCCGTCCGGCAAACACACCGTCCGGCAAACACTCCGTCTGCCAAACACTCCATCTGACAAACACTCCGTCCGACAAACACTCCGTCCGACAAACACACCGTCCGACAAACACTCTGTCCGCCAAACAGTACGTCCGCAAAACACTACGTCCGCCAAACACTCCGTCCGACAAACACTCCGTCCGACAAACACTCCGTCCGACAAACACACCGTCCGACAAACACTCTGTCCGACAAACACGCCGTCCGACAAATACGCTATCCGACAAACACGCCGTCCGACAAACACGCCGTCCGACAAACACGCTATCCGGCAAACACGCCGTCCGACAAACACGCCATCCAACAAACACGCCGTCCGACAAACACGCCGTCTGACAAGCACGCCGTCCGACAAAAACCCCGTCCGACATACACTCTGTCCAACAAACACCCCGTCTGCCAAACACCCTGTCCAGCAGACAAACCATCCGACAGACGCTCTGTCCGACCGACATGTCGTCCGACAGACACGCCGTCCAACAGACAGGCCGTCCGAAAGACACGCCGTCCGACAGACACTCCGTCCGACAAACACTCCGTCTGAGAAATACTCCGTCCGGCAAACACTCTTTCCGCCAAACACGCCGGCCGCCAAACACGCCGTCCGCCAAACACGCCGTCTGACAAACACGCCATCCGACAAACACGCTGTCCGACAAACACGCCTTCCGACAAACACGCCATCCGACAAACATGCAGTCCGACAAACACACCGTCCGACAAACGCGCTGTCCGACAAAGGCTCCGTCCGGCAAACACTCCGTCCGGCAAACACTCCGTCCGACAAACACGACATCTGTCAAACACGCCATCCGGCAAACACTCCGTCCGGCATACACTCCGTCCGGCAATCACTCTGTCCGTCAAGCACTCCGTCCGGCAGACACTCCGTCCGGCAAACACTTCACTGGCAAACACTCCGTCCGACAAACACTCCGTCCGACAAACACACTGTCCGACAAACAGTCCGTCCGACAAACAATCCGTCCGACAAACACGCCATCCGACAAACACTCCTTCCGCCAAACACTCCGTCCGCCAAGCACTCCGTCCGCCAAACACTCCGTCCGACAAACACTGGGTCCGACAAACACTCCGTCCAAAAAAACACTCTGTCTGACAAACACTCTGTCCGACAAACACTCCGTCCGACAGACACACCACCCGCAAAAAATCCGTCCGACAAACACTCCATCCGACATACATGCCGTCCGACAAACACGACGTCTGTCAAACACTCCATCTGCCAAACACTCTGTCCGCCAAATACTCCATCCGGCAAACACTCCGTCTGACAAACACTCCGTCCGACAAACACTCCATCCGACAAACACTCCGTCCGACAAACAATCCGTCCGACAAACACGCCATCCAACAAACACTCCTTCCGCCAAACACTCCGTCCGCCAAGCACTCCGTCCGCCAAACACTCTGTCCGACAAGCACTCAGTCCGACAAACACTCCATCCAACAAACACTCTGTCGGACAGACACTCTGTCCGACAAACATTCCATCCGACAAACACTCCGTCCGACAGACACACCATCCGACAGACACTCGTCCGACAGGCACTCCATCCGACAGACACTCCGTCCGACAGACACTCCGTCCGACTGACACTCCGTCCGACAAACACCCCGTCCGACAAACACACCGTCCGACAAACAAACCATCCGACAAACACTCCGTCCGACAACCACTCCATCCGGCAAACACTCCCTCCGGCAAACGCGCCGTCCGGCAAACACACCGTCCAGCAAACACTACCTCCGGCAAACATGCCGTCTGACAAACACTCCATCCTGCAAACACTCTGTACACCATACACTCCATCCGCCAAACACTCTGTCCGCCAAACACTCCGTCTGCCAAACACTCCGTCTGGCAAACACCCCAATCCCTCCGTCCGTCAAACACTCCATCTGGCAAACACTCCATCCACCAAACACTCCATCCGGCAAACACTCCGCCCGGCAAACACGCCGTCCGGCAAACACGCCGTCCGCAAAACACACCGTCTGGCAAAAACTCTGTCCGGCAAACACTCCGTCCGACAAACGCGCCGTCCGACAAACACTCTGTCCGACAAACACTCCGTCCGACAAACACTCCGTCCGACAAACACTCCGTCCGACAAACACGCCATCCGACAAACACGCCGTCCGAGAAACACGCCGTCCGAGAAACACGCCGTCCGACAAATACGCCGTCCAACAAACACGCCACCTGACAAACACGCCATCCGACTAACATGCCGTCCTGCAAACACGCCCTCTGGCAAACATGCCGCCGGGCAAACACGCCCTCCGGCAAACACTCCGTCCGTCAAAAACTCCCTCCGGCAAACGCGCCGTCCGGCAAACACTCGGTCCAGCAAACACTACCTCCGGCAAACACGCCATCCGACAAACACTCCATCCAGCAAACATTCCGTACACCATACACTCCATCCACCAAACACTCTGTCCACCAGACACTCCGTCCGCCAAACACTCCGCCTGGCAAACACTCCAAAACCTCCATCCAGCAAACACTCCATCCGGCAAACACTCCATCTGGCAAACACTCCGTCTGACAAATACTCCGTCTGGCAAACACTCTACCCGCCAAACACGCCGTCTGGCAAACACGCCGTACGGCAAACACACCGTCCGGCAAACACTCCGTCCGGCAAACACTCCTTCCAACAAACACTCCGCCCGACAAACACTCCATCCGACAAACACTCCGTCCGACATACACTCCGTCCGACAAACACTCCATCCGGCAAACACTCCCTCCGGCAAACGCGCCGACCGGCAAACACACCATCCAGCAAGCACTACCTCCGGCAAACACGTTGTCCGACAAACACTCCATCTGGCAAACACTCCGTACACCATACACTCCATCCGCCAAACACTCTGTCCGCCAAACACTCCGTCCGCCAAACACTCCGTCTGGAAAACACTTCAAACCCTCCGTCCGGCAAACACACCATCCGGCAAACACTCCATCTGGCAAACACGCCATCCGGCAAACACTCTCTCCAGCAAACATGCCATCCGGCAAACACTCCATCTGGCAAACACTGCATCCGCCAAACACTCCGTCCGCCAAATACTCCGTCCGCCAAACACTCCGTCCGCCAAACACGCCGTCTGGCAAACACTCCGAACACTCAGTCTGGCAAACGCTCCGTCCGACAAACCCTCCATCAGGCAAACACTCCGTCCGGTAAACACTCCGTCCGACAAACACTCCGTCCAACAAACACCCCATCCGACAAACACACTGTCCGACAAACACACCATCCGACAAACACTCCGTCCGCCAAACACTCCGTCCGCCAAAGGCTCCGTCCGACAAATGCTCCGTCCGACAAATGCTCCGTCCGCCAAACGCACCATCCGATAAACGCTCCGTCCGACAAACGCGCCGTCCGACAAACACTCTGTCCGACAAACACTCCGTCCGACAAACACTCCGTCCGACAAAAACTCCGTCCGACAAACACGCCATCCGACAAACACGCCGTCCGAGAAACACGCCGTCCGAGAAACACGCCGTCCGACAAATACGCCATCCAACAAACATGCCATCTGACAAACACGCCGTCCGACTAACACGCCGTCTGGCAAACAAGCCCTCTGGCAAACACGCCGCCGGGCAAACACGCCGCCCGGCAAACAGGCCGCCCGACAAACATTCCGCCCGGCAAGCATGCCGTCCGGCAAACACGCCCTTTGGCAAATAGGTCGTCCGGCAAACACGCCCTCCGGCAAACACTCCGTCCGGCAAAAACTCCCTCCGGCAAACGCGCCGTCCGGCAAACACTCAGTCCAGCAAACACTACCTCCGGCAAACACTCCGTCTGACAAACACTCCATCCAGCAAACACTCCGTACACCATACACTCCATCCACCAAAAACTCTGTCCACCAGACACTCCGTCCGCCAAACACTCTGTCTGACAAACACTCCAAACCCTACATCCGGCAAACACTCCATCCGGCAAACACTCCATCTGGCAAACACTCCGCCCGCCAAACACGCCGTCCGGCAAACACGCCGTCCGGCAAACACACCGTCTGGCAAACACTCCGTCCGGCAAAAACTCCTTCCAACAAACACTCCGCCCGACAAACACTCCATCCGACAAACACTCCGTCCGACATACACTCCGTCCGACAAAGACTCCATCTGGCAAACACTCCCTCCGGCAAACGCGCCGTCCGGCAAACACTCCATCCAGCAAGCACTACCTCCGGCAAACACGCTGTCCGACAAACACTCCATCCGGCAAACACTCCGTACACCATACACTCCATCCGCCAAACACTCTGTCCGCCAAACACTCCGTCCGCCAAACACTCCATCTGGAAAACACTTCAAACCCTCCGTCCGGCAAACACACCATCCGGCAAACACTCCATCTGGCAAACACTCCGTCTGGCAAAAACTCCGTCCGGCAAACACTCTGCCTGGCAAATACTCTGGCCGACAAACACTCCGTGCGGCAAACACTCCTTCCGACAAACACGCCGTCCGACAAACACACCATCCAACAAACACGCCGTCCGATAAACACGCCGTCCAACAAACACGGCGTCCGACAAAAACGCCATCCGGCAAATACGCCGTCCGAGAAACATGCCGTCCGAGAAACACGGTGTCCGACATAAAATCCGTCCGACAAACACGCCGTCCGACAAACACGCCGTCCGACAAACACGCCATCTGGCAAACACGCCCTCTGGCAAACACGCGCCCGGCAAACACGCCGCCCAGCAAACAAGCCGCCCGGCAAACAAACCACCCAGAAAACATGCCACCCAGCAAGCACGCCGTCTGGCATACATGCCCTCCAGCATACACGCCGTCCGGCAAACACTCTCTCCGGCAAACATGCCATCCGGCAAACACTCCGTCTGGCAAACACTACGTCTGGCAAACACTCACTCCGCAAACACGCCATCAGGCAAACACTCCGTCCACCATACACTGCGTCCGCCAAACACTCCGTCCGCCAAACACTCCGTCCGCCAAACACTCCGTCCACCAAACACTCCGTCTGGCAAACACTACCTCTGGCAAACATGCCGTCCGACAAACACACCATCAGGCAAATACTCCGTCCGGTAAACACTCCGTCCGACAAACACTCCGTCCAACAAACACCCCGTCCGACAAACACACCGTCCGACAAACACACCATCCGACAAACACTCCGTCCGACAAACACTCCATCCGGCAAACACTCCCTCCAGCAAATGCGCCGTCCGGCAAACACACCGTCCAGCAAACACTACCTCTGGCAAACACGCCGTCCGACAAACACACCATCCTGCAAACACTCTGTACACCATACACTCCATCCGCCAAACACTCTGTCCGCCAAACACTCCGTCCGCCAAACACTCTGTCTGGCAAACACTCCAAACCCTCCGTCCGGCAAACACTCCATCTGGCAAACACTCCATCCGCCAAACACTCCATCCGGCAAACACTCCGCCCGGCAAACACGCCGTCCGGCAAACACGCCGTCCGGCAAACACACCGTCTGGCAAAAACTCCCTCCGGCAAACACTCCGTCCGCCAAACACTCCGTCCACCAAACACTCCATCTGACAAACACTCCGTCCAACAAATACTACGTCCGCCAAACAGTATGTCCGCCAAACACTACGTCCGCCAAACACTCCGTCCGACAAACACTCCGTCCGACAAACACACCGTCCGACAAACACTCTGTCCGACAAACACGCTATCCGACAAAGACGCGTCCGACAAACACGCCATCCGACAAACACGACGTCCGACAGACACTCCGTCCGACAAGCACTCCGTCCGAGAAATACTCCGTTCGGCAAACACTCTGTCCGCCACACACGCCGGCCGCCAAACACGCCGTCCGCCAAACACGCCATCTGACAAACACGCCATCCGACAAACACGCTGTCCGACAAACACGCCTTCCGACAAAAACGCCATCCGACAAACACGCAGTCCGACAAACACATCGTCCGACAAACGCGCCGTCCGACAAAGGCTCCGTCCGGCAAACACTCCGTCCGGCAAACACTCCGTCCAACAAACATGAAGTCTGTCAAACACACCATCCGGCAAACACTCCGTCCGGCATACACTCCGTCCGGCAATCACTCCGTCCGTCAAACACTCCGTCCGTCAAACACTCCATCCGGCAAACACTCCATCCGGCAAACACTCCGTCCGGCAAACACTCCATCGAGCAAACACTCCTCCGGCATACACTCCATCTGTCAAACACTCCGTCCGACAAACACTCCGTCCGACAAACACTCCGTCCGCCAAACACTCCGTCCGCCAAAGGCACCGTCCGACAAACGCTCCATCCGACAAACGTTCCGTCCGCCAAAAGCTCCGTCCGATAAATGCTCCGTCCGACAAACGCGCCGTCCGACAAACACTCCGTCCGACAAACATTCCGTCCGACAAACACTCCGTCCGACAAACACTCCGTCCGACAAACACGCCGTCCGACAAACACGCCATCCGACAAACACGCCGTCCGAGAAACACGCCATCCGAGAAACACTCCGTCCGAGAAACACGCTGTCCGAGAAACACGCCGTCCGACAAATATGCCGTCCAACAAACACGCCATCCGACAAACACGCCTGCCGGCAAACACTCCGTCAGGCAAAAACTCCCTCCGGCAAACGCACCGTCCGGTAAACACTCGGTCCAGCAAATGCTTCCTCCGGCAATCACACCGTCCGACAAACACTCCATCCAGCAAACACTCCGTACACCATAAACTCCATCCGCCAAACACTCTGTCCGCCAAACACTCCGTCCGCCAAACACTCCGTCTGGCAAACACTCCAAACCCTCCGTCCGGCAAACACTCCATCCAGCAAACACTCCGCCCGGCAAACACGCCGTCCGGCAAACACACCGTCCGGCAAATACGCCGTCCGGCAAACACACCGTCCGGCAAACACTCCGTCTGCCAAACACTCCGTCTGACAAACACTCTGTCCGACAAACACTCCGTCCGACAAACACACCGTCCGACAAACACTCTGTCCGCCAAACAGTACGTCCGCCAAACACTACGTCCGCCAAACACTCCGTCCGACAAACACTCCGTCCGACAAACACTCCGTCCGACAAACACACCGTCCGACAAACACTCTGTCCGACAAACACGCTGTCTGACAAATACGCTATCCGACAAACACGCCGTCCGACAAACACGCCGTCCGACAATCACACTATCCGGCAAACACGCCGTCCGACAAATACGCCATCCAACAAACACGCCGTCCGACAAACACGCCGTCCGACAAGCACGCCGTCCGACAAAAACCCCGTCCGACATACACTCTGTCCAACAAACACCCCGTCTGCCAAACACCCTGTCTGGCAGACAACCCGTCCGACAGACACTCTGTCCGACCGACACGCCGTCCGACAGACACGCCGTCCGACAGACAGGCCGTCCGACAGACACGCCGTCCGACAGACACTCCGTCCGACAAACACTCCGTCCGAGAAATATTCCGTCCGGCAAACACTCTTTCCGCCAAACACGCCGGCCGCCAAACACGCCGTCTGCCAAACACGCCATCTGACAAACACGCCATCCGACAAACACGCTGTCCGACAAACACGCCTTCCGACAAACACGCCATCCGACAAACACGCAGTCCGACAAACACACCGTCCGACAAACGCGCTGTCCGACAAAGGCTCCGTCCGGCAAACACTCCGTCCGGCAAACACTCCGTCCAACAAACACGACATCTGTCAAACACGCCATCCGGCAAACACTCCGTCCGGCATACACTCCGTCCGGCAATCACTCTGTCCGTCAAGCACTCCGTCCGGCAAACACTCCGTCCGGCAAACACTTCACCGGCAAACACTCCATCCGACAAACACTCCGTCCGACAAACACACTGTCCGACAAACAGTCCGTCCGACAAACAATCCGTCCGACAAACACGCCATCCGACAAACACTCCTTCCGCCAAACACTCCGTCCGCCAAGCACTCCGTCCGCCAAACACTCCGTCCGACAAACACTGGGTCCGACAAACACTCCGCCCAAAAAAACACTCTGTCTGACAAACACTCTGTCCGACAAACACTCCGTCCGACAGACACACCATCCGCAAAAAATCTGTCCGACAAACACTCCATCCGACATACACGCCGTCCGACAAACACGACATCTGTCAAACACTCCATCTGCCAAACACTCTGTCCGCCAAACACTCCATCTGGCAAACACTCCGTCTGACAAACACTCCGTCCGACAAACACTCCATCCGACAAACACTCCGTCCGACAAACAATCCGTCCGACAAACACGCCATCCGACAAACACTCCTTCCGCCAAACACTCCGCCCGCCAAGCACTCCGTCCGCCAAACACTCTGTCCGACAAGCACTCAGTCCGACAAACACTCCATCCAACAAACACTCTGTCGGACAGACACTCTGTCCGACAAACACTCCGTCCGACAAACACTCCGTCCGACAGACACTCCATCCGACAGACACTCGTCCGACAGGCACTCCATCCGACAGACACTCCGTCCGACAGGCACTCCATCCGACAGACACTCCGTCCGACAGACACTCCGTCCGACTGACACTCCGTCCGACAAACACCCCGTCCGACAAATACTCCGTCCGACAAACACTCTGTACACCATACACTCCATCCGCCAAACACTCTGTCCGCCAAACACTCCGTCCGCCAAACACTCCGTCTGGCAAACACTCCAATCCCTCCGTCCGGCAAACACTCCATCTGGCAAACACTCCATCCACCAAACACTCCATCCGGCAAACACTCCGCCCGGCAAACACGCCGTCCGGCAAACACGCCGTCCGCAAAACACACCGTCTGGCAAAAACTCTGTCCGGCAAACACTCCGTCCGCCAAACACTCCGTCCGCCAAACACTCCGTCCGACAAACACTCCATCCGACAAACACTACGTCCGCCAAACAGTACGTCCGCCAAACACTACGTCCGCCAAACACTCCGTCCGACAAACGCTCCGTCCGACAAACGCTCCGTCCGATAAACGCTCCGTCCGACAAACGCGCCGTCCGACAAACACTCTGTCCGACAAACACTCCGTCCGACAAACACTCCGTCCGACAAACACTCCGTCCAACAAACACGCCATCCGACAAACACGCCGTCCGAGAAACACGCCGTCCGAGAAACACGCCGTCCGACAAATACGCCGTCCAACAAACACGCCACCTGACAAACACGCCGTCCGACTAACACACCGTCCGGCAAACACGCCCTCTGGCAAACACGCCGCCGGGCAAACACGCCCTCCGGCAAACACTCCGTCCGTCAAAAACTCCCTCCGGCAAAAGCGCCGTCCGGCAAACACTCGGTCCAGCAAACACTACCTCCAGCAAACACGCCATCCGACAAACACTCCATCCAGCAAACATTCCATACACCATACACTCCATCCACCAAACACTCTGTCCACCAGACACTCCGTCCGCCAAACACTCCGCCTGGCAAACACTCCAAACCCTCCATCCAGCAAACACTCCATCCGGCAAACACTCCATCTGGCAAACACTCCGTCTGACAAATACTCCGTCTGGCAAACACTCCGCCCGCCAAACACGCCGTCTGGCAAACACGCCGTACGGCAAACACACCGTCCGGCAAACACTCTGTCCGGCAAACACTCCTTCCAACAAACACACCGCCCGACAAACACTCCATCCGACAAACACTCTGTCCGACATACACTCCATCCGACAAACACTCCATCCGGCAAACACTCCCTCCGGCAAACGCGCCGACCGGCAAACACACCATCCAGCAAGCACTACCTCCGGCAAACACGTTGTCTGACAAACACTCCATCCGGCAAACACTCCGTACACCATACACTCCATCCGCCAAACACTCTGTCCGCCAAACACTCCGTCCGCCAAACACTCCGTCTGGAAAACACTTCAAACCCTCCGTCCGGCAAACACACCATCCGGCAAACACTCCATCTGGCAAATACGCCATCCGGCAAACACTCTCTCCGGCAAACATGCCATCCGGCAAACACTCCATCTGGCAAACACTGCGTCCGCCAAACACTCCGTCCGCCAAATACGCCGTCCGAGAAACATGCCGTCCGAGAAAAACGGTGTCCGACATAAACTCCGTCCGACAAACACGCCGTCCGACAAACACACCGTCTGACAAACACGCCATCTGGCAAACACGCCCTCTGGCAAACACGCGCCCGGCAAACACGCCGCCCAGCAAAAAAGCCGCCCGGCAAACAAACCACCCGGAAAACATGCCACCCGGCAAGCACGCCGTCTGGCATACATGCCCTCCAGCATACACGCCGTCCGGCAAACACTCTCTCCGGCAAACATGCCATCCGGCAAACACTCCGTCTGGCAAACACTACGTCTGGCAAACACTCACTCCGGCAAACACGCCATCAGTCAAACACTCCGTCCACCAAACACTCCGTCCACCAAACACTCCGTCTGGCAAACACTACCTCTGGCAAACACGCCGTCCGACAAACACACCATCAGGCAAATACTCCGTCCGGTAAACACTCCGTCCGACAAACACTCCGTCCAACAAACACCCCGTCTGACAAACACACCATCCGACAAACACACAATCCGACAAACACTCCGTCCGACAAACACTCCATCCGGCAAACACTCCCTCCAGCAAACGCACCTCTGGCAAACACGCCGTCCGACAAACACACCATCCTGCAAACACTCTGTACACCATACACTCCATCCGCCAAACACTCTGTCCGCCAAACACTCCGTCCGCCAAACACTCTGTCTGGCAAACACTCCAAACCCTCCGTCCGGCAAACACTCCATCTGGCAAACACTCCATCCGCCAAACACTCCATCCGGCAAACACTCCGCCCGGCAAACACGCCGTCCGGCAAACACACCGTCTGGCAAAAACTCCATCCGGCAAACACTCCGTCCGCCAAACACACCGTCCGCCAAACACTCCGTCCGACAAACACTCCGTCCGACAAATACTACGTCCGCCAAACAGTACGTCCGCCAAACACTACGTCCGCCAAACACTCCGTCCGACAAACACTCCGTCCGACAAACACACCGTCCGACAAACACTCTGTCCGACAAACACGCTATCCGACAAAGACGCGTCCGACAAACACGCCATCTGACAAACACGACGTCCGACAGACACTCTGTCCGACAAGCACCCCGTCCGAGAAATACTCCGTCCGGCAAACACTCTGTCCGCCACACACGCTGGCCGCCAAACACGCCGTCCGCCAAACACGCCGTCTGGCAAACACGCCATCCGACAAACACGCTGTCTGACAAACACGCCTTCCGACAAACACGCCATCCGACAAACACGCAGTCCGACAAACACATCGTCCGACAAACGCGCCGTCCGACAAAGGCTCCGTCCGGCAAACACTCCGTCCGGCAAACACTCCGTCCAACAAACATGACGTCTGTCAAACACGCCATCCGGCAAACACTCCGTCCGGCATACAATCCGTCCGGCAAACACTCCGTCCGTCAAACACTCCGTCCGTCAAACACTCCATCCGGCAAACACTCCATCCGGCAAACACTCCGTCCGGCAAACACTCCATCGAGCAAACACTCCTCCGGCATACACTCCATCTGTCAAACACTCCGTCCGACAAACACTCCGTCCGACAAACACTACGTCCGCCAAACACTCCGTCCGCCAAAGGCTGCGTCCGACAAACGCTCCATCCGACAAACGTTCCGTCTACCAAAAGCTCCGTCCGATAAATGCTCCGTCCGACAAACGCACCGTCCGACAAACACTCCGTCCGACAAACATTCCGTCCGACAAATACTCCGTCCGACAAACACTCCGTCCGACAAACACGCCGTCCAACAAACACGCCATCCGACAAACACGCCATCCGAGAAACACGCCGTCCGAGAAACACGCCGTCCGACAAATATGCCGTCCAACAAACACGCCATCCGACAAACACGCCTGCCGACAAACACGCCGTCTGGCAAACACGCCCTCTGGCAAACACGCCGCCGGGCAAACACGCCGCCCGGCAAACACACCGCCCGGCAAGCATGCCGTCCGGCAAACACGCCCTCTGGCAAATACGCCATCTGGCAAACACGCCCTCCGGCAAACACTCCGTCCGGCAAAAACTCCCTCCGGCAAACGCGCCGTCCGGCAAACACTCGGTCCAGCAAATGCTACCTCCGGCAATCACACCGTCCGACAAACACTCCATCCAGCAAACACTCCATACACCATACACTCCATCCGCCAAACACTCTGTCCGCCAAACACTCCGTCCGCCAAACACTCCGTCTGGCAAACACTCCAAACCCTCCGTCCGGCAAACACTCCATCCAGCAAACACTCAGCCCGGCAAACACGCCGTCCGGCAAACACACCGTCCGGCAAATACGCCGTCCGGCAAACACACCGTCCGGCAAACACTCCGTCTGCCAAACACTCCATCTGACAAACACTCCGTCCGACAAACACTCCGTCCGACAAACACACCGTCCGACAAACACTCTGTCCGCCAAACAGTACGTCCGCAAAACACTACGTCCGCCAAACACTCCGTCCGACAAACACTCCGTCCGACAAACACTCCGTCCGACAAACACACCGTCCGACAAACACTCTGTCCGACAAACACGCCGTCCGACAAATACGCTATCCGACAAACACGCCGTCCGACAAACACGCCGTCCGACAAACACGCTATCCGGCAAACACGCCGTCCGACAAACACGCCATCCAACAAACACGCCGTCCGACAAACACGCCGTCTGACAAGCACGCCGTCCGACAAAAACCCCGTCCGACATACACTCTGTCCAACAAACACCCCGTCTGCCAAACACCCTGTCCAGCAGACAAACCATCCGACAGACGCTCTGTCCGACCGACATGTCGTCCGACAGACACGCCGTCCGACAGACAGGCCGTCCGAAAGACACGCCGTCCGACAGACACTCCGTCCGACAAACACTCCGTCCGAGAAATACTCCGTCCGGCAAACACTCTTTCCGCCAAACACGCCGGCCGCCAAACACGCCGTCCGCCAAACACGCCGTCTGACAAACACGCCATCCGACAAACACGCAGTCCGACAAACACGCCTTCCGACAAACACGCCATCCGACAAACATGCAGTCCGACAAACACACCGTCCGACAAACGCGCTGTCCGACAAAGGCTCCGTCCGGCAAACACTCCGTCCGGCAAACACTCCGTCCGACAAACACGACATCTGTCAAACACGCCATCCGGCAAACACTCCGTCCGGCATACACTCCGTCCGGCAATCACTCTGTCCGTCAAGCACTCCGTCCGGCAGACACTCCGTCCGGCAAACACTTCACTGGCAAACACTCCGTCCGACAAACACTCCGTCCGACAAACACACTGTCCGACAAACAGTCCGTCCGACAAACAATCCGTCCGACAAACACGCCATCCGACAAACACTCCTTCCGCCAAACACTCCGTCCGCCAAGCACTCCGTCCGCCAAACACTCCGTCCGACAAACACTGGGTCCGACAAACACTCCGTCCAAAAAAACACTCTGTCTGACAAACACTCTGTCCGACAAACACTCCGTCCGACAGACACACCACCCGCAAAAAATCCGTCCGACAAACACTCCATCCGACATACATGCCGTCCGACAAACACGACGTCTGTCAAACACTCCATCTGCCAAACACTCTGTCCGCCAAATACTCCATCCGGCAAACACTCCGTCTGACAAACACTCCGTCCGACAAACACTCCATCCGACAAACACTCCGTCCGACAAACAATCCGTCCGACAAACAATCCGTCCGACAAACACGCCATCCAACAAACACTCCTTCCGCCAAACACTCCGTCCGCCAAGCACTCCGTCCGCCAAACACTCTGTCCGACAAGCACTCAGTCCGACAAACACTCCATCCAACAAACACTCTGTCGGACAGACACTCTGTCCGACAAACATTCCATCCGACAAACACTCCGTCCGACAGACACACCATCCGACAGACACTCGTCCGACAGGCACTCCATCCGACAGACACTCCGTCCGACAGACACTCCGTCCGACTGACACTCCGTCCGACAAACACCCCGTCCGACAAACACACCGTCCGACAAACAAACCATCCGACAAACACTCCGTCCGACAACCACTCCATCCGGCAAACACTCCCTCCGGCAAACGCGCCGTCCGGCAAACACACCGTCCAGCAAACACTACCTCCGGCAAACATGCCGTCTGACAAACACTCCATCCTGCAAACACTCTGTACACCATACACTCCATCCGCCAAACACTCTGTCCGCCAAACACTCCGTCTGCCAAACACTCCGTCTGGCAAACACTCCAATCCCTCCGTCCGGCAAACACTCCATCTGGCAAACACTCCATCCACCAAACACTCCATCCGGCAAACACTCCGCCCGGCAAACACGCCGTCCGGCAAACACGCCGTCCGCAAAACACACCGTCTGGCAAAAACTCTGTCCGGCAAACACTCCGTCCGACAAACACTCCGTCCGACAAACACTACGTCCGCCAAACTGTACATCCGCCAAACACTACGTCCGCCAAACACTCCGTCCGACAAACGCTCCGTCCGACAAACGCTCCATCCGATAAACGCTCCGTCCGACAAACGCGCCGTCCGACAAACACTCTGTCCGACAAACACTCCGTCCGACAAACACTCCGTCCGACAAACACTCCGTCCGACAAACACGCCATCCGACAAACACGCCGTCCGAGAAACACGCCGTCCGAGAAACACGCCGTCCGACAAATACGCCGTCCAACAAACACGCCACCTGACAAACACGCCGTCCGACTAACATGCCGTCCAGCAAACACGCCCTCTGGCAAACATGCCGCCGGGCAAACACGCCCTCCGGCAAACACTCCGTCCGTCAAAAACTCCCTCCGGCAAACGCGCCGTCCGGCAAACACTCGGTCCAGCAAACACTACCTCCGGCAAACACGCCATCCAACAAACACTCCATCCAGCAAACATTCCGTACACCATACACTCCATCCACCAAACACTCTGTCCACCAGACACTCCGTCCGCCAAACACTCCGCCTGGCAAACACTCCAAAACCTCCATCCAGCAAACACTCCATCCGGCAAACACTCCATCTGGCAAACACTCCGTCTGACAAATACTCCGTCTGGCAAACACTCCACCCGCCAAACACGCCGTCTGGCAAACACGCCGTACGGCAAACACACCGTCCGGCAAACACTCCGTCCGGCAAACACTCCTTCCAACAAACACTCCGCCCGACAAACACTCCATCCGACAAACACTCCGTCCGACATACACTCCGTCCGACAAACACTCCATCCGGCAAACACTCCCTCCGGCAAACGCGCCGACCGGCAAACACACCATCCAGCAAGCACTACCTCCGGCAAACACGTTGTCCGACAAACACTCCATCCGGCAAACACTCCGTACACCATACACTCCATCCGCCAAACACTCTGTCCGCCAAACACTCCGTCCGCCAAACACTCCGTCTGGAAAACACTTCAAACCCTCCGTCCGGCAAACACACCATCCGGCAAACACTCCATCTGGCAAACACGCCATCCGGCAAACACTCTCTCCAGCAAACATGCCATCCGGCAAACACTCCATCTGGCAAACACTGCATCCGCCAAACACTCCGTCCGCCAAATACTCCGTCCGCCAAACACTCCGTCCGCCAAACACGCCGTCTGGCAAACACTCCGAACACTCAGTCTGGCAAACGCTCCGTCCGACAAACCCTCCATCAGGCAAACACTCCGTCCGGTAAACACTCCGTCCGACAAACACTCCGTCCAACAAACACCCCATCCGACAAACACACTGTCCGACAAACACACCATCCGACAAACACTCCGTCCGCCAAACACTCCGTCCGCCAAAGGCTCCGTCCGACAAATGCTCCGTCCGACAAATGCTCCGTCCGCCAAACGCACCATCCGATAAACGCTCCGTCCGACAAACGCGCCGTCCGACAAACACTCTGTCCGACAAACACTCCGTCCGACAAACACTCCGTCCGACAAACACTCCGTCCGACAAACACGCCATCCGACAAACACGCCATCCGAGAAACACGCCGTCCGAGAAACACGCCGTCCGACAAATACGCCATCCAACAAACATGCCATCTGACAAACACGCCGTCCGACTAACACGCCGTCTGGCAAACACGCCCTCTGGCAAACACGCCGCCGGGCAAACACGCCGCCCGGCAAACAGGCCGCCCGACAAACATTCCGCCCGGCAAGCATGCCGTCCGGCAAACACGCCCTTTGGCAAATAGGTCGTCCGGCAAACACGCCCTCCGGCAAACACTCCGTCCGGCAAAAACTCCCTCCGGCAAACGCGCCGTCCGGCAAACACTCGGTCCAGCAAACACTACCTCCGGCAAACACGCCGTCCGACAAACACTCCATCCAGCAAACACTCCGTACACCATACACTCCATCCACCAAAAACTCTGTCCACCAGACACTCCGTCCACCAAACACTCTGTCTGACAAACACTCCAAACCCTACATCCGGCAAACACTCCATCCGGCAAACACTCCATCTGGCAAACACTCCGCCCGCCAAACATGCCGTCCGGCAAACACGCCGTCCGGCAAACACACCGTCTGGCAAACACTCCGTCCGGCAAAAACTCCTTCCAACAAACACTCCGCCCGACAAACACTCCATCCGACAAACACTCCGTCCGACATACACTCCGTCCGACAAAGACTCCATCTGGCAAACACTCCCTCCGGCAAACGCGCCGTCCGGCAAACACTCCATCCAGCAAGCACTACCTCTGGCAAACACGCTGTCCGACAAACACTCCATCCGGCAAACACTCCGTACACCATACACTCCATCCGCCAAACACTCTGTCCGCCAAACACTCCGTCCGCCAAACACTCCATCTGGAAAACACTTCAAACCCTCCGTCCGGCAAACACACCATCCGGCAAACACTCCATCTGGCAAACACTCCGTCTGGCAAAAACTCCGTCCGGCAAACACTCTGCCTGGCAAATACTCTGGCCGACAAACACTCCGTGCGGCAAACACTCCTTCCGACAAACACGCCGTCCGACAAACACACCATCCAACAAACACGCCGTCCGACAAACACGCCGTCCAACAAACACGGCGTCCGACAAAAACGCCATCCGGCAAATACGCCGTCCGAGAAACATGCCGTCCGAGAAACACGGTGTCCGACATAAACTCCGTCCGACAAACACGCCGTCCGACAAACACGCCGTCCGACAAACACGCCATCTGGCAAACACGCCCTCTGGCAAACACGCGCCCGGCAAACACGCCGCCCAGCAAACAAGCCGCCCGGCAAACAAACCACCCAGAAAACATGCCACCCGGCAAGCACGCCGTCTGGCATACATGCCCTTGAGCATACACGCCGTCCGGCAAACACTCTCTCCGGCAAACATGCCATCCGGCAAACACTCCGTCTGGCAAACACTACGTCTGGCAAACACTCACTCCGCAAACACGCCATCAGGCAAACACTCCGTCCACCATACACTGCGTCCGCCAAACACTCCGTCCGCCAAACACTCCGTCCGCCAAACACTCCGTCCACCAAACACTCCGTCTGGCAAACACTACCTCTGGCAAACATGCCGTCCGACAAACACACCATCAGGCAAATACTCCGTCCGGTAAACACTCCGTCCGACAAACACTCCGTCCAACAAACACCACGTCCGACAAACACACCGTCCGACAAACACACCATCCGACAAACACTCCGTCCGACAAACACTCCATCCGGCAAACACTCCCTCCAGCAAATGCGCCGTCCGGCAAACACACCGTCCAGCAAACACTACCTCTGGCAAACACGCCGTCCGACAAACACACCATCCTGCAAACACTCTGTACACCATACACTCCATCCGCCAAACACTCTGTCCGCCAAACACTCCGTCCGCCAAACACTCTGTCTGGCAAACACTCCAAACCCTCCGTCCGGCAAACACTCCATCTGGCAAACACTCCATCCGCCAAACACTCCATCCGGCAAACACTCCGCCCGGCAAACACGCCGTCCGGCAAACACGCCGTCCGGCAAACACACCGTCTGGCAAAAACTCCCTCCGGCAAACACTCCGTCCGCCAAACACTCCGTCCGCCAAACACTCCATCCGACAAACACTCCGTCCAACAAATACTACGTCCGCCAAACAGTACGTCCGCCAAACACTACGTCCGCCAAACACTCCGTCCGACAAACACTCCGTCCGACAAACACACCGTCCGACAAACACTCTGTCCGACAAACACGCTATCCGACAAAGACGCGTCCGACAAACACGCCATCCGACAAACACGACGTCCGACAGACACTCCGTCCGACAAGCACTCCGTCCGAGAAATACTCCGTCCGGCAAACACTCTGTCCGCCACACACGCCGGCCGCCAAACACGCCGTCCGCCAAACACGCCGTCTGACAAACACGCCATCCGACAAACACGCTGTCCGACAAACACGCCTTCCGACAAACACGCCATCCGACAAACATGCAGTCCGACAAACACACCGTCCGACAAACGCGCCGTCCGACAAAGGCTCCGTCCGGCAAACACACCGTCCGGCAAACACTCCGTCCAACAAACATGAAGTCTGTCAAACACACCATCCGGCAAACACTCCGTCCGGCATACACTCCGTCCGGCAATCACTCCGTCCGTCAAACACTCCATCCGTCAAAAACTCCATCCGGCAAACACTCCATCCGGCAAACACTCCGTCCGGCAAACACTCCATCGAGCAAACACTCCTCCGGCATACACTCCATCTGTCAAACACTCCGTCCGACAAACACTCCGTCCGACAAACACTCCGTCCGCCAAACACTCCGTCCGCCAAAGGCACCGTCCGACAAACGCTCCATCCGACAAACGTTCCGTCCGCCAAAAGCTCCGTCCGATAAATGCTCCGTCCGACAAACGCGCCGTCCGACAAACACTCCGTCCGACAAACATTCCGTCCGACAAACACTCCGTCCGACAAACACTCCGTCCGACAAACACGCCGTCCGACAAACACGCCATCCGACAAACACGCCGTCCAAGAAACACGCCATCCGAGAAACACTCCGTCCGAGAAACACGCTGTCCGAGAAACACGCCGTCCGACAAATATGCCGTCCAACAAACACGCCATCCGACAAACACGCCTGCCGGCAAACACTCCGTCAGGCAAAAACGCCCTCCGGCAAATGCACCGTCCGGTAAACACTCGGTCCAGCAAATGCTTCCTCCGGCAATCACACCGTCCGACAAACACTCCATCCAGCAAACACTCCGTACACCATAAACTCCATCCGCCAAACACTCTGTCCGCCAAACACTCCGTCCGCCAAACACTCTGTCTGGCAAACACTCCAAACCCTCCGTCCGGCAAACACTCCATCCAGCAAACACTCCGCCCGGCAAACACGCCGTCCGGCAAACACACCGTCCGGCAAATACGCCGTCCGGCAAACACACCGTCCGGCAAACACTCCGTCTGCCAAACACTCCGTCTGACAAACACTCTGTCCGACAAACACACCGTCCGACAAACACACCGTCCGACAAACACTCTGTCCGCCAAACAGTACGTCCGCCAAACACTACGTCCGCCAAACACTCCGTCCGACAAACACTCCGTCCGACAAACACTCCGTCCGACAAACACACCGTCCGACAAACACTCTGTCCGACAAACACGCTGTCCGACAAATACGCTATCCGACAAACACGCCGTCCGACAAACACGCCGTCCGACAATCACACTATCCGGCAAACACGCCGTCCGACAAATACGCCATCCAACAAACACGCCGTCCGACAAACACGCCGTCCGACAAGCACGCCGTCCGACAAAAACCCCGTCCGACATACACTCTGTCCAACAAACACCCCGTCTGCCAAACACCCTGTCTGGCAGACAACCCGTCCGACAGACACTCTGTCCGACCGACACGCCGTCCGACAGACACGCCGTCCGACAGACAGGCCGTCCGACAGACACGCCGTCCGACAGACACTCCGTCCGACAAACACTCCGTCCGAGAAATATTCCGTCCGGCAAACACTCTTTCCGCCAAACACGCCGGCCGCCAAACACGCCGTCTGCCAAACACGCCATCTGACAAACACGCCATCCGACAAACACGCCTTCCGACAAACACGCCATCCGACAAACACGCAGTCCGACAAACACACCGTCCGACAAACGCGCTGTCCGACAAAGGCTCCGTCCGGCAAACACTCCGTCCGGCAAACACTCCGTCCGACAAACACGACATCTGTCAAACACGCCATCCGGCAAACACTCCGTCCGGCATACACTCCGTCCGGCAATCACTCTGTCCGTCAAGCACTCCGTCCGGCAAACACTCCGTCCGGCAAACACTTCACCGGCAAACACTCCGTCCGACAAACACTCCGTCCGACAAACACACTGTCCGACAAACAATCCGTCCGACAAACAATCCGTCCGACAAACACGCCATCCGACAAACACTCCTTCCGCCAAACACTCCGTCCGCCAAGCACTCCGTCCGCCAAACACTCCGTCCGACAAACACTGGGTCCGACAAACACTCCGCCCAAAAAAACACTCTGTCTGACAAACACTCTGTCCGACAAACACTCCGTCCGACAGACACACCATCCGCAAAAAATCTGTCCGACAAACACTCCATCCGACATACACGCCGTCCGACAAACACGACGTCTGTCAAACACTCCATCTGCCAAACACTCTGTCCGCCAAACACTCCATCTGGCAAACACTCCGTCTGACAAACACTCCGTCCGACAAACACTCCATCCGACAAACACTCCGTCCGACAAACAATCCGTCCGACAAACACGCCATCCGACAAACACTCCTTCCGCCAAACACTCCGTCCACCAAGCACTCCGTCCGCCAAACACTCTGTCCGACAAGCACTCAGTCCGACAAACACTCCATCCAACAAACACTCTGTCGGACAGACACTCTGTCCGACAAACACTCCGTCCGACAAACACTCCGTCCGACAGACACTCCATCCGACAGACACTCGTCCGACAGGCACTCCATCCGACAGACACTCCGTCCGACAGGCACTCCATCCGACAGACACTCCGTCCGACAGACACTCCGTCCGACTGACACTCCGTCCGACAAACACCCCGTCCGACAAATACTCCGTCCGACAAACACTCTGTACACCATACACTCCATCCGCCAAACACTCTGTCCGCCAAACACTCCGTCCGCCAAACACTCCGTCTGGCAAACACTCCAATCCCTCCGTCCGGCAAACACTCCATCTGGCAAACACTCCATCCACCAAACACTCCATCCGGCAAACACTCCGCCCGGCAAACACGCCGTCCGGCAAACACGCCGTCCTCAAAACACACCGTCTGGCAAAAACTCTGTCCGGCAAACACTCCGTCCGCCAAACACTCCGTCCGCCAAACACTCCGTCCGACAAACACTCCATCCGACAAACACTACGTCCGCCAAACAGTACGTCCGCCAAACACTACGTCCGCCAAACACTCCGTCCGACAAACGCTCCGTCCGACAAACGCTCCGTCCGATAAACGCTCCGTCCGACAAACGCGCCGTCCGACAAACACTCTGTCCGACAAACACTCCGTCCGACAAACACTCCGTCCGACAAACACTCCGTCCGACAAACACGCCATCCGACAAACACGCCGTCCGAGAAACACGCCGTCCGAGAAACACGCCGTCCGACAAATACGCCGTCCAACAAACACGCCACCTGACAAACACGCCGTCCGACTAACACGCCGTCCGTCAAACACGACCTCTGGCAAACACGCCGCCGGGCAAACACGCCCTCCGGCAAACACTCCGTCCGTCAAAAACTCCCTCCGGCAAAAGCGCCGTCCGGCAAACACTCGGTCCAGCAAACACTACCTCCAGCAAACACGCCATCCGACAAACACTCCATCCAGCAAACATTCCGTACACCATACACTCCATCCACCAAACACTCTGTCCACCAGACACTCCGTCCGCCAAACACTCCGCCTGGCAAACACTCCAAACCCTCCATCCAGCAAACACTCCATCCGGCAAACACTCCATCTGGCAAACACTCCGTCTGACAAATACTCCGTCTGGCAAACACTCCGCCCGCCAAACACGCCGTCTGGCAAACACGCCGTACGGCAAACACACCGTCCGGCAAACACTCTGTCCGGCAAACACTCCTTCCAACAAACACACCGCCCGACATACACTCCATCCGACAAACACTCCATCCGGCAAACACTCCCTCCGGCAAACGCGCCGACCGGCAAACACACCATCCAGCAAGCACTACCTCCGGCAAACACGTTGTCTGACAAACACTCCATCCGGCAAACACTCCGTACACCATACACTCCATCCGCCAAACACTCTGTCCGCCAAACACTCCGTCCGCCAAACACTCCGTCTGGAAAACACTTCAAACCCTCCGTCCGGCAAACACACCATCCGGCAAACACTCCATCTGGCAAATACGCCATCCGGCAAACACTCTCTCCGGCAAACATGCCATCCGGCAAACACTCCATCTGGCAAACACTGCGTCCGCCAAACACTCCGTCCGCCAAATACTCCGTCCGCCAAACACTCCGTCCGCCAAACACTCCGTCTGGCAAACACTCTGAACACTCAGTCTGGCAAACGCTCTGTCCGACAAACCCTCCATCAGGCAAACACTCCGTCTGGTAAACACTCCGTCCGACAAACACTCCGTCCAACAAACACCCCGTCCGACAAACACACCGTCCGACAAACACACCATCCGACAAACACTCCGTCCGCCAAACACTCCGTCCGCAAAGGCTCCGTCCGACAAATGCTCCGTCCGACAAATGCTCCGTCCGCCAAATGCTCCATCCGATAAATGCTCCGTCCGACAAACGCGCCGTCCGACAAACACTCTGTCCGACAAACACTCCGTCCGACAAACACTCCGTCCGACAAACACTCCATCCGACAAACACGCCATCCGACAAACACGCCGTCCGAGAAAAACGCCGTCCGAGAAACATGCCGTCCGACAAATACGCCATCCAACAAACACGCCATCTGACAAACACGCCGTCCGACTAACACACCGTCCGGCAAACACGCCCTCTGGCAAACACGCCGCCGGGCAAATACGCCGCCCGGCAAACACGCCGCCTGACAAACATTCCACCCGGCAAGCATGCCGTCCGGCAAACACGCCCTTTGGCAAATAGGTCGTCCGGCAAACACGCCCTCCGGCAAACACTCCGTCCGGCAAAAACTCTCTCCGGCAAACGCGTCATCCGGCAAACACTCGGTCCAGCAAACACTACCTCCGGCAAACACGCCGTCCGACAAACACTCCATCCAGCAAACACTCCGTACACCATACACTCCGTCCGCCAAACACTCTGTCTGACAAACACTCCAAACCCTACATCCGGCAAACACTCCATCCGGCAAACACTCCATCTGGCAAACACTCCGTCCGACAAACACACCGTCCGGCAAACACTCCGCCCGCCAAACACGCCATCCGGCAAACACGCCGTCCGGCAAACACACCGTCTGGCAAACACTCCGTCCGGCAAAAACTCCTTCCAACAAACACTCCGCCCGACAAACACTCCATCCGACAAACACTCCGTCCGACATACACTCCGTCCGACAAACACTCCATCTGGCAAACACTCCCTCCGGCAAACGCGCCGTCCGGCAAACACTCCATCCAGCAAGCACTACCTCCGGCAAACACGCTGTCCGACAAACACTCCATCCGGCAAACACTCCGTACACCATACACTCCATCCGCCAAACACTCTGTCCGCCAAACACTCCGTCCGCCAAACACTCCATCTGGAAAACACTTCAAACCCTCCGTCCGGCAAACACACCATCCGGCAAACACTCCATCTGGCAAAAACTCCGTCCGGCAAACACTCCATCCGGCAAACACTCTGCCTGGGAAATACTCTGGCCGACAAACACTCCGTGCGGCAAACACTCCTTCCGACAAACACGCCGTCCGACAAACACACCATCCGACAAACACGCCGTCCGACAAACACGCCGTCCAACAAACACGGCGTCCGACAAACACGCCATCCAGCAAATACGCCGTCCGAGAAACATGCCGTCCGAGAAACACGGTGTCCGACATAAACTCCGTCCGACAAACACGCCGTCCGACAAACACGCCGTCCGACAAACACGCCATCTGGCAAACACGCCCTCTGGCAAACACGCGCCCGGCAAACACGCCGCCCAGCAAACAAGCCGCCCGGCAAACAAACCACCCGGAAAACATGCCACCCGGCAAGCACGCCATCTGGCATACATGCCCTCCAGCATACACGCCGTCCGGCAAACACTCTCCCCGGCAAACATGCCATCCGGCAAACACTCCGTCTGACAAACACTACGTCTGGCAAACACTCACTCCGGCAAACACGCCATCAGGCAAACACACCGTCCACCATACACTGCGTCCGCGAAACACTCCATCCGCCAAACACTCCGTCCGCCAAACACTCCATCCACCAAACACTCCGTTTGGCAAACACTACCTCTGGCAAACATGCCGTCCGACAAACACACCATCAGGCAAATACTCCGTCCGGTAAACACTCCGTCCGACAAACACTCCGTCCAACAAACACCCCGTCCGACAAACACACCGTCCGACAAACACACCATCCGACAAACACTCCGTCCGACAAACACTCCATCCGGCAAACACTCCCTCCAGCAAACGCGCCATCCGGCAAACACACCATCCAGCAAACACTACCTCTGGCAAACACGCCATCCGACAAACACACCATCCTGCAAACACTCTATACACCATACACTCCATCCGCCAAACACTCTGTCCGCCAAACACTCCGTCCGCCAAACACTCTGTCTGGCAAACACTCCAAACCCTCCGTCCGGCAAACACTCCATCTGGCAAACACTCCATCCGCCAAACACTCCATCCGGCAAACACTCCGTCCGGCAAACACGCCGTCCGGCAAACACGCCGTCCGGCAAACACACCGTCTGGCAAAAACTCCATCCGGCAAACACTCCGTCCGCCAAACACTCCGTCCGCCAAACACTCCGTCCGACAAACACTCCGTCCGACAAATAGTACGCCCGCCAAACAGTACGTCCGCCAAACACTACGTCCGCCAAACACTCCGTCCGACAAACACTCCGTCCGACAAACACACCGTCCGACAAACACTCTGTCCGACAAACACGCTATCCGACAAAGACGCGTCCGACAAACACGCCATCCGACAAACACGACGTCCGACAGACACTCCGTCCGACAAGCACTCCGTCCGAGAAATACTCCGTCCGGCAAACACTCTGTCCACCACACACGCCGGCCGCCAAACACGCCGTCCGCCAAACACGCCATCCGACAAACACGCTGTCCGACAAACACGCCTTCCGACAAACACGCCATCCGACAAACACGCAGTCCGACAAACACATCGTCCGACAAACGCGCCGTCCGACAAAGGCTCCGTCCGGCAAACACTCCGTCCGGCAAACACTCCGTCCAACAAACATGACATCTGTCAAACACGCCATCCGGCAAACACTCCGTCCGGCATACACTCCGTCCGGCAATCACTCCGTCCGTCAAACAATCCGTCCGTCAAACACTCCATCCGGCAAACACTCCATCCGGCAAACACTCCATCCGGCAAACACTCCATCGAGCAAACACTCCTCCGGCATACACTCCATCTGTCAAACACTCCGTCCGACAAACACTCCGTCCGACAAACACTCCGTCCGCCAAACACTCCGTCCGCCAAAGGCTCCGTCCGACAAACGCTCCATCCGACAAACGTTCCGTCCGCCAAAAGCTCCGTCCGATAAATGCTCCGTCCGACAAATGCGCCGTCCGACAAATACTCCGTCCGACAAACATTCCGTCCGACAAACACTCCATCCGACAAACACTCCGTCCGACAAACACGCCGTCCGACAAACACGCCATCCGACAAACACGCCGTCCGAGAAACACGCCGTCCGACAAACACGCCGTCCGAGAAACACGCCGTCCGACAAATATGCCGTCCAACAAACACGCCATCCGACAAACACGCCTGCTGACAAACACGCCGTCCGCCAAACACGCCCTCTGGCAAACACGCCGCCGGGCAAACACGCCGCCAGGCAAACACGCCGCCCGGCAAACACACCGCCCGGCAAGCATGCCGTCCGGCAAACACGCCCTCTGGCAAATACGCCGTCCGGCAAACACGCCCTCCGGCAAACACTCCGTCCAGCAAAAACTCCCTCCGGCAAACGCGCCGTCCGGCAAACACTCGGTCCAGCAAATGCTACCTCCGGCAATCACACCGTCCGACAAACACTCCATCCAGCAAACACTCCGTACACCATACACTCCATCCGCCAAACACTCTGTCCGCCAAACACTCCGTCCGCCAAACACTCCGTCTGGCAAACACTCCAAACCCTCCGTCCGGCAAACACTCCATCCAGCAAACACTCCGCCCGGCAAACACGCCGTCCGGCAAACACACCGTCCGGCAAATACGCCGTCCGGCAAACACACCGTCCGGCAAACACTCCGTCTGCCAAACACTCCGTCTGACAAACACTCCGTCCGACAAACAGTACGTCCGCCAAACACTACGTACGCCAAACACTCCGTCCGACAAACACTCCGTCCGACAAACACTCCGTCCGACAAACACACCGTCCGACAAACAGTCTGTCCGACAAACACGCCGTCCGACAAATACGCTATCCGACAAACACGCCATCCGACAAACACGCCGTCCGACAAACACGCCGTCCGACAAACACGCTATCCGGCAAACACGCCGTCCGACAAACACGCCATCCAACAACCACGCCGTCCGACAAACACGCCGTCCGACAAGCACGCCGTCCGACAAAAACCCCGTCCGACATACACTCTGTCCAACAAACACCCCGTCTGCCAAACACCCTGTCCGGCAGACAACCCGTCCGACAGACACTCTGTCCGACCGACACGCCGTCCGACAGACACGCCGTCCGACAGACAGGCCGTCCGACAGACACGCCGTCCGACAGACACTCCGTCCGACAAACACTCCGTCCGAGAAATACTCCGTCCGGCAAACACTCTTTCCGCCAAACAAGCCGGCCGCCAAACACGCCGTCCGCCAAACACGCCGTCTGACAAACACGCCATCCGACAAACACGCTGTCCGACAAACACGCCTTCCGACAAACACGCCATCCGACAAACACGCAGTCCGACAAACACACCATCCGACAAACGCGCTGTCCGACAAAGGCTCCATCCGGCAAACACTCCGTCCGGCAAACACTCCATCCGACAAACACGACATCTGTCAAACACGCCATCCGGCAAACACTCAGTCCGGCATACACTCTGTCCGGCAATCACTCTGTCCGTCAAGCACTCCATCCGGCAAACACTCCGTCCGGCAAACACTTCATCCGGCAAACACTCCGTCCGACAAACACTCCGTCCGACAAACACACTGTCCGACAAACAGTCCGTCCGACAAACAATCCGTCCGACAAACACGCCATCCGACAAACACTCCTTCCGCCAAACACTCCGTCCGCCAAGCACTCCGTCTGCCAAACACTCCGTCCGACAAACACTGGGTCCGACAAACACTCCGTCCGACAGACACACCATCCGCAAAAAATCCGTCCGACAAACACTCCATCCGACATACACGCCATCCGACAAACACGACGTCTGTCAAACACTCCATCTGCCAAACACTCTGTCTGCCAAACACTCCATCCGGCAAACACTCCGTCTGACAAACACTCCGTCCGACAAACACTCCATCCGACAAACACTCCGTCCGACAAACAATCCGTCCAACAAACATGCCATCCGACAAACACTCCTTCCACCAAACACTCCGTCCGCCAAGCACTCCGTCCGCCAAACACTCTGTCCGACAAGCACTCAGTCCGACAAACACTCCATCCAACAAACACTCTGTCGGACAGACACTCTGTCCGACAAACACTCCGTCCGACAAACACTCCGTCCGACAGACACTCCATCCGACAGACACTCGTCCGACAGGCACTCCATCCGACAGACACTCCGTCCGACTGACACTCCGTCCGACAAACACCCCGTCCGACAAACACACCGTCCGACAAACACACCATCCGACAAACACTCCGTCCGACAAACACTCCATCCGGCAAACACTCCCTCCGGCAAACGCGCCGTCCGGCAAACACTACCTCCGGCAAACATGCCATCCGACAAACACTCCATCCTGCAAACACTCTGTACACCATACACTCCATCAGCCAAACACTCTGTCCGCCAAAGACTCCGTCCGCCAAACACTCCATCTGGCAAACACTCCAATCCCTCCGTCCGGCAAACACTCCATCTGGCAAACACTCCATCCACCAAACACTCCATCCGGCAAACACTCCGCCCGGCAAACACGCCGTCCGGCAAACACGCCGTCCGCAAAACACACCGTCTGCAAAAACTCTGTCCGGCAAACACTCCGTCCGCCAAACACTCCTTCCGCCAAACACTCCGTCCGACAAACACTCCGTCCGACAAACACTACGTCCACCAAACAGTACGTCCGCCAAACACTACGTCCGCCAAACACTCCGTCCGACAAACACTCCGTCCGACAAACTCACCGTCCGACAAACACTCTGTCCGACAAACACGCTATCCGACAAACACGCCATCCGACAAACACGCCATCCGACAAACACTCCGTCCGCCAAACACTCCGTCCTCCAAACACACCCTCCGACAAACACTCCGTCCGACAAACACTCCCTCCGACAAACACTCCGTCTGACAAACACTCCGTCCGACAAACACCCCGTCCGACATACACTCTGTCCAACAAACACCCCGTCTACCAAACACCCTGTCCAGCAGACAACCCGTCCGACAGACACTCTGTCCGACCGACACGCCGTCCGACGGACACGCCGTCCGACAGACACTCCGTCCAACTGACACTCCGTCCGACTAAAACTCCGTCCGACAAACACTCCGTCCGACAAAAACTCCATCCGACAAACACTCCATCCGATAAACATTACATCTGCCCAACACTCCTTCCGACAAACACGCCATCCAACAAACAGGCCGTCAGACAAACACGCCGTCCGACAAACACACCGTCCGACAAACACGTCGTCCGACAAACACGACGTCCGACAAACACGACGTCCGACAAACACGCCATCTGACAAACACGCCGTCCGACAAACACGCCGTCCGAGAAACACGCCATCTGACAAATACGCCATCCAACAAGCACGCCATCTGACAAACACGCCGTCCGACAAACACGCCGTCCGACAAACACGCCGTCCGGCAAATACTCCGTCCAGCAAACACTCCCTCCGGC
Organism: Somniosus microcephalus; assembly: GCF_052327205.1. Lineage (NCBI taxonomy): Eukaryota > Metazoa > Chordata > Chondrichthyes > Squaliformes > Somniosidae > Somniosus > Somniosus microcephalus. The sequence continues at coordinate 346,863 of NW_028225298.1, forward strand.
AAACGCACCGTCCGGCAAACACTCCGTCCAGCAAACACTACCTCCGGCAAACACGCCGTCCTACAAACACTCCATCCTCCAAACACACCGTCCGCCAAACACTCCGTCTGGCATACACGTCTTCCGACAAACACGCCGTCCGACAAACACTCCGTCCGACAAACACGCCATCTGAGAAACACGCCATCCAACAAATAGGCCGTCCAACAAGCACGCCATCCGACAAACTTGCCGTCCGACAAACACGTCGTCCGGCAAACTCGCCCTCTGGCAAACACGCCACCCGGCAAACACACCGCCCGGCAAGCATGTCATCCGGCAAACACGCCCTCTGGCAAATACGCCGTCCGGCAAACACGCCCTCCGGCAAACACTCCGTCCGGCAAACACTCCCTCCGGCAAATGCACCATCCGGCAAACACTCCATCCAGCAAACACTACCTCCGGCAAACACGCCATCCGACAAACACTCCATCCGGCAAGCATTCCGTACACCATACACTCCATCCGCTGAACACTCTGTCCGCCAAACACTCCGTCCGCCAAACACTCCGTCTGGCAAACACTCCAAACCCTCCATCCGGCAAACACTCCATCCGGCAAACACTCTCTCTGGCAAACACTCCATCCGGCAAACACTCCGTCCGGCAAACACACTGCCTGGCAAATACTCCGGCCGACAAACACTCCGTCCAGAAAACACTCCGTCCGGCAAACACGCCGTCTGGCAAACACGCCGTCCGGCAAACACGCCGTCCAGCAAACACACCACCCGGCAAACACTCCTTCCGGCAAACACTCCGTCCGCCAAACACTCCATCCGCCAAACACTCCTTCCGACAAACACTCCGTCCGACAAACACTCCGTCCGACAAACACTCCATCCGACAAACACACCGTCCGACAAAAACTCCGTCCGACAAACACTCCATCCGACAAGCACGCCGTCCGACAAACACGATGTCCGTCAAACACTCCGTCTGCCAAACACTCTGTCCGCCAAACACTCCATCCGGCAAACACTCCGTCGCACAAACACTCCGTCCGACAAACACTCCATCCGACAAACACTCCGTCCGACAAACAATCCGTCCGACAAACACGCCATCCGACAAACACTCCTACCGCCAAACACTCCGCCCGCCAAGCACTCCGTCCGCCAAACACTCTGTCCGACAAACACTCGGTCCGACAAACACACCGTCCGACAAACACTCTGTCCGACAAACACTCTGTCCGACAAACACTCCGTCCGACAAACACTCCGTCCGACAGACACTCCATCTGACAGACACTCGTCCGACAGACACTCCATCCGAGAGACACTCCGTCCGACAGACAAGCCGTCCGACAGACATGCCGTCCGACAGAGACTCCGTCCGACTGACACTCCATCCGACAAACACGCTGTACGGCAAACACGCCGTCCGACAATCACGCCGTCTGACAAACACGCCGTCTGACAAACACTCCATCCGACGAACACTCCGTCCGACAAACACTCTGTCCGACAAAAACTCCATCCGACAAACACTCCATCCGATAAACATTACGTCTGCCAAACACACCTTCCGACAAACACGCCGTCTGACAAACAGGCCGTCAGACAAACACGCCGTCCGACAAACACGCCGTCCGACAAACACGCCGTCCGACAAACACTCCGTCCGACAAACACGCCGTCCAACAAACACGCCATCCGACAAACACGCAGTCCGAGAAACACGCTGTCCGAGAAACACGCCATTCGACAAATACGCCGTCCAACAAGCACACCATCCGACAAGCACGACGTCCGACAAACACGCCGTCCGGCAAACACGTCCTCTGGCAAACACATCGCCGGGCAAACACGCCACCCGGCAAACACGCCACCCGGCAAACACACCGCCCGGCAAGCATGCCATCCGGCAAACACGCCCTCTGGCAAATATGCCATCCGGCAAACATGCCCTCCGGCAAACACTCCATCCGGCAAACACTCCCTCCGGCAAACGCGCCGTCCAGCAAACACTACATCCAGCAAACACTACCTCTGGCAAACACGCCGTCCGACAAACACTCCATCCAGCAAGCACTCCGTACACCATACACTCCATCCGCCAAACACTCTGTCCGCCAAACACTCCGTCCGCCAAGCACTCCGTCCGCCAAACACTCCGTCTGGCAAACACTCCAAACCCTCCATCCGGCAAACACTCCATCCGGCAAACACTCCGTCTGGCAAACACTCCATCCGGCAAACACTCCGTCCGGCAAACACTCTGCCTGGCAAATACTCCGGCCGACAAACACTCCGTCCGGCAAACACTCCGCCCGGCAAACACGCCGTCTGGCAAACACGCCGTCCGGCAAACACGCCGTCAGGCAAACACACCACCCGGCAAACACTCCTTCTGGCAAACACACCGTCCGCCAAACACTCCGTCCGCCAAACACTCCATCCGCCAAACACTCCGTCCGCCAAACACTCCTTCCGACAAACACTCCGTCCGACAAACACGCCGTCCGCCAAACATTACGTCCGCCAAACAGTACGTCCGCCAAACACTACGTCCGCCAAACACTCCGTCCGACAAACACTCCGTCCGACAAACACACCGTCCGACAAACACACTGTCCGACAAACATGCCGTCCGACAAACACGCCATCCGACAAACACCCGTCCGACAAACACGCCATCCGACAAACACAACATCCGACAAACACGCAGTCCGACAAACACGCCATCCAACAAACACGCTGTCCGACTAACACGCCGTCTGTCAAACACGCCTCCGACAAACATGCCATCCGACAAACACGCCGTCCGACAGACACGCTATCCGACAAACACGCCGTCTGACAAACACGCCATCCAACAAACGCGCCGTCCGACAAACACGCCTTCCGACAAGCACGCCGTCCAACAAAAACCCCGTCCGACATACACTCTGTCCAACAAACACCCCGTCTGCCAAACACCCTGTCCGGCAGACAACCCGTCCGACAGACACTCTGTCCGACCGACACGCCGTCCGACAGACACGCCGTCCGACAGATAGGCCGTCCGACAGACACGCCGTCCGACAGACACTCCGTCCGACAAACACTCCGTCCGAGAAATACTCCGTCCGGCAAACACTCTTTCCGCCAAACACGCCGGCCGCCAAACACGCCGTCCGCCAAACACGCCGTCTGACAAACACGCCATCCGACAAACACGCTGTCCGACAAACACGCCTTCCGACAAACTCGCCATCCGACAAACACGCAGTCCGACAAACACACCGTCCGACAAACGCGCTGTCCGACAAAGGCTCCGTCCGGCAAACACACCGTCCGGCAAACACTCCGTCCGACAAACACGACATCTGTCAAACACGCCATCCGGCAAACACTCCGTCCGGCATACACTCCGTCCGGCAATCACTCTGTCCGTCAAGCACTCCGTCCGGCAAACACTCCGTCCGGCAAACACTTCATCCGGCAAACACTCCGTCCGACAAACACTCCGTCCGACAAACACACTGTCCGACAAACAGTCCGTCCGACAAACAATCCGTCCGACAAACACGCCATCCGACAAACACTCCTTCCGCCAAACACTCCGTCCGCCAACACTCCGTCCGCCAAACACTCCGTCCGACAAACACTGGGTCCGACAAACACTCCGTCCGACAGACACACCATCCGCAAAAAATCCGTCCGACAAACACTCCATCCGACATACACGCCGTCCGACAAACACGACGTCTGTCAAACACTCCATCTGCCAAACACTCTGTCTGCCAAACACTCCATCCGGCAAACACTCCGTCTGACAAACACTCCGTCCGACAAACACTCCATCCGACAAACACTCCGTCCGCCAAACACTCCGTCCGACAAACACTGGGTCCGACAAACACTCCGTCCAAAAAAACACTCTGTCCGACAAACACTCTGTCTGACAAACACTCCGTCCGACAAACACACCATCCGCAAAAAATCCATCCGACAAACACTCCATCCGACATACACGCCGTCCGAAAAACACGACATCTGTCAAACACTCCATCTGCCAAACACTCTGTCCGCCAAACACTCCATCCGGCAAACATTCCATCTGACAAACACTCCGTCCGACAAACACTCCATCCGACAAACACTCCGTCCGAAAAATAACCCGTCCGACAAACACGCCATCCGACAAACACTCCTTCCGCCAAACACTCCGTCCGCCAAGCACTCCATCCGACAAACACTCCGTCCGAAAAACAATCCGTCCGACAAACACGCCATCCGGCAAACACTCCCTCCGGCAAACACGGCGTCCGGCAAACACACCGTCCAGCAAACACTACCTCCAGCAAACACGCCGTCCGACAAACACTCCATCCTGCAAACACTCTGTACACCATACACTCCATCCGCCAAACACTCTGTCCGCCAAACACTCCGTCCGCCAAACACTCCGTCTGGCAAACACTCCAAACCCTCCGTCCGGCAAACACTCCATCTGGCAAACACTCCATCCACCAAACACTCCATCCGGCAAACACTCCGCCCGGCAAACACGCTGTCCGGCAAACACGCCGTCCGCAAAACACACCGTCTGGCAAAAACTCTGTCCGGCAAACACTCCGTCCGCCAAACAATCCGTCCGCCAAACACTCCGTCCGACAAACACTCCGTCCGACAAACACTACATCCGCCAAACAGTACGTCCGCCAAACACTACGTCCGCCAAAAACTCCGTCCGACAAACACTCCGTCCGACAAACACACCGTCCGACAAACACTCTGTCCAACAAACACGCTATCCGACAAACACGCCGTCCGACAAACACGCCATCCGACAAACACTCCGTCCGCCAAACACTCCGTCCTCCAAACACACCCTCCGACAAACACTCCGTCCGACAAACACTCCGTCCGACAAACACTCCGTCTGACAAACACTCCGTCCGACAAACACCCCGTCCGACATACACTCTGTCCAACAAACACCCCGTCTACCAAACACCCTGTCCAGCAGACAACCCGTCCGACAGACACAATGTCCGACCGACACACCGTCCGACGGACACGCTGTCCGACAGACACTCCGTCCGACTGATACTCCGTCCGACAAACACGCCGTCTGACAAACACGCCTTCCGACAAACACTCCATCCGACTAAAACTCCGTCCGACAAACACTCCGTCCGACAAAAACTCCATCCGACAAACACTCCATCCGATAAACACTACGTCCGCCAAACACTCCTTCCGACAAACACGCCATCCGACAAACAGGCCGTCAGACAAACACGCCGTCCGACAAACACGCCGTCCGACAAACACGTCGTCCGACAAACACGACGTCCGACAAACACGATGTCCGACAAACACGCCATCCGAGAAACAAGCCGTCCGACAAACACGCCGTCCGAGAAACACGCCATCTGACAAATACGCCATCCAACAAGCACGCCATCTGACAAATACGCCGTCCGACAAACACGCCGTCCGACAAACACGCCGTCCGGCAAACACTCCGTCCAGCAAACACTCTCTCCGGCAAACGCACCGTCCGGCAAACACTCCGTCCAGCAAACACTACCTCCGGCAAACACGCCGTCCTACAAACACTCCATCCAGCAAACACTCCGTACACCATACACTCCATCCTCCAAACACACCGTCCGCCAAACACTCCGTCTGGCAAACACGCCATCCGACAAACACGCCGTCCGACAAACACTCCGTCCGACAAACACGCCATCCGACAAACACGCCATCTGACAAATACGCCATCCAACAAGCATGCCATCTGACAAACACGCCGTCCGACAAACACGCCGTCCGACAAACACGCCGTCCGGCAAATACTCCGTCCAGCAAACACTCCCTCCGGCAAACGCACCGTCCGGCAAACACACCGTCCAGCAAACACTACCTCCGGCAAACACGCCGTCCTACAAACACTCCATCCAGCAAACACTCCGTACACCATACACTCCATCCTCCAAACACAACGTCCGCCAAACACTCCGTCTGGCAAACACGCCATCCGACAAACACGCAGTCCAACAAACACACCGTCCGACAAACGCGCTGTCCGACAAAGGCTCCGTCCGGCAAACACACCGTCCGGCAAACACTCCGTTCGACAAACACGACATCTGTCAAACACGCCATCCGGCAAACACTCCGTCCGGCATACACTCCGTCCAGCATTCACTCTGTCCGTCAAGCACTCCGTCCGGCAAACACTCCGTCCGGCAAACACTTCATCCGGCAAACACTCCGTCCAACAAACACTCCGTCCGACAAACACTCCGTCCGACAAACACACTGTCCGACAAACAATCCGTCCGACAAACACGCCATCCGACAAACACTCCTTCCGCCAAACACTCCGTCCGCCAAGCACTCCGTCCGCCAAACACTCCGTCCGACAAACACTGGGTCCGACAAACACTCCGTCCAAAAAAACACTCTGTCCGACAAACACTCTGTCCGACAAACACTCCGTCCGACAAACACACCTCCGCAAAAAATCCGTCCGACAAACACTCCATCCGACATACACGCCGTCCGACAAACACGACATCTGTCAAACACTCCATCTGCCAAACACTCTGTCCGCCAAACACTCCATCCGGCAAACATTCCATCTGACAAACACTCCGTCCGACAAACACTCCATCCGACAAACACTCCGTCCGAAAAATAATCCGTCCGACAAACACGCCATCCGACAAACACTCCTTCCGCCAAACACTCCGTCCGCCAAGCACTCCATCCGACAAACACTCCGTCCGAAAAACAATCCGTCCGACAAACACGCCATCCGGCAAACACTCCCTCCGGCAAACACGGCGTCCGGCAAACACACCGTCCAGCAAACACTACCTCCAGCAAACACGCCGTCCGACAAACACTCCATCCTGCAAACACTCTGTACACCATACACTCCATCCGCCAAACACTCTGTCCGCCAAACACTCCGTCCGCCAAACACTCCGTCTGGCAAACACTCCATCCACCAAACACTCCATCCGGCAAACACTCCGCCCAGCAAACACGCCGTCCGGCAAACACGCCGTCCGCAAAACACACCGTCTGGCAAAAACTCTGTCCGGCAAACACTCCGTCCGCCAAACAATCCGTCCGCCAAACACTCCGTCCGACAAACACTCCGTCCGACAAACACTACGTCCGCCAAACAGTACGTCCGCCAAACACTACGTCCGCCAAACACTCCGTCCGACAAACACTCCGTCCGACAAACACACCGTCCGACAAACACTCTGTCCAACAAACACGCTATCCGACAAACACGCCGTCCGACAAACACGCCATCCGACAAACACTCCGTCCGCCAAACACTCCGTCCTCCAAAAACACCCTCCGACAAACACTCCGTCCGACAAACACTCCGTCCGACAAACACTCCGTCTGACAAACACTCCGTCCGACAAACACCCCGTCCGACATACACTCTGTCCAACAAACACCCCGTCTACCAAACACCCTGTCCAGCAGACAACCCGTCCGACAGACACAATGTCCGACCGACACACCGTCCGACGGACACGCCGTCCGACAGACACTCCGTCCGACTGACACTCCGTCCGACAAACACGCCGTCTGACAAACACGCCTTCCGACAAACACTCCATCCGACTAAAACTCCGTCCGACAAACACTCCGTCCGACAAAAACTCCATCCGACAAACACTCCATCCGATAAACACTACGTCCGCCAAACACTCCTTCCGACAAACACGCCATCCGACAAACAGGCCGTCAGACAAACACGCCGTCCGACAAACACGCCGTCCGACAAACACGTCGTCCGACAAACACGACGTCCGACAAACACGATGTCCGACAAACACGCCATCCGAGAAACAAGCCGTCCGACAAACACGCCGTCCGAGAAACATGCCATCTGACAAATACGCCATCCAACAAGCACGCCATCTGACAAATACGCCGTCCGACAAACACGCCGTCCGACAAACACGCCGTCCGGCAAACACTCCGTCCAGCAAACACTCTCTCCGGCAAACGCACCGTCCGGCAAACACTCCGTCCAGCAAACACTACCTCCGGCAAACACGCCGTCCTACAAACACTCCATCCAGCAAACACTCCGTACACCATACACTCCATCCTCCAAACACACCGTCCGCCAAACACTCCGTCTGGCAAACACGCCATCCGACAAATACGCCGTCCGACAAACACTCCGTCCGACAAACACGCCATCCGACAAACACGCCATCTGACAAATACGCCATCCAACAAGCATGCCATCTGACAAACACGCCGTCCGACAAACACGCCGTCCGACAAACACGCCGTCCGGCAAATACTCCGTCCAGCAAACACTCCCTCCGGCAAACGCACCGTCCGGCAAACACTCCATCCAGCAAACACTACCTCCGGCAAACACGCCGTCCTACAAACACTCCATCCAGCAAACACTCCGTACACCATACACTCCATCCTCCAAACACAACGTCCGCCAAACACTCCGTCTGGCAAACACGCCATCCGACAAACACGCAGTCCGACAAACACACCGTCCGACAAACGCGCTGTCCGACAAAGGCTCCGTCCGGCAAACACACCGTCCGGCAAACACTCCGTCTGACAAACACGACATCTGTCAAACACGCCATCCGGCAAACACTCCGTCCGGCATAAACTCCGTCCGGCAATCACTCTGTCCGTCAAGCACTCCGTCCGGCAAACACTCCGTCCGGCAAACACTTCATCCGGCAAACACTCCGTCCGACAAACACACCGTCCGACAAACACACTGTCCGACAAACAGTCCGTCCGACAAACAATCCGTCCGACAAACACGCCATCCGACAAACACTCCTTCCGCCAAACACTCCGTCCGCCAAGCACTCCGTCCACCAAACACTCCGTCCGACAAACACTGGGTCCGACAAACACTCCGTCCAAAAAAACACTCTGTCCGACAAACACTCTGTCCGACAAACACTCCGTCCGACAAACACACCATCCGCAAAAAATCCGTCCGACAAACACTCCATCCGACATACACGCCGTCCGACAAACACGACATCTGTCAAACACACCATCTGCCAAGCACTCTGTCCGCCAAACACTCCATCCGGCAAACATTCCATCTGACAAACACTCCGTCCGACAAACACTCCATCCGACAAACACTCCGTCCGAAAAATAATCCGTCCGACAAACACGCCATCCGACAAACACTCCTTCCGCCAAACACGCCGTCCGCCAAGCACTCCATCCGACAAACACTCCGTCCGAAAAACAATCCGTCCGACAAACACGCCATCCGGCAAACACTCCCTCCGGCAAACACGGCGTCCGGCAAACACACCGTCCAGCAAACACTACCTCCAGCAAACACGCCGTCCGACAAACACTCCATCCTGCAAACACTCTGTACACCATACACTCCATCCGCCAAACACTCTGTCCGCCAAACACTCCGTCCGCCAAACACTCCGTCTGGCAAACACTCCAAACCCTCCGTCCGGCAAACACTCCATCTGGCAAACACTCCATCCACCAAACACTCCATCCGGCAAACACTCCGCCCGGCAAACACGCCGTCCGGCAAACACGCCGTCCGCAAAACACACCGTCTGGCAAAAACTCTGTCCGGCAAACACTCCGTCCGCCAAACAATCCGTCCGCCAAACACTCCGTCCGACAAACACTCCGTCCGACAAACACAACGTCCGCCAAACAGTACGTCCGCCAAACACTACGTCCGCCAACCACACCGTCCGACAAACACTCCGTCCGACAAACACTCCATCCGGCAAACACTCCGCCCGGCAAACACGCCGTCCGGCAAACACGCCGTCCGCAAAACACACCGTCTGGCAAAAACTCTGTCCGGCAAACACTCCGTCCGCCAAACAATCCGTCCGCCAAACACTCCGTCCGACAAACACTCCGTCCGACAAACACAACGTCCGCCAAACAGTACGTCCGCCAAACACTACGTCCGCCAACCACTCCGTCCGACAAACACTCCGTCCGCCAAACACTCCGTCCTCCAAACACACCCTCCGACAAACACTCCGTCCGACAAACACTCCGTCCGACAAACACTCCGTCTGACAAACACTCCGTCCGACAAACACCCCGTCCGACATACACTCTGTCCAACAAACACCCCGTCTACCAAACACCCTGTCCAGCAGACAACCCGTCCGACAGACACAATGTCCGACCGACACGCCGTCCGACGGACACGCCGTCCGACAGACACTCCGTCCGACTGACACTCCGTCCGACAAACACACCGTCTGACAAACACGCCTTCCGACAAACACTCCATCCGACTAAAACTCCGTCCGACAAACACTCCGTCCGACAAAAACTCCATCCGACAAACACACCATCCGATAAACACTACGTCCGCCAAACACTCCTTCCGACAAACACGCCATCCGACAAACAGGCCGTCAGACAAACACGCCATCCGACAAACACGCCGTCCGACAAACACGTCGTCCGACAAACACGACGTCCGACAAACACGATGTCCGACAAACACGCCATACGAGAAACACGCCGTCCGACAAACACGCCGTCCGAGAAACACGCCATCTGACAAATACGCAATCCAACAAGCACGCCATCTGACAAATACGCCGTCCGACAAACACGCCGTCCGACAAACACGCCGTCCGGCAAACACTCCGTCCAGCAAACACTCTCTCCGGCAAACGCACCGTCCGGCAAACACTCCGTCCAGCAAACACTACCTCCGGCAAACACGCCGTCCTACAAACACTCCATCCAGCAAACACTCCGTACACCATACACTCCATCCTCCAAACACACCGTCCGCCAAACACTCCGTCTGGCAAACACGCCATCCGACAAACACGCCGTCCGACAAACACTCCGTCCGACAAACACGCCATCCGACAAACACGCCGTCCGACAAACACGCCGTCCGAGAAACACGCCATCTGACAAATACGCCATCCAACAAGCATGCCATCTGACAAACACGCCGTCCGACAAACACGCCGTCCGACAAACACGCCGTCCGGCAAATACTCCGTCCAGCAAACACTCCCTCCGGCAAACGCACCGTCCGGCAAACACTCCGTCCAGCAAACACTACCTCCGGCAAACACGCCGTCCTACAAACACTCCATCCAGCAAACACTCCGTACACCATACACTCCATCCTCCAAACACATCGTCCGCCAAACACTCCGTCTGGCAAACACGCCATCCGACAAACACGCCGTCCGACAAACACTCCATCCGACAAACACGCCGTCCGAGAAACACGCCATCTGACAAATAGGCTGTCCAACAAGCACGCCATCCGACAAACATGCCGTCCGACAAACACATCGTCCGGCAAACTCGCCCTCTGGCAAACACGCCGCCGGGCAAACACGCCACCCGGCAAAAACACCGCCCGGAAAGCATGCCATCCGGCAGCACGCCCTCTGGCAAATACGCCATCCGGCAAACACGCACTCCGGCAAACACTCCGTCCGGCAAACACTCCCTCCGGCAAATGCACCATCCGGCAAACACTCCGCCCAGCAAACACTACCTCTGGCAAACACGCCATCCAACAAACACTCCATCCGGCAAGCATTCCGTACACCATACACTCCATCCGCCGAACACTCTGTCTGCCAAACACTCCGTCCGCCAAACACTCCGTCTGGCAAACACTCCAAACCCTCCGTCTGGCAAACACTCCATCCGGCAAACACTCCATCTGGCAAACACTCCATCCGGCAAACACTCCGTCCGGCAAACACTCTGCCTGGCAAATACTCCGGCCGACAAACACTCCGTCCGGCAAACACTCCGCCCGGCAAACACGCCGTCTGGCAAACACGCCGTCCGGCAAACATGCCGTCCGGCAAACACACCACCCGGCAAACACTCCTTCCGGCAAACACTCCGTCCGCCAAACACTCCATCCGCCAAACACTCCTTCCGGCAAACACTCCGTCCGACAAACACTCCATCCGACAAACACTCCATCCGACAAACACACCGTCCGACAAAAACTCCGTCCGACAAACACTCCATCCGACAAACACGCTGTCCGACAAACACGACGCCCATCAAACACTCCGTCTGCCAAACACTCTGTCCGCCAAACACTCCATCCGGCAAACACTCCGTCTGACAAACACTCCGTCCGACAAACACTCCATCCGACAAACACTCCGTCCGACAAACAATCCGTCCGACAAACACGCCATCCGACAAACACTCCTTCCGCCAAACACTCCGTCCGCCAAGCACTCTGTCCGCCAAACACTCTGTCCGACAAACACACGGTCCGACAAACACACCGTCCGACAAACACTCTGTCCGACAAACACTCTGTCCGACAAACACTCCGTCCGACAAACACTCCGTCCGACAGACACTCCATCTGACAGACACTCGTCCGACAGACACTCCATCCGACAGACACTCCGTCCGACAGACACGCCGTCTGACAGACATGCCGCCCGACAGACACTCCGTCCGACTGACACGCCGTCCGACAGACACTCCGTCCGACTGACACTCCGTCCGACAAACACGCCGTCTGACAAACACGCCTTCCGACAAACACTCCATCCGACTAAAACTCCGTCCGACAAACACTCCGTCCGACAAAAACTCCATCCGACAAACACTCCATCCGATAAACACTACGTCCGCCAAACACTCCTTCCGACAAACACGCCATCCGACAAACAGGCCGTCAGACAAACACGCCGTCCGACAAACACGCCGTCCGACAAACACGTCGTCCGACAAACACGACGTCCGACAAACACGATGTCCGACAAACACGCCATCCGAGAAACAAGCCGTCCGACAAACACGCCGTCCGAGAAACATGCCATCTGACAAATACGCCATCCAACAAGCACGCCATCTGACAAATACGCCGTCCGACAAACACGCCGTCCGACAAACACGCCGTCCGGCAAACACTCCGTCCAGCAAACACTCTCTCCGGCAAACGCACCGTCCGGCAAACACTCCGTCCAGCAAACACTACCTCCGGCAAACACGCCGTCCTACAAACACTCCATCCAGCAAACACTCCGTACACCATACACTCCATCCTCCAAACACACCGTCCGCCAAACACTCCGTCTGGCAAACACGCCATCCGACAAATACGCCGTCCGACAAACACTCCGTCCGACAAACACGCCATCCGACAAACACGCCATCTGACAAATACGCCATCCAACAAGCATGCCATCTGACAAACACGCCGTCCGACAAACACGCCGTCCGACAAACACGCCGTCCGGCAAATACTCCGTCCAGCAAACACTCCCTCCGGCAAACGCACCGTCCGGCAAACACTCCATCCAGCAAACACTACCTCCGGCAAACACGCCGTCCTACAAACACTCCATCCAGCAAACACTCCGTACACCATACACTCCATCCTCCAAACACAACGTCCGCCAAACACTCCGTCTGGCAAACACGCCATCCGACAAACACGCAGTCCGACAAACACACCGTCCGACAAACGCGCTGTCCGACAAAGGCTCCGTCCGGCAAACACACCGTCCGGCAAACACTCCGTCTGACAAACACGACATCTGTCAAACACGCCATCCGGCAAACACTCCGTCCGGCATAAACTCCGTCCGGCAATCACTCTGTCCGTCAAGCACTCCGTCCGGCAAACACTCCGTCCGGCAAACACTTCATCCGGCAAACACTCCGTCCGACAAACACACCGTCCGACAAACACACTGTCCGACAAACAGTCCGTCCGACAAACAATCCGTCCGACAAACACGCCATCCGACAAACACTCCTTCCGCCAAACACTCCGTCCGCCAAGCACTCCGTCCACCAAACACTCCGTCCGACAAACACTGGGTCCGACAAACACTCCGTCCAAAAAAACACTCTGTCCGACAAACACTCTGTCCGACAAACACTCCGTCCGACAAACACACCATCCGCAAAAAATCCGTCCGACAAACACTCCATCCGACATACACGCCGTCCGACAAACACGACATCTGTCAAACACACCATCTGCCAAGCACTCTGTCCGCCAAACACTCCATCCGGCAAACATTCCATCTGACAAACACTCCGTCCGACAAACACTCCATCCGACAAACACTCCGTCCGAAAAATAATCCGTCCGACAAACACGCCATCCGACAAACACTCCTTCCGCCAAACACGCCGTCCGCCAAGCACTCCATCCGACAAACACTCCGTCCGAAAAACAATCCGTCCGACAAACACGCCATCCGGCAAACACTCCCTCCGGCAAACACGGCGTCCGGCAAACACACCGTCCAGCAAACACTACCTCCAGCAAACACGCCGTCCGACAAACACTCCATCCTGCAAACACTCTGTACACCATACACTCCATCCGCCAAACACTCTGTCCGCCAAACACTCCGTCCGCCAAACACTCCGTCTGGCAAACACTCCAAACCCTCCGTCCGGCAAACACTCCATCTGGCAAACACTCCATCCACCAAACACTCCATCCGGCAAACACTCCGCCCGGCAAACACGCCGTCCGGCAAACACGCCGTCCGCAAAACACACCGTCTGGCAAAAACTCTGTCCGGCAAACACTCCGTCCGCCAAACAATCCGTCCGCCAAACACTCCGTCCGACAAACACTCCGTCCGACAAACACAACGTCCGCCAAACAGTACGTCCGCCAAACACTACGTCCGCCAACCACACCGTCCGACAAACACTCCGTCCGACAAACACTCCATCCGGCAAACACTCCGCCCGGCAAACACGCCGTCCGGCAAACACGCCGTCCGCAAAACACACCGTCTGGCAAAAACTCTGTCCGGCAAACACTCCGTCCGCCAAACAATCCGTCCGCCAAACACTCCGTCCGACAAACACTCCGTCCGACAAACACAACGTCCGCCAAACAGTACGTCCGCCAAACACTACGTCCGCCAACCACTCCGTCCGACAAACACTCCGTCCGCCAAACACTCCGTCCTCCAAACACACCCTCCGACAAACACTCCGTCCGACAAACACTCCGTCCGACAAACACTCCGTCTGACAAACACTCCGTCCGACAAACACCCCGTCCGACATACACTCTGTCCAACAAACACCCCGTCTACCAAACACCCTGTCCAGCAGACAACCCGTCCGACAGACACAATGTCCGACCGACACGCCGTCCGACGGACACGCCGTCCGACAGACACTCCGTCCGACTGACACTCCGTCCGACAAACACACCGTCTGACAAACACGCCTTCCGACAAACACTCCATCCGACTAAAACTCCGTCCGACAAACACTCCGTCCGACAAAAACTCCATCCGACAAACACACCATCCGATAAACACTACGTCCGCCAAACACTCCTTCCGACAAACACGCCATCCGACAAACAGGCCGTCAGACAAACACGCCATCCGACAAACACGCCGTCCGACAAACACGTCGTCCGACAAACACGACGTCCGACAAACACGATGTCCGACAAACACGCCATACGAGAAACACGCCGTCCGACAAACACGCCGTCCGAGAAACACGCCATCTGACAAATACGCAATCCAACAAGCACGCCATCTGACAAATACGCCGTCCGACAAACACGCCGTCCGACAAACACGCCGTCCGGCAAACACTCCGTCCAGCAAACACTCTCTCCGGCAAACGCACCGTCCGGCAAACACTCCGTCCAGCAAACACTACCTCCGGCAAACACGCCGTCCTACAAACACTCCATCCAGCAAACACTCCGTACACCATACACTCCATCCTCCAAACACACCGTCCGCCAAACACTCCGTCTGGCAAACACGCCATCCGACAAACACGCCGTCCGACAAACACTCCGTCCGACAAACACGCCATCCGACAAACACGCCGTCCGACAAACACGCCGTCCGAGAAACACGCCATCTGACAAATACGCCATCCAACAAGCATGCCATCTGACAAACACGCCGTCCGACAAACACGCCGTCCGACAAACACGCCGTCCGGCAAATACTCCGTCCAGCAAACACTCCCTCCGGCAAACGCACCGTCCGGCAAACACTCCGTCCAGCAAACACTACCTCCGGCAAACACGCCGTCCTACAAACACTCCATCCAGCAAACACTCCGTACACCATACACTCCATCCTCCAAACACATCGTCCGCCAAACACTCCGTCTGGCAAACACGCCATCCGACAAACACGCCGTCCGACAAACACTCCATCCGACAAACACGCCGTCCGAGAAACACGCCATCTGACAAATAGGCTGTCCAACAAGCACGCCATCCGACAAACATGCCGTCCGACAAACACATCGTCCGGCAAACTCGCCCTCTGGCAAACACGCCGCCGGGCAAACACGCCACCCGGCAAAAACACCGCCCGGAAAGCATGCCATCCGGCAGCACGCCCTCTGGCAAATACGCCATCCGGCAAACACGCACTCCGGCAAACACTCCGTCCGGCAAACACTCCCTCCGGCAAATGCACCATCCGGCAAACACTCCGCCCAGCAAACACTACCTCTGGCAAACACGCCATCCAACAAACACTCCATCCGGCAAGCATTCCGTACACCATACACTCCATCCGCCGAACACTCTGTCTGCCAAACACTCCGTCCGCCAAACACTCCGTCTGGCAAACACTCCAAACCCTCCGTCTGGCAAACACTCCATCCGGCAAACACTCCATCTGGCAAACACTCCATCCGGCAAACACTCCGTCCGGCAAACACTCTGCCTGGCAAATACTCCGGCCGACAAACACTCCGTCCGGCAAACACTCCGCCCGGCAAACACGCCGTCTGGCAAACACGCCGTCCGGCAAACATGCCGTCCGGCAAACACACCACCCGGCAAACACTCCTTCCGGCAAACACTCCGTCCGCCAAACACTCCATCCGCCAAACACTCCTTCCGGCAAACACTCCGTCCGACAAACACTCCATCCGACAAACACTCCATCCGACAAACACACCGTCCGACAAAAACTCCGTCCGACAAACACTCCATCCGACAAACACGCTGTCCGACAAACACGACGCCCATCAAACACTCCGTCTGCCAAACACTCTGTCCGCCAAACACTCCATCCGGCAAACACTCCGTCTGACAAACACTCCGTCCGACAAACACTCCAT
Source organism: Somniosus microcephalus (assembly GCF_052327205.1). Taxonomy (NCBI): domain Eukaryota; kingdom Metazoa; phylum Chordata; class Chondrichthyes; order Squaliformes; family Somniosidae; genus Somniosus; species Somniosus microcephalus. The sequence continues at coordinate 364,000 of NW_028225298.1, forward strand.
CCGACAAACACTCCGTCCGACAAACAATCCGTCCGACAAACACGCCATCCGACAAACACTCCTTCCGCCAAACACTCCGTCCGCCAAGCACTCTGTCCGCCAAACACTCTGTCCGACAAACACACGGTCCGACAAACACACCGTCCGACAAACACTCTGTCCGACAAACACTCTGTCCGACAAACACTCCGTCCGACAAACACTCCGTCCGACAGACACTCCATCTGACAGACACTCGTCCGACAGACACTCCATCCGACAGACACTCCGTCCGACAGACACGCCGTCTGACAGACATGCCGCCCGACAGACACTCCGTCCGACTGACACTCCATCCGACAAACACGCCGTACGGCAAACACGCCGTCCGACAATCACGCCGTCTGACAAACACGCCGTCTGACAAACACTCCATCCGACTAACACTCCGTCCGACAAACACTCTGTCTGACAAAAACTCCATCCGACAAACACTCCATCCGATAAACACTACGTCTGCCAAACACTCCTTCCGACAAACACGCCGTCTGACAAACAGGCCGTCAGACAAACACGCCGTCCGACAAACACGCCGTCCGACAAACACGCCGTCCGACAAACACTCCGTCCGACAAACACGCCGTCCAACAAACACGCCATCCGACAAACACGCTGTCCGAGAAACACGCTGACCGAGAAACACACCATCCGACAAATACGCCGTCCAACAAGCACACCATCTGACAAGCACGCCGTCCGACAAACACGCCGTCTGGCAAACACGTCCTCTGGCAAGCACGCCGCTGGGCAAACACGCCACCCGGCAAACACGCCACCCGGCAAACACACCGCCCGGCAAGCATGCCATCCGGCAAACACGCCCTCTGGCAAATACGCCGTCCGGCAAACATGCCCTCCAGCAAACACTCCGTCCGGCAAACACTACCTCCGGCAAACGCGCCATCCAGCAAACACTCCATCCGGCAAGCACTCCGTACACCATACACTCCATCCGCCAAACACTCTGTCCGCCAAACACTCCGTCCGCCAAACACTCCGTCTGGCAAACACTCCAAACCCTCCGTCCGGCAAACACTCCATCCGGCAAACACTCCGTCTGGCAAACACTCCATCTGGCAAACACTCCGTCCGGCAAACACTCTGCCTGGCAAATACTCCGGCCGACAAACACTCCGTCCGGCAAACACTCCGCCCGGCAAACACACCGTCCGGCAAACACTCTGCCTGGCAAATACTCCGGCCGACAAACACTCCGTCCGGCAAACACGCCGTCCGGCAAACACGCCATCAGGCAAACACACCGCCCGTCAAACACTCCTTCCGGCAAACACTCCGTCCGCCAAACACTCCGTCCGCCAAACACTCCGTCCGCCAAACACTCCGTCCGCCAAACACTCCTTCTGACAAACACTCCGTCCGACAAACACGCCGTCCGCCAAACATTACGTCCGCCAAACAGTACATCCGCCAAACATTATGTCCGCCAAACACTCCGTCCGACAAACACGCCGTCCAACAAACACGCCATCCGACAAACACGCCGTCCGAGAAACACGCTGACCGAGAAACACACCATCCGACAAATACGCCGTCCAACAAGCACACCATCTGACAAGCACGCCGTCCGACAAACACGCCGTCTGGCAAACACGTCCTCTGGCAAACACGCCGCTGGGCAAACACGCCACCCGGCAAACACGCCACCCGGCAAACACACCGCCCGGCAAGCATGCCATCCGGCAAACACGCCCTCTGGCAAATACGCCGTCCGGCAAACATGCCCTCCAGCAAACACTCCGTCCGGCAAACACTACCTCCGGCAAACGCGCCGTCCAGCAAACACTCCATCCGGCAAGCACTCCGTACACCATACACTCCATCCGCCAAACACTCTGTCCGCCAAACACTCCGTCCGCCAAACACTCCGTCTGGCAAACACTCCAAACCCTCCGTCCGGCAAACACTCCATCCGGCAAACACTCCGTCTGGCAAACACTCCATCCGGCAAACACTCCATCCGGCAAACACTCTGCCTGGCAAATACTCCGGCCGACAAACACTCCGTCCGGCAAACACTCCGCCCGGCAAACACACCGTCCGGCAAACACTCTGCCTGGCAAATACTCCGGCCGACAAACACTCCGTCCGGCAAACACGCCGTCCAGCAAACACGCCATCAGGCAAACACACCGCCCGTCAAACACTCCTTCCGGCAAACACTCCGTCCGCCAAACACTCCGTCCGCCAAACACTCCGTCCGCCAAACACTCCGTCCGCCAAACACTCCTTCTGACAAACACTCCGTCCGACAAACACGCCGTCCGCCAAACATTACGTCCGCCAAACAGTACATCCGCCAAACATTATGTCCGCCAAACACTCCGTCCGACAAACACGCCGTCCAACAAACACGCCATCCGACAAACACGCCGTCCGAGAAACACGCTGACCGAGAAACACACCATCCGACAAATACGCCGTCCAACAAGCACACCATCTGACAAGCACGCCGTCCGACAAACACGCCGTCTGGCAAACACGTCCTCTGGCAAACACGCCGCTGGGCAAACACGCCACCCGGCAAACACGCCACCCGGCAAACACACCGCCCGGCAAGCATGCCATCCGGCAAACACGCCCTCTGGCAAATACGCCGTCCGGCAAACATGCCCTCCAGCAAACACTCCGTCCGGCAAACACTACCTCCGGCAAACGCGCCGTCCAGCAAACACTCCATCCGGCAAGCACTCCGTACACCATACACTCCATCCGCCAAACACTCTGTCCGCCAAACACTCCGTCCGCCAAACACTCCGTCTGGCAAACACTCCAAACCCTCCGTCCGGCAAACACTCCATCCGGCAAACACTCCGTCTGGCAAACACTCCATCCGGCAAACACTCCGTCCGGCAAACACTCTGCCTGGCAAATACTCCGGCCGACAAACACTCCGTCCGGCAAACACTCCGCCCGGCAAACACACCGTCCGGCAAACACTCTGCCTGGCAAATACTCCGGCCGACAAACACTCCGTCCGGCAAACACGCCGTCTGGCAAACACGCCATCAGGCAAACACACCGCCCGTCAAACACTCCTTCCGGCAAACACTCCGTCCGCCAAACACTCCGTCCGCCAAACACTCCGTCCGCCAAACACTCCGTCCGCCAAACACTCCTTCTGACAAACACTCCGTCCGACAAACACGCCGTCCGCCAAACATTATGTCCGCCAAACAGTACATCCGCCAAACATTATGTCCGCCAAACACTACGTCCGCCAAACACTCCGTCCGACAAAAACACCGTCCGACAAACACACTGTCCGACAAACATGCCGTCCGACAAACACGCCATCCGACAAACACCCGCCCGACAAACACGCCATCCGACAAACACAACGTCCGACAAACACGCAGTCCGACAAACACGCCATCCAACAAACACGCTGTCCGACTAACACGCCGTCTGTCAAACACGCCTCCGACAAACACGCCGTACGACAAACACCCGTCCACCAAAAACTCCGTCCGACAATCAGTCCGTCCGCCAAACACTCCGTCCGCCAAACATTCCGTCCGCCAAACACTCTCTCCGACAAACACTCCGTCGGACAAACACTCCGTCTGTCAAACACTCCGTCCGACAGACACCCCGTCCGACAAACACTCTGTCCGACAAACACCCCGTCTGCCAAACACCCCGTCCGGCAGACACCCCTCCGACCGACACTCTGTCCGATCGACACACCGTCCGACAGACACGCCGTCCGACAGACAGGCTGCCCGACAGACACGCCGTCCGACAAACGCGCCGTCCGACAAAGGCTCCGTCCGGCAAACACTCTGTCCGGCAAACACTCCGTCCGACAAACACGACGTCTGTCAAACACGCCGCCCGGCAGACACTCCGTCCGACAAACACTCCGTCCGAGAAATACTCCGTCCGGCAAACACTCTGTCCGCCAAACATGCCGGCCGCCAAACACGCCGTCCGCCAAACACGCCGTCTGACAAACACGCCATCCGACAAACACGCTGTCCGACAAACACGCCATCCAACAAACACGCAGTCCGACAAACACACCGTCCGACAAACGCGCCATCCGACAAAGGCTCCGTCCGGCAAACACTCTGTCCGGCAAACACTCCGTCCAACAAACACAACGTCTGTCAAACACGCCATCCGGCAAACACTCCATACACCATACACTCCATCCACCAAACACTCTGTCCACCAGACACTCCGTCCGCCAAACACTCTGTCTGACAAACACTCCGCCCACCAAACACGCCGTCCGGCAAACACTCCATCCGGCAAACACTCCATCTGGCAAACACTCCGTCCGACAAACACTCCGTCCGGCAAACACTCCGCCCACCAAACACGCCGTCCGGCAAACACGCCGTCCGGCAAACACACCGTCTGGCAAACACTCCGTCTGGCAAAAACTCCTTCCAACAAACACTCCGCCCAACAAACGCTCCGTCCGACAAACACTCCGTCCGACATACACTCCGTCCGACAAACACTCCATCCGGCAAATACTCCCTCCGGCAAACGCGCCGTCCGGCAAACACTCCATCCAGCAAGCACTACCTCCGGCAAACACGCTGTCCGACAAACACTCCATCTGGCAAACACTCCGTACACCATACACTCCATCCGCCAAACATTCTGTCCGCCAAACACTCCGTCCGCCAAACACGCCGTCCGAGAAACATGCCGTCCGAGAAACACGGTGTCCGACATAAACTCCGTCCGACAAACACGCCGTCCGACAAACATGCCATCCGACAAACACGCCATCTGGCAAACACGCCCTCTGGCAAACACGCGCCCGGCAAACACGCCGCCCAGCAAACAAGCCGCCCGGCCAACAAACCGCCCGGAAAACATGCCACCCGGCAAGCACGCCATCTGGCATACACGCCCTCCAGCATACACGCCGTCCGGCAAACACTCTCTCCGGCAAACATGCCATCCGGCAAACACTCCGTCTGGCAAACACTACGTCTGGCAAACACTCACTCCGGCAAACACGCCATCAGGCAAACACTCCGTCCACCATACACTGCGTCCGCCAAACACTCCGTCCGCCAAACACTCCGTCCGCCAAACACTCCGTCCGCCAAACACTCCGTCTGGCAAACACTCCGAACACTCAGTCTGGCAAACGCTCCGTCCGACAAACCCTCCATCAGGCAAACACTCCGTCCGCTAAACACTCCGTCCGACAAACACTCCGTCCAACAAACACCCCATCCGACAAACACACCGTCCGACAAACACACCATCCGACAAACACTCCGTCCGCCAAACACTCCGTCCGCCAAACACTCCGTCCGCCAAAGGCTCCGTCCGACAAACGCTCCGTCCGACAAATGCTCCGTCTGCCAAACGCTCCATCCGATAAACGCTCCGTCCGACAAACGCGCCGTCCGACAAACACTCTGTCCGACAAACACTCCGTCCGACAAACACTCCGTCCGACAAACACGCCATCCGACAAATACGCCGACCGAGAAACACGCCGTCCGAGAAACACGCCGTCCGACAAATACGCCGTCCAACAAACACGCCATCTGACAAACACGCCGTCCGACTAACACGCCGTCCGGCAAACACGCCCTCTGGCAAACACGCCGCCGGGCAAACACGCCACCCGGCAAACACGCCGCCCGGCAAACACACCGCCCGGCAAGCCTGATGTCTGGCAAACACGCCCTTTGGCAAATAGGTCGTCTGGCAAACACGCCCTCCGGCAAACACTCCATCCGGCAAAAACTCCCTCCGGCAAACGCGCCGTCCGGCAAACACTCGGTCCAGCAAACACTACCTCCGGCAAACACGCCGTCCGACAAACACTCCATCCAGCAAACACTCCATACACCATACACTCCATCCACCAAACACTCTGTCCACCAGACACTCCGTCCGCCAAACACTCTGTCTGACAAACACTCCAAACACTCCATCCGGCAAACACTCCATCTGGCAAACACTCCGTCCGACAAACACTCCGTCCGGCAAACACTCCGCCCGCCAACACGCCGTCCGGCAAACACGCCGTCCGGCAAACACACCGTCTGGCAAACACTCCGTCCGGCAAAAACTCCTTCCAACAAACACTCCACCCGACAAACACTCCATCCGACAAACACTCCGTCCGACATACACTCCGTCCGACAAACACTCCATCCGGCAAACACTCCCTCCGGCAAACGCGCCGTCCGGCAAACACTCCATCCAGCAAGCACTACCTCCGGCAAACACGCTGTCCGACAAACACTCCATCCGGCAAACACTCCGTACACCATACACTCCATCCGCCAAACACTCTGTCCGCCAAACACTCCGTCCGCCAAACACTCCGTCTGGAAAACACTTCAAACCCTCCGTCCGACAAACACGCCATCCGACAAACACGCCATCTGGCAAACACGCCCTCTGGCAAACACGCGCCCGGCAAACACGCCGCCCAGCAAACAAGCCGCCCGGCAAACAAACCGCCCGGAAAACATGCCACCCGGCAAGCACGCCATCTGGCATACACGCCCTCCAGCATACACGCCGTCCGGCAAACACTCTCTCTGGCAAACATGCCATCCGGCAAACACTCCGTCTGGCAAACACTACGTCTGGCAAACACTCACTCCGGCAAACACGCCATCAGGCAAACACTCCGTCCACCATACACTGCGTCCGCCAAACACTCCGTCCGCCAAACACTCCGTCCGCCAAACACTCCGTCCGCCAAACACTCCGTCTGGCAAACACTCCGAACACTCAGTCTGGCAAACGCTCCGTCCGACAAACCCTCCAGCAGGCAAACACTCCGTCCGGTAAACACTCCGTCCGACAAACACTCCGTCCAACAAACACCCCGTCCGACAAACACACCGTCCGACAAACACACCATCCGACAAACACTCCGTCCGCCAAACACTCCGTCCGCCAAAGGCTCCGTCCGACAAACGCTCCGTCCGACAAACGCTCCGTCCGCCAAACGCTCCATCCGATAAACGCTCCGTCCGACAAACGCACCGTCCGACAAACACTCTGTCCGACAAACACTCCGTCCGACAAACACTCCGTCCGACAAACACGCCATCCGACAAACACGCCGACCGAGAAACACGCCGTCCGAGAAACACGCCATCCGACAAACACGCCATCCGACAAACACTCCTTCCACCAAACACTCCGTCCACCAAGCACTCCATCCGACAAACACTCCGTCCGAAAAACAATCCGTCCGACAAACACGCCATCCGGCAAACACTCCCTCCGGCAAACACGGCGTCCGGCAAACACACCGTCCAGCAAACACTACCTCCAGCAAACACGCCATCCGACAAACACTCCATCCTGCAAACACTCTGTACACCATACACTCCATCCGCCAAACACTCTGTCCGCCAAACACTCCGTCCGCCAAACACTCCGTCTGGCAAACACTCCAAACCCTCCGTCCGGCAAACACTCCATCTGGCAAACACTCCATCCACCAAACACTCCATCCGGCAAACACTCCGCCCGGCAAACACGCCGTCCGGCAAACACGCCGTCCGCAAAACACACCGTCTGGCAAAAACTCTGTCCGGCAAACACTCCGTCCGCCAAACAATCCGTCCGCCAAACACTCCGTCCGACAAACACTCCGTCCGACAAACACTACGTCCGCCAAACAGTACGTCCGCCAAACACTACGTCCGCCAAACACTCCGTCCGACAAACACTCCGTCCGACAAACACACCGTCCGACAAACACTCTGTCCAACAAACACGCTATCCGACAAACACGCCGTCCGACAAACACGCCATCCGACAAACACTCCGTCCGCCAAACACTCCGTCCGCCAAACACTCCGTCCTCCAAACACACCCTCCGACAAACACTCCGTCCGACAAACACTCCGTCCGACAAACACTCCGTCTGACAAACACTCCGTCCGACAAACACCCCGTCCGACATACACTCTGTCCAACAAACACCCCGTCTACCAAACACCCTGTCCAGCAGACAACCCGTCCGACAGACACAATGTCCGACCGACACACCGTCCGACGGACACGCCGTCCGACAGACACTCCGTCCGACTGACACTCCGTCCGACAAACACGCCGTCTGACAAACACGCCTTCCGACAAACACTCCATCCGACTAAAACTCCGTCCGACAAACACTCCGTCCGACAAAAACTCCATCCGACAAACACTCCATCCGATAAACACTACGTCCGCCAAACACTCCTTCCGACAAACACGCCATCCGACAAACAGGCCGTCAGACAAACACGCCGTCCGACAAACACGCCGTCCAACAAACACGTCGTCCGACAAACACGACGTCCGACAAACACGATGTCCGACAAACACGCCATCCGAGAAACAAGCCGTCCGACAAACACGCCGTCTGAGAAACATGCCATCTGACAAATACGCCATCCAACAAGCACGCCATCTGACAAATACGCCGTCCGACAAACACGCCGTCCGACAAACACACCGTCCGGCAAACACTCCGTCCAGCAAACACTCTCTCCGGCAAACGCACCGTCCGGCAAACACTCCGTCCAGCAAACACTACCTCCGGCAAACACGCCGTCCTACAAACACTCCATCCAGCAAACACTCCGTACACCATACACTCCATCCTCCAAACACACCGTCCGCCAAACACTCCGTCTGGCAAACACGCCATCCGACAAATACGCCGTCCGACAAACACTCCGTCCGACAAACACGCCATCCGACAAACACGCCATCTGACAAATACGCCATCCAACAAGCATGCCATCTGACAAACACGCCGTCCGACAAACACGCCGTCCGACAAACACGCCGTCCGGCAAATACTCCGTCCAGCAAACACTCCCTCCGGCAAACGCACCGTCCGGCAAACACTCCGTCCAGCAAACACTACCTCCGGCAAACACGCCGTCCTACAAACACTCCATCCAGCAAACACTCCGTACACCATACACTCCATCCTCCAAACACAACGTCCGCCAAACACTCCGTCTGGCAAACACGCCATCCGACAAACACGCAGTCCGACAAACACACCGTCCGACAAACGCGCTGTCCGACAAAGGCTCCGTCCGGCAAACACACCGTCCGGCAAACACTCCGTCCGACAAACACGACATCTGTCAAACACGCCATCCGGCAAACACTCCGTCCGGCATAAACTCCGTCCGGCAATCACTCTGTCCGTCAAGCACTCCGTCCGGCAAAGACTCCGTCCGGCAAACACTTCATCCGGCAAACACTCCGTCCGACAAACACTCCGTCCGACAAACACACTGTCCGACAAACAGTCCGTCCGACAAACAATCCGTCCGACAAACACGCCATCCGACAAACACTCCTGCCGCCAAACACTCCGTCCGCCAAGCACTCCGTCCGCCAAACACTCCGTCCGACAAACACTGGGTCCGATAAACACTCCGTCCAAAAAAACACTCTGTCCGACAAACACTCTGTCCGACAAACACTCCGTCCGACAAACACACCATCCGCAAAAAATCCGTCCGACAAACACTCCATCCGACATACACGCCGTCCGACAAACACGACATCTGTCAAACACTCCATCTGCCAAGCACTCTGTCCGCCAAACACTCCATCCGGCAAACATTCCATCTGACAAACACTCCGTCCGACAAACACTCCATCCGACAAACACTCCGTCCGAAAAATAATCCGTCCGACAAACACGCCATCCGACAAACACTCCTTCCGCCAAACACGCCGTCCGCCAAGCACTCCATCCGACAAACACTCCGTCCGAAAAACAATCCGTCCGACAAACACGCCATCCGGCAAACACTCCCTCCGGCAAACACGGCGTCCAGCAAACACACCGTCCAGCAAACACTACCTCCAGCAAACACGCCGTCCGACAAACACTCCATCCTGCAAACACTCTGTACACCATACACTCCATCCGCCAAACACTCTGTCCGCCAAACACTCCGTCCGCCAAACACTCCGTCTGGCAAACACTCCAAACCCTCCGTCCGGCAAACACTCCATCTGGCAAACACTCCATCCACCAAACACTCCATCCGGCAAACACTCCGCCCGGCAAAAACGCCGTCCGGCAAACACGCCGTCCGCAAAACACACCGTCTGGCAAAAACTCTGTCCGGCAAACACTCCGTCCGCCAAACAATCCGTCCGCCAAACACTCCGTCCGACAAACACTCCGTCCGACAAACACAACGTCCGCCAAACAGTACGTCCGCCAAACACTACGTCCGCCAACCACTCCGTCCGACAAACACTCCGTCCGACAAACACACCGTCCGACAAACACTCTGTCCAACAAACACGCTATCCGACAAACACGCCGTCCGACAAACACGCCATCCGACAAACACTCCGTCCGCCAAACACTCCGTCCTCCAAACACACCCTCCGACAAACACTCCGTCCGACAAACACTCCGTCTGACAAACACTCCGTCCGACAAACACCCCGTCCGACATACACTCTGTCCAACAAACACCCCGTCTACCAAACACCCTGTCCAGCAGACAACCCGTCCGACAGACACAATGTCTGACCGACACGCCGTCCGACGGACACGCCGTCCGACAGACACTCCGTCCGACTGACACTCCGTCCGACAAACACGCCGTCTGACAAACACGCCTTCCGACAAACACTCCATCCGACTAAAACTCCGTCCGACAAACACTCCGTCCGACAAAAACTCCATCCGACAAACACTCCATCCGATAAACACTACGTCCGCCAAACACTCCTTCCGACAAACACGCCATCCGACAAACAGGCCGTCAGACAAACACGCCATCCGACAAACACGCCGTCCGACAAACACGTCGTCCGACAAACACGACGTCCGACAAACACGATGTCCGACAAATACGCCATACGAGAAACACGCCGTCCGACAAACACGCCGTCCGAGAAACACGCCATCTGACAAATACGCAATCCAACAAGCACGCCATCTGACAAATACGCCGTCCGACAAACACGCCGTCCGACAAACACGCCGTCCGGCAAACACTCCGTCCAGCAAACACTCTCTCCGGCAAACGCACCGTCCGGCAAACACTCCGTCCAGCAAACACTACCTCCGGCAAACACGCCGTCCTACAAACACTCCATCCAGCAAACACTCCGTACACCATACACTCCATCCTCCAAACACACCGTCCGCCAAACACTCCGTCTGGCAAACACGCCATCCGACAAACACGCCGTCCGACAAACACTCCGTCCGACAAACACGCCATCCGACAAACACGCCGTCCGACAAACACGCCGTCCGAGAAACACGCCATCTGACAAATACGCCATCCAACAAGCATGCCATCTGACAAACACGCCGTCCGACAAACACGCCGTCCGACAAACACGCCGTCCGGCAAATACTCCGTCCAGCAAACACTCCCTCCGGCAAACGCACCGTCCGGCAAACACTCCGTCCAGCAAACACTACCTCCGGCAAACACGCCATCCTACAAACACTCCATCCAGCAAACACTCCGTACACCATACACTCCATCCTCCAAACACATCGTCCGCCAAACACTCCGTCTGGCAAACACGCCATCCGACAAACACGCCGTCCGACAAACACTCCGTCCGACAAACACGCCGTCCGAGAAACACGCCATCCGACAAATAGGCCATCCAACAAGCACGCCATCCGACAAACATGCCGTCCGACAAACACATCGTCCGGCAAACTCGCCCTCTGGCAAACACGCCGCCGGGCAAACACGCCACCCGGCAAAAACACCGCCCGGCAAGCATGCCATCCGGCAGCACGCCCTCTGGCAAATACGCCATCCGGCAAACACTCCGCCCAGCAAACACTACCTCTGGCAAACACGCCATCCAACAAACACTCCATCCGGCAAGCATTCCGTACACCATACACTCTGTCCGCCGAACACTCCATCCGCCAAACACTCCGTCTGCCAAACACTCCGTCTGGCAAACACTCCAAACCCTCCGTCCGGCAAACACTCCATCCGGCAAACACTCCATCTGGCAAACACTCCATCCGGCAAACACTCCGTCCGGCAAACACTCTGCCTGGCAAATACTCCGGCCGACAAACACTCCGTCCGGCAAACACTCCGCCCGGCAAACACGCCGTCTGGCAAACACGCCGTCCGGCAAACATGCCGTCCGGCAAACACACCACCCGGCAAACACTCCTTCCGGCAAACACTCCGTCCGCCAAACACTCCATCCGCCAAACACTCCTTCCGGCAAACACTCCGTCCGACAAACACTCCGTCCGACAAACACTCCATCCGACAAACACACCGTCCGACAAAAACTCCGTCCGACAAACACTCCATCCGACAAACACGCTGTCCGACAAACACGACGCCCATCAAACACTCCATCTGCCAAACACTCTGTCCGCCAAACACTCCATCCGGCAAACACTCCGTCTGACAAACACTCCGTCCGACAAACACTCCATCCGACAAACACTCCGTCCGACAAACAATCCGTCCGACAAACACGCCATCCGACAAACACTCCTTCCGCCAAACACTCCGTCCGCCAAGCACTCTGTCCGCCAAACACTCTGTCCGACAAACACTCGGTCCGACAAACACACCGTCCGACAAACACTCTGTCCGACAAACACTCTGTCCGACAAACACTCCGTCCGACAAACACTCCGTCCGACAGACACTCCATCTGACAGACACTCGTCCGACAGACACTCCATCCGACAGACACTCCGTCCGACAGACACGCCGTCTGACAGACATGCCGCCCGACAGACACTCCGTCCGACTGACACTCCATCCGACAAACACGCCGTATGGCAAACACGCCGTCCGACAATCACGCCGTCTGACAAACACGCCGTCTGACAAACACTCCATCCGACTAACACTCCGTCCGACAAACACTCTGTCTGACAAAAACTCCATCCGACAAACACTCCATCCGATAAACACTACGTCTGCCAAACACTCCTTCCGACAAACACGCCGTCTGACAAACAGGCCGTCAGACAAACACGCCGTCCGACAAACACGCCGTCCGACAAACACGCCGTCCGACAAACACTCCGTCCGACAAACACGCCGTCCAACAAACACGCCATCCGACAAACACGCCGTCCGAGAAACACGCTGACCGAGAAACACACCATCCGACAAATACGCCGTCCAACAAGCACACCATCTGACAAGCACGCCGTCCGACAAACACGCCGTCTGGCAAACACGTCCTCTGGCATACACGCCGCTGGGCAAACACGCCACCCGGCAAACACGCCACCCGGCAAACACACCGCCCGGCAAGCATGCCATCCGGCAAACACGCCCTCTGGCAAATACGCCGTCCGGCAAACATGCCCTCCAGCAAACACTCCGTCCGGCAAACACTACCTCCGGCAAACGCGCCGTCCAGCAAACACTCCATCCGGCAAGCACTCCGTACACCATACACTCCATCCGCCAAACACTCTGTCCGCCAAACACTCCGTCCGCCAAACACTCCGTCTGGCAAACACTCCAAACCCTCCGTCCGGCAAACACTCCATCCGGCAAACACTCCGTCTGGCAAACACTCCATCCGGCAAACACTCCATCCGGCAAACACTCTGCCTGGCAAGTACTCCAGCCGACAAACACTCCATCCGGCAAACACTCCGCCCGGCAAACACACCGTCCGGCTAACACTCTGCCTGGCAAATACTCCGGCCGACAAACACTCCGTCCGGCAAACACGCCGTCCGGCAAACACGCCGTCAGGCAAACACACCGCCCGTCAAACACTCCTTCCGGCAAACACTCCGTCCGCCAAACACTCCGTCCGCCAAACACTCCGTCCGCCAAACACTCCGTCCGCCAAACACTCCTTCTGACAAACACTCCGTCCGACAAACACGCCGTCCGCCAAACATTACGTCCGCCAAACAGTACATCCGCCAAACATTATGTCCGCCAAACACTACGTCCGCCAAACACTCCGTCCGACAAAAACACCGTCCGACAAACACACTGTCCGACAAACATGCCGTCCGACAAACACGCCATCCGACAAACACCCGCCCGACAAACACGCCATCCGACAAACACAACGTCCGACAAACACGCAGTCCGACAAACACGCCATCCAACAAACACGCTGTCCGACTAACACGCCGTCTGTCAAACACGCCTCCGACAAACACGCCGTACGACAAACACCCGTCCACCAAAAACTCCGTCCGACAATCAGTCCGTCCGCCAAACACTCCGTCCGCCAAACATTCCGTCCGCCAAACACTCCCTCCGACAAACACTCCGTCGGACAAACACTCCGTCTGTCAAACACTCCGTCCGACAGACACCCCGTCCGACAAACACTCTGTCCGACAAACACCCCGTCTGCCAAACACCCCGTCCGGCAGACACCCCTCCGACCGACACTCTGTCCGATCGACACACCGTCCGACAGACACGCCGTCCGACAGACAGGCTGTCCGACAGACACGCCGTCCGACAAACGCGCCGTCCGACAAAGGCTCCGTCCGGCAAACACTCTGTCCGGCAAACACTCCGTCCGACAAACACGACGTCTGTCAAACACGCCGCCCGGCAGACACTCCGTCCGACAAACACTCCGTCCGAGAAATACTCCGTCCGGCAAACACTCTGTCCGCCAAACATGCCGGCCGCCAAACACGCCGTCCGCCAAACACGCCGTCTGACAAACACGCCATCCGACAAACACGCTGTCCGACAAATACGCCTTCCGACAAACACGCCATCCGACAAACACGCAGTCCGACAAACACACCGTCCGACAAACGCGCCATCCGACAAAGGCTCCGTCCGGCAAACACTCTGTCCGGCAAACACTCCGTCCAACAAACACAACGTCTGTCAAACACGCCATCCGGCAAACACTCCGTACACCATACACTCCATCCACCAAACACTCTGTCCACCAGACACTCCGTCCGCCAAACACTCTGTCTGACAAACACTCCGCCCACCAAACACGCCGTCCGGCAAACACTCCATCCGGCAAACACTCCATCTGGCAAACACTCCGTCCGACAAACACTCCGTCTGGCAAACACTCCGCCCACCAAACACGCCGTCCGGCAAACACGCCGTCCGGCAAACACACCGTCTGGCAAACACTCCGTCCGGCAAAAACTCCTTCCAACAAACACTCCGCCCGACAAACACTCCGTCCGACAAACACTCCGTCCGACATACACTCCGTCCGACAAACACTCCATCCGGCAAATACTCCCTCCGGCAAACGCGCCGTCCGGCAAACACTCCATCCAGCAAGCACTACCTCCGGCAAACACGCTGTCCGACAAACACTCCATCTGGCAAACACTCCGTACACCATACACTCCATCCGCCAAACATTCTGTCCGCCAAACACTCCGTCCGCCAAACACGCCGTCCGAGAAACATGCCGTCCGAGAAACACGGTGTCCGACATAAACTCCGTCCGACAAACACGCCGTCCGACAAACATGCCATCCGACAAACACGCCATCTGGCAAACACGCCCTCTGGCAAACACGCGCCCGGCAAACACGCCGCCCAGCAAACAAGCCGCCCGGCCAACAAACCGCCCGGAAAACATGCCACCCGGCAAGCACGCCATCTGGCATACACGCCCTCCAGCATACACGCCGTCCGGCAAACACTCTCTCCGGCAAACATGCCATCCGGCAAACACTCCATCTGGCAAACACTACGTCTGGCAAACACTCACTCCGGCAAACACGCCATCAGGCAAACACTCCGTCCACCATACACTGCGTCCGCCAAACACTCCGTCCGCCAAACACTCCGTCTGCCAAACACTCCGTCCGCCAAACACTCCATCTGGCAAACACTCCGAACACTCAGTCTGGCAAACGCTCTGTCCGACAAACCCTCCATCAGGCAAACACTCCGTCCGGTAAACACTCCGTCCGACAAACACTCCGTCCAACAAACACCCCGTCCGACAAACACACCGTCCGACAAACACACCATCCGACAAACACTCCGTCCGCCAAACACTCCGTCCGCCAAAGGCTCCGTCCGACAAACGCTCCGTCCGACAAACGCTCCGTCTGCCAAACGCTCCATCCGATAAACGCTCCGTCCGACAAACACGCCGTCCGACAAACACTCTGTCCGACAAACACTCCGTCCGACAAACACTCCGTCCGACAAACACGCCATCCGACAAATACGCCGACCGAGAAACACGCCGTCCGAGAAACACGCCGTCCGACAAATACGCCGTCCAACAAACACGCCATCTGACAAACACGCCGTCCGACTAACACGCCGTCCGGCAAACACGCCCTCTGGCAAACACGCCGCCGGGCAAACACGCCGCCCGGCAAACACGCCGCCCGGCAAACACACCGCCCGGCAAGCCTGATGTCCGGCAAACACGCCCTTTGGCAAATAGGTCGTCTGGCAAACACGCCCTCCGGCAAACACTCCGTCCGGCAAAAACTCCCTCCGGCAAATGCGCCGTCCGGCAAACACTCGGTCCAGCAAACACTACCTCCGGCAAACACGCCGTCCGACAAACACTCCATCCAGCAAACACTCCGTACACCATACACTCCATCCACCAAACACTCTGTCCACCAGACACTCCGTCCGCCAAACACTCTGTCTGACAAACACTCCAAACACTCCATCTGGCAAACACTCCATCTGGCAAACACTCCGTCCGATAAACATTCCGTCCAGCAAACACTCCGCCCGCCAACACGCCGTCCGGCAAACACGCCGTCCGGCAAACACACCGTCTGGCAAACACTCCGTCCGGCAAAAACTCCTTCCAACAAACACTCCGCCTGACAAACACTCCATCCGACAAACACTCCGTCCGACATACACTCCGTCCGACAAACACTCCATCCGGCAAACACTCCCTCCGGCAAACGCGCCGTCCGGCAAACACTCCATCCAGCAAGCACTACCTCCGGCAAACACGCTGTCCGACAAACACTCCATCCGGCAAACACTCCGTACACCATACACTCCATCCGCCAAACACTCTGTCCGCCAAACACTCCGTCCGCCAAACACTCCGTCTGGAAAACACTTCAAACCCTCCGTCCGACAAACACGCCATCCGACAAACACGCCATCTGGCAAACACGCGCCCGGCAAACACGCCGCCCAGCAAACAAGCCGCCCGGCAAACAAACCGCCCGGAAAACATGCCACCCGGCAAGCACGCCATCTGGCATACACGCCCTCCAGCATACACGCCGTCCGGCAAACACTCTCTCTGGCAAACATGCCATCCGGCAAACACTCCGTCTGGCAAACACTACGTCTGGCAAACACTCACTCCGGCAAACACGCCATCAGGCAAACACTCCGTCCACCATACACTGCGTCCGCCAAACACTCCGTCCGCCAAACACTCCGTCCGCCAAACACTCCGTCCGCCAAACACTCCGTCTGGCAAACACTCCGAACACTCAGTCTGGCAAACGCTCCGTCCGACAAACCCTCCAGCAGGCAAACACTCCGTCCGGTAAACACTCCGTCCGACAAACACTCCGTCCAACAAACACCCCGTCCGACAAACACACCGTCCGACAAACACACCATCCGACAAACACTCCGTCCGCCAAACACTCCGTCCGCCAAAGGCTCCGTCCGACAAACGCTCCGTCCGACAAACGCTCCGTCCGCCAAACGCTCCATCCGATAAACGCTCCGTCCGACAAACGCACCGTCCGACAAACACTCTGTCCGACAAACACTCCGTCCGACAAACACTCCGTCCGACAAACACGCCATCCGACAAACACGCCGACCGAGAAACACGCCGTCCGAGAAACACGCCGTCCGACAAATACGCCGTCCAACAAACATGCCATCTGACAAACACGCCGTCCGACTAACACGCCGTCCGGCAAACACGCCCTCTGGCAAACACGCCGCCGGGCAAACACGCCGCCCGGCAAACACGCCGCCCGGCAAACACACCGCCCGGCAAGCCTGATGTCCGGCAAACACGCCCTTTGGCAAATAGGTCATCTGGCAAACACGCTCTCCGGCAAACACTCCGTCCGGCAAAAACTCCCTCCGGCAAACGCGCCGTCCGGCAAACACTCGGTCCAGCAAACACTACCTCTGGCAAACACGCCGTCTGACAAACACTCCATCCAGCAAACACTCCGTACACCATACACTCCATCCACCAAACACTCTGTCCACCAGACACTCCGTCCGCCAAACACTCTGTCTGACAAACACTCCAAACACTCCATCCGATAAACGCTCCGTCCGACAAACACGCCGTCCGACAAACACTCTGTCCGACAAACACTCCGTCCGACAAACACTCCGTCCGACAAACACGCCATCCGACAAATACGCCGACCGAGAAACACGCCGTCCGAGAAACACGCCGTCCGACAAATACGCCGTCCAACAAACACGCCATCTGACAAACACGCCGTCCGACTAACACGCCGTCCGGCAAACACGCCCTCTGGCAAACACGCCGCCGGGCAAACACGCCGCCCGGCAAACACGCCGCCCGGCAAACACACCGCCCGGCAAGCCTGATGTCCGGCAAACACGCCCTTTGGCAAATAGGTCGTCTGGCAAACACGCCCTCCGGCAAACACTCCGTCCGGCAAAAACTCCCTCCGGCAAATGCGCCGTCCGGCAAACACTCGGTCCAGCAAACACTACCTCCGGCAAACACGCCGTCCGACAAACACTCCATCCAGCAAACACTCCGTACACCATACACTCCATCCACCAAACACTCTGTCCACCAGGCACTCCGTCCGCCAAACACTCTGTCTGACAAACACTCCAAACACTCCATCTGGCAAACACTCCATCTGGCAAACACTCCGTCCGATAAACATTCCGTCCAGCAAACACTCCGCCCGCCAACACGCCGTCCGGCAAACACGCCGTCCGGCAAACACACCGTCTGGCAAACACTCCATCCGGCAAAAACTCCTTCCAACAAACACTCCGCCTGACAAACACTCCATCCGACAAACACTCCGTCCGACATACACTCCGTCCGACAAACACTCCATCCGGCAAACATTCCCTCCGGCAAACGCGCCGTCCGGCAAACACTCCATCCAGCAAGCACTACCTCCGGCAAACACGCTGTCCGACAAACACTCCATCCGGCAAACACTCCGTACACCATACACTCCATCCGCCAAACACTCTGTCCGCCAAACACTCCGTCCGCCAAACACTCCGTCTGGAAAACACTTCAAACCCTCCGTCCGACAAACACGCCATCCGACAAACACGCCATCTGGCAAACACGCCCTCTGGCAAACACGCGCCCGGCAAACACGCCGCCCAGCAAACAAGCCGCCCGGCAAACAAACCGCCCGGAAAACATGCCACCCGGCAAGCACGCCATCTGGCATACACGCCCTCCAGCATACACGCCGTCCGGCAAACACTCTCTCTGGCAAACATGCCATCCGGCAAACACTCCGTCTGGCAAACACTACGTCTGGCAAACACTCACTCCGGCAAACACGCCATCAGGCAAACACTCCGTCCACCATACACTGCGTCCGCCAAACACTCCGTCCGCCAAACACTCCGTCCGCCAAACACTCCGTCCGCCAAACACTCCGTCTGGCAAACACTCCGAACACTCAGTCTGGCAAACGCTCCGTCCGACAAACCCTCCAGCAGGCAAACACTCCGTCCGGTAAACACTCCGTCCGACAAACACTCCGTCCAACAAACACCCCGTCCGACAAACACACCGTCCGACAAACACACCATCCGACAAACACTCCGTCCGCCAAACACTCCGTCCGCCAAAGGCTCCGTCCGACAAACGCTCCGTCCGACAAACGCTCCGTCCGCCAAACGCTCCATCCGATAAACGCTCCGTCCGACAAACGCACCGTCCGACAAACACTCTGTCCGACAAACACTCCGTCCGACAAACACTCCGTCCGACAAACACGCCATCCGACAAACACGCCGACCGAGAAACACGCCGTCCGAGAAACACGCCGTCCGACAAATACGCCGTCCAACAAACATGCCATCTGACAAACACGCCGTCCGACTAACACGCCGTCCGGCAAACACGCCCTCTGGCAAACACGCCGCCGGGCAAACACGCCGCCCGGCAAACACGCCGCCCGGCAAACACACCGCCCGGCAAGCCTGATGTCCGGCAAACACGCCCTTTGGCAAATAGGTCATCTGGCAAACACGCTCTCCGGCAAACACTCCGTCCGGCAAAAACTCCCTCCGGCAAACGCGCCGTCCGGCAAACACTCGGTCCAGCAAACACTACCTCTGGCAAACACGCCGTCTGACAAACACTCCATCCAGCAAACACTCCGTACACCATACACTCCATCCACCAAACACTCTGTCCACCAGACACTCCGTCCGCCAAACACTCTGTCTGACAAACACTCCAAACACTCCATCCGGCAAACACTCCATCTGGCAAACACTCCGTCCGACAAACACTCCGTCCGGCAAACACTCCGCCCGCCAAACACGCCGTCCGGCAAACACACCGTCTGGCAAACACTCCATCCGGCAAAAACTCCTTCCAACAAACACTCCGCCCGACAAACACTCCATCCGACAAACACTCCGTCCGACATACACTCCGTCCGACAAACACTCCATCCGGCAAACACTCCCTCCGGCAAACGCGCCGTCCGGCAAACACGCTGTCCGACAAACACTCCATCCGGCAAACACTCCGTACACCATACACTCCATCCGCCAAACACTCTGTCCGCCAAACACTCCGTCCGCCAAACACTCCGTCTGGAAAACACTTCAAACCCTCCGTCCGGCAAACTCACCATCTGGCAAACACTCCATCTGGCAAACACTCCGTCCGGCAAACACTCCATCCGGCAAACACTCTGCCTGGCAAATACTCTGGCCAACAAACACTCCGTGCGGCAAACACTCCTTCCGACAAACACGCCGTCCGACAAACACACCATCCGACAAACACGCCGTCCGACAAACACGGTGTCCGACATAAACTCCGTTCGACAAACACGCCGTCCGACAAACACGCCGTCCGACAAACACGCCATCTGGCAAACACGCCCTCTGGCAAACACGCGCTCGGCAAACACGCCGCCCAGCAAACAAGCCGCCCGGCAAACAAACCGCACGGAAAACATGCCACCCGGCAAGCACGCCATCTGGCATACATGCCCTCCAGCATACACGCCGTCCGGCAAACACTCTCTCCGGCAAACATGCCATCCGGCAAACACTCCGTCTGGCAAAAACTACGTCTGGCAAATACTCACTCCGGCAAACACGCCATCAGGCAAACACTCCGTCCACCATACACTGCGTCCGCCAAACACTCCGTCCGCCAAACACTCCGTCCGCCAAACACTCCATCCACCAAACACTCCGTCTGGCAAACACTACCTCTGGCAAACACGCCGTCCGACAAACACACCATCAGGCAAATACTCCGTCCGGTAAACACTCCGCCCGACAAACACTCCGTCCAACAAACACCCCGTCCGACAAACACACCGTCCGACAAACACACCATCCGACAAACACTCCGTCCGACAAACACTCCATCCGGCAAACACTTCCTCCGGCAAACGCGCCATCCGACAAACACACCGTCCAGCAAACACTACCTCTGGCAAACACGCCGTCCGACAAACACACCATCCTGCAAACACTCTGTACACCATACACTCCATCCGCCAAACACTCTGTCCGCCAAACACTCCGTCCGCCAAACACTCTGTCTGGCAAACACTCCAAACCCTCCGTCCGGCAAACACTCCATCTGGCAAACACTCCATCCGCCAAACACTCCATCCGACAGACACTCCGTCCGACAGACACTCCGTCCGACAGACACGCCGTCCGACAGACACGCCGTCCGACAGACACTATGTCCGACTGACACTCCATCCATCAAACACTCCATCCGACTAACACTCTGTCCGACAAACACTCCGTCCGACAAAAACTCCATCTGACAAACACTCCATCCGATAAACACTATGTCCGCCAAACACTCCTTCCGACAAACACGCCGTCCGACAAACAGGCCATCAGACAAACATGCCATCCGACAAACATGCCGTCCGACAAACACGCCGTCCGACAAACACTCTGTCTGACAAACACGGCGTCCGACAAACACGCCATCCGACAAACACGGCGTCCGAGAAACATGCCGTCCGAGAAACACACCATCCAACAAATAAGCTGTCCAACAAGCACGCCATCCGACAAACACGCCGTCCGACAAACACGCCGTCCGGCAAACTCCCCCTCTGGCAAACACGCCGCCGGGCAAACACGCCACCCGGCAAACACGCTGCCCGGCAAACACACCACCCGGCAAGCATGCCATCCGGCATACACGCCCTCTGGCAAATACGCCATCCGGCAAACACGCCGTCCGACAAACACCCATCCACCAAAAACTCCGTCCGACAATCAGTCCGTCCGCCAAACACAACGTCCGCCAAACATTCCATCCGCCAAACACTCCCTCCGACAAACACTCCGTCGGACAAACACTCCGTCTGTCAAACACTCCGTCCGACAAACACCCCGTCCGACAAACACTCTGTCCGACAAACACCCCGTCTGCCAAACACCCCGTCCGGCAGACACCCCGTCCGACCGACACTCTGTCCGACCGACACACCGTCCGACAGACACGCCGTCCGACAGACAGGCTGTCCGACAGACACGCCGTCCGACAAACGCACCGTCCGACAAAGGCTCCGTCCGGCAAACACTCTGTCCGGCAAACACTCTGTCCGACAAACACGACGTCTGTCAAACACGCCGTCCGGCAGACACTCCGTCCGACAAACACTCCGTCTGAGAAATACTCCGTCCGGCAAACACTCTGTCCGCCAAACATGCCGGCTGCCAAACACGCCGTCCGCCAAACACGCCGTCTGACAAACACGCCATCCGACAAACACGCTGTCCGACAAACACGCCTTCCGACAAACACGCCATCCGACAAACACGCAGTCCGACAAACACACCGTCCGACAAACGCGCCGTCCGACAAAGGATCCGTCCGGAAAACACTCTGTCCGGCAAACACTCCTTCCAACAAACACAACGTCTGTCAAACACGCCATCCGGCAAACACTCCGTCCGCCAAACACTCCGTCCGCCAAACACTCCGTCCGACAAACACTCCGTCCGCCAAACACTACGTCCGCCAAACAGTACGTCCGCCAAACACTACGTCCGCCAAACCCTCCGTCCGGCAAACACTCCATCCGGCAAACACTCCTTCTGGCAAATTCTCCGTCCGGCAAACACTCCGTCCGGAAAACACTCTGCCCGGCAAATACTCCGGACAACAAACACTCCGTCCGCCAAACACTCCGTCCGACAAACACTCCGTCCGCCAAACACTACGTCCGCCAAACAGTACGTCCGCCAAACACTACGTCTGCCAAACACTCCGTCCGACAAACACTCCGTCCAACAAACACACCGTCCGACAAAAACTCTGTCCGTCAAACACTCCTCCGCCAAACACTCCATCTGGCAAACACTCCAAACCCTCCATCCGGCAAACACTCCATCCAGCATACACTCCATCTGGCAAACACTCCGTCCGGCAAACACTCTGCCCGGCAAATACTCAGGCCGACAAACACTCCGTCCGGCAAACACTCCGCCCGGCAAACACGCCGTCCGGCAAACACGCCATCCGGCAACACTCCATCCGGCAAAGACTCCGTCCGGCAAACACTCCGTCCGCCAAACACTCCGTCCGCCAAAAACTACGTCCGCCAAACAGTACATCCGCCAAACACTACGTCCGCCAAACACTCTGTCCGACAAACACTCCTTCCGACAAACACCCCGTCTGCCAAACACCCCGTCCGGCAGACACCCCGTCCGACAGACACTCCGTCTGACAAACACGCCTTCCAACAAATACGCCATCCGACAAACATGCCGTCCGACAAACACACCGTCCGACAAACGCGCCGTCGGACAAACGCGCCGTCCGACAAACAGGCCGTCCGACAAACACGCCGTCCGAGAAACACGCCATCTGACAAACACGCCGTCTGACAAACACGCCGCCCGGCAAACGCTCCGTCCAACAAATGCAGCATCCGGCAAACACTCCATCCGGCATACACTCCGTCCGACAAACACACCATCTGTCAAACACGACGTCCGGCAAACACTCCGTCCGGCATACACTCTGTCCGGCAATCACTCCGTCCGTCAAACAATCCGTCCGACAAACACTCCGTCCGACAAACATTCTGTCCACCAAACACTCCTCCGCCAAACACTCCATCTGGCAAACACTCCAAACCCTCCGTCCGGCAGACACTCCATCCAGCAAACACTCCATCTGGCAAACACGCCGTCCGACAAACACGCCGTCCGACATACATGCCATACGACAAACACGCCGTCCGACAAACACACCATCCGGCAAACACTCTGCCCGGCAAATACTCAGGCCGACAAACACTCCGTCCGGCAAATACTCCGCCCGGCAAACTCGCCGTCCGGCAAACACACCGTCCGACAAACACACCGTCCGACAAAAACTCTGTCCGACAAACACGTCGTCTGACAAGCACGCCGTCCGACAAACACGCCGTCCGACATACATGCCATACGACAAACACACCGTCCGACAAACACACCATCCGACAAACACGCCATCCGACAAACACGCCGCCCAACATACACGCCGTCCGACAAACACTCCGTCCGACATACACGCCATCCAAGAAACACGCCGTCCAACAAACACACCGTCCGACAAACACGCCGTCCGGCAAAAGCTCCGTCTGACAAATGCACCGTCCGACAAACACTCCGTCCGGCAAACACTCCGTCCGACAAACACACCATCTGTCAAACATGCCATCCGGCAAACACTCCGTCCAGCATACACTCCGTCCGGCAATCACTCCATCCGTCAAGCACTCCGTCTGGCAAAGACTCCATCCGGCAAACACTCCGTCCGGCAAACACTCTGCCCGGCAAATACTCAGGCCAACAAACACTCCGTCCGGCAAACACACCACCCGGCAAACACTCCATCAGGCAAACACTCCATCCGGCAAACACTCCGTCCGGCAAACACACCGCCCGGCAAACACGCCATCCAGCAAACACGCCGTCCGGCAAACACGCCGTCCAGCAAACACTCCGTCTGGCAAACACTCCATCCGCCAAACACTCCATCCGCCAAACACTCTGCCCGTCAAAAACTCCGTCCGCCAAACACTCCGTCCGCCAAACACTCCGTCCGACAAACACTCCGTCCGACAAACACTACGTCCGCCAAACAGTACGTCCGCCAAACACTACGTCCGCCAAACCCTCTGTCCGGCAAACACTCCATCCGGCAAACACTCCTTCTGGCAAATTCTCCGTCCGGCAAACACACCGTCCGGAAAACACTCTGCCCGGCAAATACTCCGGCCGACAAACACTCCGTCCGCCAAACACTCCGTCCGACAAACACTCCATCCGCCAAACACTACGTCCGCCAAAGAGTACGTCCGCCAAACACTACGTCCGCCAAACACTCCGTCCGACAAACACTCCGTCCAACAAACACACCGTCCGACAAAAACTCTGTCCGTCAAACACTCCTCCGCCAAACACTCCATCTGGCAAACACTCCAAACCCTCCATCCGGCAAACACTCCATCCAGCATACACTCCATCTGGCAAACACTCCGTCCGGAAAACACTCTGCCCGGCAAATACTCAGGCCGACAAACACTCCGTCCGGCAAACACTCCGCCCGGCAAACACGCCGTCAGGCAAACACGCCGTCCGGCAAACACTCCGTCCGGCAAACACTCCGTCCGGCAAACACTCCGTCCGCCAAACACTCCGTCCGCCAAAAACTACGTCCGCCAAACAGTACATCCGCCAAACACTACGTCCGCCAAACACTCTGTCCGACAAACACTCCTTCCGACAAACACCCCGTCTGCCAAACACCCCGTCCGGCAGACACCCCGTCCGACAGACACTCCGTCCGACAAACACGCCTTCCGACAAATACGCCATCCGACAAACATGCCGTCCGACAAACACACCGTCCGACAAACGCGCCGTCGGACAAACGCGCCGTCCGACAAACAGGCCGTCCGACAAACACGCCGTCCGAGAAACAAGCCATCCGACAAACACGCCGTCTGACAAACACGCCGCCCGGCAAAAGCTCCGTCCAACAAATGCAGCATCCGGCAAACACTCCATCCGGCATACACTCCGTCCGACAAACACACCATCTGTCAAACACGACGTCCGGCAAACACTCCGTCCGGCATACACTCTGTCCGGCAATCACTCCGTCCGTCAAACAATCCGTCCGACAAACACTCCGTCCGACAAACATTCTGTCCACCAAACACTCCTCCGCCAAACACTCCATCTGGCAAACACTCCAAACCCTCCGTCCGGCAAACACTCCATCCAGCAAACACTCCATCTGGCAAACACGCCGTCCGACAAACACGCCGTCCGACATACATGCCATACGACAAAAACGCCGTCCGACAAACACACCATCCGGCAAACACTCTGCCCGGCAAATACTCAGGCCGACAAACACTCCGTCCGGCAAATACTCCGCCCGGCAAACTCGCCGTCCGGCAAACACACCGTCCGACAAACACACCGTCCGACAAAAACTCTGTCCGACAAACACGTCGTCTGACAAACACGCCGTCCGACAAACACACCGTCCGACATACATGCCATACGACAAACACGCCGTCCGACAAACACACCATCCGACAAACACGCCATCCGACAAACACGCCGCCCAACATACACGCCGTTCGACAAACACGCCGTCTGACAAACACGCCGTCCGACAAACAGTCCGTCCACCAAACACTCCGTCCGCCAAACACTCCCTCCGACAAACACTCCGTCCGACAAACACTCCATCTGACAAACACTCTGTCCGACAAACACCCCGTCCAACAAACACTCTGTCCGACAAACACCCCGTCTGCCAAACACCCCGTCCGGCAGACACTCCGTCCGACAGACACTCCGTCCGACCGACACGCCGTCCGACAGACATGCCGTCCGACAGACACGCCGTCCGACAGACACGCCGTCCGACAGACACTCCGTCTGACAAACACTCCATCTGTGAAACACTCCGTCCGGCAAACACTCCGTCCGCCAAACACGTCGGCCGCCAAACAGGCATCCGCCAAACACGCCGCCTGACAAACACGCCATCCAACAAACATGCCGTCCGACAAACACGCCTTCCGACAAACACGCCATCCGACAAACACGCCGTCTGACAAACACGCCGTCCGACAAACACGCCGTCCGACAAACACTCCGTCCGACATACACGCCGTCCGAGAAACACGCCGTCCAACAAACACACCGTCCGACAAACACGCCGTCCGGCATACGCTCCGTCTGACAAATGCACCGTCCGGCAAACACTCCGTCCGGCAAACACTCCGTCCGACAAACACACCATCTGTCAAACATGCCATCCGGAAAACACTCCGTCCAGCATACACTCCGTCCGGCAATCACTCCATCCATCAAGCACTCCGTCTGGCAAAGACTCCATCCGGCAAACACTCCGTCCGGCAAACACTCTGCCCGGCAAATACTCAGGCCAACAAACACTCCGTCCGGCAAACACAACGCCCGGCAAACACTCCATCTGGCAAACACTCCGTCTGCCAAACACTCCGTCCGGCAAACACACCGCCTGGCAAACACGCCATCCGGCAAACACGCCGTCCGGCAAACACTCCATCTGGCAAACACTCCGTCCGCCAAACACTCCATCCGCCAAAAACTCTGCCCGTCAAAAACTCCGTCCGCCAAACACTCCGTCCGCCAAACACTCCGTCCGACAAACACTCCGTCCGCCAAACACTACATCCGCCAAACAGTACGTCCGCCAAACACTACGTCCGCCAAACACTCCGTCCGGCAAACACTCCATCCGGCAAACACTCCTTCTGGCAAATACTCCGTCCGGCAAATACTCCGTCCGGAAAAAACTCTGCCCGGCAAATACTCCGGCCGCCAAACACTCCATCCGCCAAACACTCCGTCCGACAAACACTCCGTCCGCCAAACACTACGTCCGCCAAACAGTACGTCCGCCAAACACTACGTCTGCCAAACACTCCGTCCGACAAACACTCTGTCCGACAAACACACCGTCCGACAAAAACTCTGTCCGTCAAACACTCCTCCGCCAAACACTCCATCTGGCAAACACTCCAAACCCTCCATCCGGCAAACACTCCATCCAGCATACACTCCATCTGGCAAACACTCCGTCCGGCAAACACTCTGCCCGGCAAATACTCAGGCCGACAAACACTCTGTCCGGCAAACACTCCGCCCGGCAAACACGCCGTCTGGCAAACACGCCGTCCGGCAAACACTCCGTCCGGCAAACACTCCGTCCGCCAAACACTCCGTCCGCCAAACACTCCATCCGCCAAACACTACGTCCGCCAAACAGTACATCCGCCAAACACTACGTCCGCCAAACACACTGTCCGACAAACACTCCTTCCGACAAACACCCCGTCTGCCAAACACCCCGTCCGGCAGACACCCCGTCCGACAGACACTCCGTCCGACAAACACGCCTTCCGACAAATACGCCATCCGACAAACATGCCGTCTGACAAACACGCTGTCCGGCAAATGCTCCGTCCAACAAATGCAGCATCCGGCAAACACACCATCCGGCATACACTCCGTCCGACAAACACACCATCTGTCAAACACGACGTCCGGCAATCACTCCGTCCGTCAAACAATCCGTCCGACAAACACTCCGTCCGACAAACATTCTGTCCGACAAACACTCCGTCCGACAAACACTCCGTCTGACAAACACTCCATCTGACAAACACTCCGTCCGACAAATACTCCGTCCGACAATCACGCCGTCCGACAATCACGCCGTCCGACAAACACGCCTTCCGACAAACACGCCATCCGACAAACACGCCGTCCGGCAAACATGCCCTCTGGCAAGCACGCCGCCGGGCAAAAACGTCGCCCGGCAAACACGCCGCCCGGCAAACACATCACCCGGCAAGCATGCAGTCCGGCAAACACGCCCTCTGGCAAACATGCCCTCTGGCAAACACGCCCTCTGGCAAAAACTCCGTCCGGCAAACACTCCCTCCGGCAAAAGCTCCGTCCGGCAGACACTCCGCCCAGCAAACACTACCTCTGGCAAACACGCCGTCCGACAAACACTCCATCCGGCAAACACTCCGCACACCATACACTCCATCCGTCAAAAACTCTGTCCGCCAAACACTCCGTCCGGCAAACACGCCGTCCGTCAAACACGCCGTCTGGAAAACACTCCGTCCGGCAAACACTCCGTCCGACAAACACTCCGTCCGACAAACACACCATCCGACAAAAACTCTGTCTGCCAAACACTCCTCCGCCAAACACTCCATCTGGCAAACACTCCAAACCCTCTGTCCGGCAAACACTCCATCCGGCAAACACTCCATCTGGCAAACACTCCATCCGGCAAACACTCCATCCGACAAACACTCCATCTGGCAAACACGCCGTCCGACAAACACGCCGTCCGACATACATGCCATACGACAAACACGCCGTCCGACAAACACACCATCCGGCAAACACTCTGCCCGGCAAATACTCAGGCCGACAAACACTCCGTCCGGCAAATACTCCGCCCGGCAAACTCGCCGTCCGGCAAACACACCGTCCGACAAACACACCGTCCGACAAAAACTCTGTCCGACAAACACGTCGTCTGACAAACACGCCGTCCGACAAACACGCCATCCGACATACATGCCATACGACAAACACGCCGTCCGACAAACACACCATCCGACAAACACGCCATCCGACAAACACGCCGCCCAACATACACGCCGTCCGACAAACACTCCGTCCGACATACACGCCATCCGAGAAACACGCCGTCCAACAAACACACCGTCCGACAAACACGCCGTCCGGCAAACGCTCCGTCTGACAAATGCACCGTCCGACAAACACTCCGTCCGGCAAACACTCCGTCCGACAAACACACCATCTGTCAAACATGCCATCCGGCAAACACTCCGTCCAGCATACACTCCGTCCGGCAATCACTCCATCCGTCAAGCACTCCATCTGGCAAAGACTCCATCCGGCAAACACTCCGTCCGGCAAACACTCTGCCCGGCAAATACTCAGGCCAACAAACACTCCGTCCGGCAAACACACCGCCCGGCAAACACTCCATCAGGCAAACACACCATCCGGCATACACTCCGTCCGACAAACACACCATCTGTCAAACACGACGTCCGGCAATCACTCCGTCCGTCAAACAATCCGTCCGACAAACACTCCGTCCGACAAACATTCTGTCCGACAAACACTCCGTCCGACAAACACTCCGTCCGACAAACACTCCATCTGACAAACACTCCGTCCGACAAATACTCCGTCCGACAATCACGCCGTCCAACAATCACGCCGTCCGACAAACACGCCTTCCGACAAACACGCCATCCGACAACCACGCCGTCCGGCAAACATGCCCTCTGGCAAGCACGCCGCCGGGCAAACACTTCGCCCGGCAAACACGCCGCCCGGCAAACACATCACCCGGCAAGCATGCAGTCCGGCAAACATGCCCTCTGGCAAACATGCCCTCTGGCAAACACGCCCTCTGGCAAAAACTCCGTCCGGCAAACACTCCCTCCGGCAAAAGCTCCGTCCGGCAGACACTCCGCCCAGCAAACACTACCTCTGGCAAACACGCCGTCCAACAAACACTCCATCCGGCAAACACTCCGCACACCATACACTCCATCCGTCAAAAACTCTGTCCGCCAAACACTCCGTCCGGCAAACACGCCGTCCGTCAAACACGCCGTCCGGAAAACACTCCGTCCGGCAAACACTCCGTCCGACAAACACTCCGTCCGACAAACACACCATCCGACAAAAACTCTGTCTGCCAAACACTCCTCCGCCAAACACTCCATCTGGCAAACAATCCAAACCCTCTGTCCGGCAAACACTCCATCCGGCAAACACTCCATCTGGCAAACACTCCATCCGGCAAACACTCCATCCGACAAACACTCTGCCCGGCAAATACTCAGGCCGACAAACACTCCGTCCGGCAAACACACCGCCCGGCAAACACGCCGTCTGGCAAACACGCCGTCCGGCAAACACGCCATCCGGCAAACACTCCATCTGGCAAACACTCCATCTGCCAAACACTCCGTCCGCTAAACACTCTGTCCTTCAAAAACTCCGTCCGCCAAACACTCCGTCTGCCAAACACTCCGTCCGACAAACATTCCGTCCACCAAACACTACGTCCGCCAAACAGTACGTCCGCCAAACACTACGTCCGCCAAACACTCCGTCCGACAAACACTCCGTACACTATACACTCCATCCGTCAAACACTCTGTCCGCCAAACACTCCTTCCGCCAAACACTCCATCTGGCAAACACACCAAACCCTCCGTCCGGCAAACACTACCTCTGGCAAACACGCCGTCCGACAAGCACTCCATCCGGCAAACACTCCGTACACCATACACTCCATCCATCAAACACTCTGTCCACCAAACACTCCAAACCCTCCGTCCAGCAAACACTCCATCCAGCAAACACTCCTTCTGGCAAATACTCCGTCCGGCAAACACTCCGTCCGGAAAACACTCTGCCCGGCAAATACTCCGGCCGACAAACACTCCGTCCGGCAAACACTCCGTCCGACAAACAGAACGTCCGCCAAACACTACGTCCGCCAAACAGTACGTCCGCCAAACACTACGTCCGCCAAACACTCGGACTGACAAACACTCCGTCCGACAAACACACCGTCCGACAAAAACTCTGTCCGCCAAACACCCCTCCGCCAAACACTCCATCTGGCAAACACTTCAAACCCTCCGTCCGGCAAACACTCCATCCAGCAAACACACCATCTGGCAAACACTCCATCCGGCAAACACTCCGTCCGGCAAACACTCTGCCCGGCAAATACTCAGGCCGACAAACACTCCGTCCGGCAAACACTCCGCCCGGCAAACACGCCGTCCGGCAAACACACCATCCGGCAAAAACTCCGTCCGGCAAACACTCCGTCCGGCAAACTCTCTGTCCGCCAAACACTACTTCCGCCAAACACTACGTCCGCCAAACACTCTGTCCGACAAATACTCCTTCCGACAAACACCCCGTCTGCCAAACACCCCGTCTGGCAGACACCCCGACCGACAGACACTCCGTCCGACCGACACGCCGTCCGACAGACACGCCATCCAACAGACACGCCGTCCGACAGACACATCGTCCGACAGACACTCCGTCTGACAAACATTCCGTCCGAGAAACACTCCGTCCGGCAAATACTCCGTCCGCCAAACACGTCGGCCACCAAACACGCGTCCGCCAAACACGCCATCTGACAAACACGCCGTCCGACAAACACGCCGTCCAACAAACACGCCTTCTGACAAACACGCCATCCGACCGACATGCCTTCCGACAAACACACCGTCCGACAAATGCGCCGTCCGACAAATGCTCCGTCCGGCAAACACTCCGTCTGGCAAACACTCCATCCGTCAAGCACGCCGTCTGTCAAACACGCCGTCCGGCGAATATTCCGTCCGGCATACACTCCGTCCGGCAATCACTCCGTCCGTGAAGCACTCCGTCCGGCAAACACTCCGTCCGGCAAACACTCCATTCGGAAAACACTCCGTCCGACAAACACTCCGTCCGACAAACACTCCGGCCAACAAACACTCCGTCCGACAAACAATCCGTCCGACAAACACGCCATCCGACAAACACACGGTCCGCCAAACACTCCGACCGCCAAACATTCCGTCCACCAAACATTCCATCCGACAAACACTCTGTCCAACAAACACACTGTCCAACAAACACTCCGTCCAACAAACACACCGTCCGACAGAAACTCCGTCCGACAAACAATCCGTCCGACAAACACGCAGTCCGACAAACACGACGTCCATCAAACACTCCGTCCGCCAAACACTCCGTCCGCCAAACACTCCATCCGACAGACAGTCCATCCGACAGACACTCCGTCCGACAGACACTCCGTCCGACAGACACTCGTCCGACAGACACACCGTCCGACAGACACTACGTCCGAGAGACACGCCGTCCGACAGACACGCCGTCCGACAGACACTCCATCCGACTAACACTCCGTCCGACAAACACTCCGTCCGACAAAAACTCCGTCCGACAAACACTCCGTCCGACTAACACTCCGTCCGACAAACACTCCGTCTGACAAACACTCCGTACACTATACACTCCATCCGTCAAACACCCTGTCCGCCAAACACTCCTTCCGCCAAACACTCCATCTGGCAAACACTCCAAACCCTCCGTCCGGCAAACACTCCATCCAGCAAACACTCCTTCTGGCAAATACGCCGTCCGGCAAACACTCCGTCCGGAAAACACTCTGCCCGCCAAATACTCCAGCCGACAAACACTCCGTCCGGCAAACACTCCGTCCGACAAACAGTACGTCCGCCAAACAGTACGTCCGCCAAACACTACGTCCGCCAAACACTCCGCCCGACAAACACTCCGTCCGACAAACACACCGTCCGACAAAAACTCTGTCCGCCAAACACTCCTCCGCCAAACACTCCATCTGGCAAACACTCCAAACCCTCTGTCCGGCAAACACACCATCCAGCAAACACTCCATCTGGCAAACACTCCATCCGGCAAACACTCCGTCCGGCAAACACTCTGCCCGGCAAATACTCAGGCCGACAAACACTCCGTCCGGCAAATACTCCGCCCGGCAAACACGCCGTCCGGCAAACACTCCGTCCAGCAAACACTCCGTCCGCCAAACACTACTTCCGCCAAACACTACGTCCGCCAAACACTCTGACCGCCAAACACTCCTTCCGACAAATACCCCGTCTGCCAAACACCCCGTCCAGCAGACACCCCGTCCGACAGACATTCCGTCCGACCGACACGCCGTCCGACAGACATGCCATCCAACAGACACGCCGTCCGACAGACACGTCGTCTGAATGACACTCCGTCTGACAAACACTCCATCCGAGAAACACTCCGTCCGGCAAACACTCCGTCCGCCAAACACGCCGGCCGCCAAACTCGCCGTCCCTCAAACACGCCGTCTGACAAACACGCCGTCCGACAAACACGCCGTCCGACAAACACGCCTTCCGACAAATACGCCATCCGACAAACATGCCGTCCGACAAACACACCGTCTGACAAATGCGCCGTCGGACAAATGCGCCATCCGACAAACAGGCCGTCCGACAAACACGCCGTCCGAGAAACACGCCATCCGACAAACACGCCGTCTGACAAACACGCCGTCCGGCAAACACACCATCCGGCAAAAACTCCGTCCGGCAAACACTCCGCCGGCAAACTCTCTGTCCGCCAAACACTACTTCCGCCAAACACTACATCCGCCAAACACTCTGTCCGACAAACACTCCTTCCGACAAACACCCCGTCTGCCAAACACCCCATCCGGCAGACACCCCGTCCGACAGACACTCCGTCCGACCGACACGCCGTCCGACAGACACGTCGTCCGACAGACACTCCGTCTGACAAACACTCCGTCCGAGAAACACTCCGTCCGGCAAACACTCCGTCCGCCAAAAACGTCGGCCACCAAACACGCGTCCGCCAAACACGCCGTCTGACAAACACGCCGTCCGACAAACACGCCGTCCAACAAACACGCCTTCTGACAAACACGCCATCCGACATACATGCCATCCGACAAACACACCGTCCGACAAATGTGCCGTCCGACAAACGCTCCGTCCGGCAAACACTCCATCCGGCAAACACTCCATCCGTCAAGCACGCCGTCTGTCAAACACGCCGTCTGGCGAATATTCCGTCCGGCATACACTCCGTCCGGCAATCACTCCGTCCGTGAAGCACTCCGTCCGGCAAACACTCTGTCCGGCAAACACTCCATTCGGAAAACACTCCGTCCGACAAACACTCTGTCCGACAAACACTCCGGCCAACAAACACTCCGTCCGACAAACAATCCGTCTGACAAACACGCCATCCGACAAACACACGATCCGCCAAACACTCCGTCCGCCAAACATTCCGTCCACCAAACACTCCATCCGACAAACACTCTGTCCAACAAACACTCTGTCCAACAAACACTCCGTCCAACAAACACACCGTCCGACAGAAACTCCGTCCGACAAACAATCCGTCCGACAAACACGCAGTCCGACAAACACGACGTCCATCAAACACTCCGTCCGCCAAACACTCCGTCCGCCAAACACTCCATCCGACAGACAGTCCATCCGACAGACACTCCGTCCGACAGACACTCCGTCCGACAGACACTCGTCCGACAGACACACCGTCTGACAGACACTCCGTCCGACAGACATGCCATCCGACAGACACGTCGTCCGACAGACACTCCATCTGACTAACACTCCGTCCGACAAACACGCCGTCCGACAAACACTCCCTCCGACAAACACTCCATCCGACAAACACGCCGTCCAACAAACACGCCGTCCGACAAACACGCCATCCAACAAACACGCAGTCTGACAAACATGCCGTCCAACAATCATGGCGTCCGACAAACACGCCGTCCGACAAATACGCCGTCCGAGAAACATGCCGTCTGAGAAACACGGCGTCCGACATAAACTCCGTCTGACAAACACGCCGTCCGACAAAGACGCCATCCGACAAACACGCCATCTGGCAAACACGCCCTCTGGCAAACACGCGCCCGGCAAACACGCCGCCCGGCAAACAAGCCGCCCGGCAAACAAACCGCCAGGCAAACATGCCGCCCGGCAAGCACGCCGTCCGGCATACATGCCCTCCAGCATACACGCCATCCGGAAAACACGCCCTCCGGCAAACACGCCGTCCGGCAAAAACTCTGTCCGTCAAACACGCCCTCCGGCAAACACGCCGTCCGGCAAACACACCGTCCGCCAAACACTTCCTCCAGCAAACATGCCGTCCGGCAAACACTCCATCTGGCAAACACTATGTCTGGCAAACACTCACTCCGACTAACACGCCATCCGGCAAACACTCCGTCCACCATACACTGCGTCCGCCAAACACTCCGTCCGCTAAACACTCCGTCTGGCAACACTCCAAACACTCCGTCTGGCAAATGCTCTGTCCGCCAAACCCTCCGTCTGGCAAAAACTCCGTCCGGTAAACACTCCGTCCGACAAACACTCCGTCCAACAAACACTCCGTCCGACAAATACTCCATCCGGCAAACACTCCCTCCAGCAAACGCGCCGTCTGGCAAACACTCCGTCCAGCAAACACTACCTTCGGCAAAGACGACGTCCGACAAACACTCCATCCGCCAAACACTACGTCCGCCAAACACTCCGTCCGCCAAACACTCCGCCCGACAAACAATCCGTCCGCCAAACACTACGTCCGCCAAACACTCCATCCGACAAACACTCCATACACTATACACTCCATCTGTCAAACACCCTGTCCGCCAAACACTGCTTCCGCCAAACACTCCATCTGGCAAACACACCAAACACTCCGTCCGGCAAACACTACCTCTGGCAAACACGCTGTCCGACAAACACGCCATCCGGCAAACACTCCGTACACCATACACTCCATCCATCAAACACTCTGTCTGCCAAACACTCCATCTGGCAAACACTCCAAACCCTCCGTCCGGCAAACACTCCATCCAGCAAACACTCCTTCTGGCAAATACGCCGTCCGGCAAACACTCCGTCCGGAAAACACTCTGCCCGCCAAATACTCCAGCCGACAAACACTCCGTCCGGCAAACACTCCATCCGACAAACAGTACGTCCGCCAAACAGTACGTCCGCCAAACACTACGTCCGCCAAACACTCCGCCCGACAAACACACCGTCCGACAAAAACTCTGTCCGCCAAACACTCCTCCGCCAAACACTCCATCTGGCAAACACTCCAAACCCTCCGTCCGGCAAACACTCCATCCAGCAAACACTCCATCTGGCAAACACTCCATCCGGCAAACACTCCGTCCGGCAAACACTCTGCCCGGCAAATACTCAGGCCGACAAACACTCCATCTGGCAAACACTCTGCCCGGCAAACACGCCGTCCGGCAAACACACCATCCGGCAAACACTCCGTCTGGCAAACACTCCATCCAGCAAACACTCCGTCCGCCAAACACTACTTCCGCCAAACACTACGTCCGCCAAACACTCTGTCCGCCAAACACTCCTTCCGACAAATACCCCGTCTGCCAAACACCCCGTCCGGCAGACACCCCGTCCGACAGACATTCCGTCCGACCGACACGCCGTCCGACAGACATGCCATCCAACAGACACGCCGTCCGACAGACACGTCGTCCGACAAACACGCCGGCCGCCAAACTCGCCGTCCCTCAAACACACCGTCTGACAAACACGCCGTCCGACAAACACGCCGTCCGACAAACACGCCTTCCGACAAATACGCCATCCGACAAACATGCCGTCCGACAAACACACCGTCTGACAAATGCGCCGTCGGACAAACGCGCCATCCGACAAACAGGCCGTCCGACAAACACGCCGTCCGAGAAACACGCCGTCCGACAAACACGCCGTCTGACAAACACGCCGTCCGGCAAACACACCATCCGGCAAAAACTCCGTCCGGCAAACACTCCGCCGGCAAACTCTCTGTCCGCCAAACACTACTTCCGCCAAACACTACATCCGCCAAACACTCTGTCCGACAAACACTCCTTCCGACAAACACCCCATCTGCCAAACACCCCGTCCGGCAGACACCCCGTCCGACAGACACTCCGTCCGACCGACACGCCGTCCGACAGACACGCCATCCAACAGACACGCCATCCGACAGACACGTCGTCCGACAGACACTCCGTCTGACAAACACTCCGTCCAAGAAACACTCCGTCCGGCAAACACTCCGTCCGCCAAACAATCCGTCTGACAAACACGCCATCCGACAAACACACGATCCGCCAAACACTCCGTCCGCCAAACATTCCGTCCACCAAACACTCCATCCGACAAACACTCTGTCCAACAAACACTCTGTCCAACAAACACTCCGTCCAACAAACACACCGTCCGACAGAAACTCCGTCCGACAAACAATCCGTCCGACAAACACGCAGTCCGACAAACACGACGTCCATCAAACACTCCGTCCGCCAAACACTCCGTCCGCCAAACACTCCGTCCGACAGACAGTCCATCCGACAGACACTCCGTCCGACAGACACTCCGTCCGACAGACACTCGTCCGACAGACACACCGTCTGACAGACACTCCGTCCGACAGACATGCCATCCGACAGACACGTCGTCCGACAGACACTCCATCTGACTAACACTCCGTCCGACAAACACGCCGTCCGACAAACACTCCCTCCGACAAACACTCCATCCGACAAACACGCCGTCCAACAAACACGCCGTCCGACAAACACGCCATCCAACAAACACGCAGTCTGACAAACATGCCGTCCAACAATCATGGCGTCCGACAAACACGCCGTCCGACAAATACGCCGTCCGAGAAACATGCCGTCTGAGAAACACGGCGTCCGACATAAACTCCGTCTGACAAACACGCCGTCCGACAAAGACGCCATCCGACAAACACGCCATCTGGCAAACACGCCCTCTGGCAAACACGCGCCCGGCAAACACGCCGCCCGGCAAACAAGCCGCCCGGCAAACAAACCGCCAGGCAAACATGCCGCCCGGCAAGCACGCCGTCCGGCATACATGCCCTCCAGCATACACGCCATCCGGAAAACACGCCCTCCGGCAAACACGCCGTCCGGCAAAAACTCTGTCCGTCAAACACGCCCTCCGGCAAACACGCCGTCCGGCAAACACACCGTCCGCCAAACACTTCCTCCAGCAAACATGCCGTCCGGCAAACACTCCATCTGGCAAACACTATGTCTGGCAAACACTCACTCCGACTAACACGCCATCCGGCAAACACTCCGTCCACCATACACTGCGTCCGCCAAACACTCCGTCCGCTAAACACTCCGTCTGGCAACACTCCAAACACTCCGTCTGGCAAATGCTCTGTCCGCCAAACCCTCCGTCTGGCAAAAACTCCGTCCGGTAAACACTCCGTCCGACAAACACTCCGTCCAACAAACACTCCGTCCGACAAATACTCCATCCGGCAAACACTCCCTCCAGCAAACGCGCCGTCTGGCAAACACTCCGTCCAGCAAACACTACCTTCGGCAAAGACGACGTCCGACAAACACTCCATCCGCCAAACACTACGTCCGCCAAACACTCCGTCCGCCAAACACTCCGCCCGACAAACAATCCGTCCGCCAAACACTACGTCCGCCAAACACTCCATCCGACAAACACTCCATACACTATACACTCCATCTGTCAAACACCCTGTCCGCCAAACACTGCTTCCGCCAAACACTCCATCTGGCAAACACACCAAACACTCCGTCCGGCAAACACTACCTCTGGCAAACACGCTGTCCGACAAACACGCCATCCGGCAAACACTCCGTACACCATACACTCCATCCATCAAACACTCTGTCTGCCAAACACTCCATCTGGCAAACACTCCAAACCCTCCGTCCGGCAAACACTCCATCCAGCAAACACTCCTTCTGGCAAATACGCCGTCCGGCAAACACTCCGTCCGGAAAACACTCTGCCCGCCAAATACTCCAGCCGACAAACACTCCGTCCGGCAAACACTCCGTCCGACAAACAGTACGTCCGCCAAACAGTACGTCCGCCAAACACTACGTCCGCCAAACACTCCGCCCGACAAACACACCGTCCGACAAAAACTCTGTCCGCCAAACACTCCTCCGCCAAACACTCCATCTGGCAAACACTCCAAACCCTCCGTCCGGCAAACACTCCATCCAGCAAACACTCCATCTGGCAAACACTCCATCCGGCAAACACTCCGTCCGGCAAACACTCTGCCCGGCAAATACTCAGGCCGACAAACACTCCATCTGGCAAACACTCTGCCCGGCAAACACGCCGTCCGGCAAACACACCATCCGGCAAACACTCCGTCTGGCAAACACTCCATCCAGCAAACACTCCGTCCGCCAAACACTACTTCCGCCAAACACTACGTCCGCCAAACACTCTGTCCGCCAAACACTCCTTCCGACAAATACCCCGTCTGCCAAACACCCCGTCCGGCAGACACCCCGTCCGACAGACATTCCGTCCGACCGACACGCCGTCCGACAGACATGCCATCCAACAGACACGCCGTCCGACAGACACGTCGTCCGACAAACACGCCGGCCGCCAAACTCGCCGTCCCTCAAACACGCCGTCTGACAAACACGCCGTCCGACAAACACGCCGTCCGACAAACACGCCTTCCGACAAATACGCCATCCGACAAACATGCCGTCCGACAAACACACCGTCTGACAAATGCGCCGTCGGACAAACGCGCCATCCGACAAACAAGCCGTCCGACAAACACGCCGTCCGAGAAACACGCCGTCCGACAAACACGCCGTCTGACAAACACGCCGTCCGGCAAACACACCATCCGGCAAAAACTCCGTCCGGCAAACACTCCGCCGGCAAACTCTCTGTCCGCCAAACACTACTTCCGCCAAACACTACATCCGCCAAACACTCTGTCCGACAAACACTCCTTCCGACAAACACCCCATCTGCCAAACACCCCGTCCGGCAGACACCCCGTCCGACAGACACTCCGTCCGACCGACACGCCGTCCGACAGACACGCCATCCAACAGACACGCCATCCGACAGACACGTCGTCCGACAGACACTCCGTCTGACAAACACTCCGTCCAAGAAACACTCCGTCCGGCAAACACTCCGTCCGCCAAACACGTCGGCCACCAAACACGCGTCCGCCAAACACGCCGTCTGACAAACACGCCGTCCGACAAACACGCCGTCTGACAAACACGCCTTCCGACAAACACGCCATCCGACATACATGCCATCCGACAAACACACCGTCCGACAAATGTGCCGTCCGACAAACGCTCCGTCCGGCAAACACTCCGTCCGGCAAACACTCCATCCGTCAAGCACGCCGTCTGTCAAACACGCCGTCCGGCGAATATTCCGTCCGGCATACACTCCGTCCGGCAATCACTCCATCCGTGAAGCACTCCGTCCGGCAAACACTCTGTCCGGCAAACACTCCATTCGGAAAACACTCCGTCCGACAAACACTCTGTCCGATAAACACTCCGGCCAACAAACACTCCGTCCGACAAACAATCCGTCCGACAAACACGCCATCCGACAAACACATGGTCCGCCAAACACTCCGTCCGCCAAACATTCCGTCCACCAAACACTCCATCCGACAAACACTCTGTCCAACAAACACTCTGTCCAACAAACACTCCGTCCAACAAACACACCGTCCGACAGAAACTCCGTCCGACAAACAATCCGTCCGACAAACACGCAGTCCGACAAACACGACGTCCATCAAACACTCCGTCCGCCAAACACTCCGTCCGCCAAACACTCCGTCCGACAGACAGTCCATCCGACAGACACTCCGTCCGACAGACACTCCGTCCGACAGACACTCGTCCGACAGACACACCGTCTGACAGACACTCCGTCCGACAGACACGCCATCCGACAGACACGCCGTCCGACAGACACTCCATCCGACTAACACTCCGTCCGACAAACACTCCGTCCGACAAAAACTCCGTCCGACAAACACTCCGTCCGACTAACACTCCGTCCGACAAACACTCCATCCGACAAATACTATGTCCGCCAAACACTCCGTCCGACAAACACGCCGTCCGACAAACACGCCGTCAGACAAACACGCCATCCGACAAACACACCGTCCGACAAACACACCGTCCGACAAACACGCCGTCCGACAAACACGCCGTCCGACAAACACTCCCTCCGACAAACACTCCATCCGACAAAAACGCCGTCCGACAAACACGCCGTCCGACAAACACGCCATCCAACAAACACGCAGTCTGACAAAGACGCCGTCCAACAATCATGGCGTCCGACAAACACGCCGTCCGACAAATACGCCGTCCGAAAAACATGCCGTCTGAGAAACACGGCGTCCGACATAAACTCCGTCTGACAAACACGCCGTCCGACAAAGACGCCATCCGACAAACACGCCATCTGGCAAACACGCCCTCTGGCAAACACGCGCCCGGCAAACACGCCGCCCGGCAAACAAGCCGCCCGGCAAACAAACCGTCAGGCAAACATGCCGCCCGGCAAGCACGCCGTCCGGCATACACGCCCTCCAGCATACACGCCATCTGGAAAACACGCCCTCCGGCAAACACGCCGTCCGGCAAAAACTCTGTCCGTCAAACACGCCCTCCGGCAAACACGCCGTCCGGCAAACACACCGTCCGCCAAACACTTCCTCCGGCAAACATGCCGTCCGGCAAACACTCCATCCGGCAAACACTACGTCTGGCAAACACTCACTCCAACTAACATGCCATCCGGCAAACACTCCGTCCACCATACACTGCGTCCGCCAAACACTCCGTCCGCTAAACACTCCGTCTGGCAACACTCCAAACACTCCGTCTGGCAAATGCTCTGTCCGCCAAACCCTCCGTCTGGCAAAAACTCCGTCCGGTAAACACTCCGTCCGACAAACACTCCGTCCAACAAACACTCCGTCCGACAAATACTCCATCCGGCAAACACTCCCTCCAGCAAACGCGCCGTCTGGCAAACACTCCATCCAGCAAACACTACCTTCGGCAAAGATGACGTCCGACAAACACTCCATCCGCCAAACTCTACGTCCGCCAAACACTCCGTCCACCAAACACTCCGCCCGACAAACACTCCGTCCGCCAAACACTATGCCCGCCAAACACTCCATCCGACAAACACTCTGTACACTATACACTCCATCCGTCAAACACCCTGTCCGCCAAACACTGCTTCCGCCAAACACTCCATCTGGCAAACACACCAAACCCTCCGTCCGGCA
The DNA here is from genome assembly GCF_052327205.1 of Somniosus microcephalus. Classification (NCBI taxonomy): domain Eukaryota; kingdom Metazoa; phylum Chordata; class Chondrichthyes; order Squaliformes; family Somniosidae; genus Somniosus; species Somniosus microcephalus. The sequence continues at coordinate 407,136 of NW_028225298.1, forward strand.
AACACTACCTCTGGCAAACACGCTGTCCAACAAACACGCCATCCGGCAAACACTCCGTACACCATACACTCCATCCATCAAACACTCTGTCTGCCAAACACTCCGTCTGGCAAACACTCCAAACCCTCCGTCCGGCAAACACTCCATCCAGCAAACACTCCTTCTGGCAAATACGCCGTCCGGCAAACACACCGTCCGGAAAACACTCTGCCCGCCAAATACTCCAGCCGACAAACACTCCATCCGGCAAACACTCCGTCCGACAAACAGTACGTCCGCCAAAGAGTACGTCCGCCAAACACTACGTCCGCCAAACACTCCGCCCGACAAACACTCCGTCCGACAAACACACCGTCCGACAAAAACTCTGTCCGCCAAACACTCCATCTGGCAAACACTCCAAACCATCCGTCCGGCAAACACTCCATCCAGCAAACACTCCATCTGGCAAACACTCCATCTGGCAAACACGCCGTCCGACAAACACGCCGTCCAACAAACACGCCTTCCGACAAATACGCCATCCGACAAACATGCCGTCCGACAAACACACCGTCCGACAAACGCGCCGTCGGACAAACGCGCCATCCGACAAACATGCCGTCCGACAAACACGCCGTCCGAGAAACACGCCGTCCGACAAACACGCCGTCTGACAAACACGCCGTCCAGCAAATGCTCCGTCCAACAAATGCAGCATCCGGCAAACAATCCGTCCGGCATACACTCCGTCCGACAAACACACCGTCCGACAAAAACTCTGTCCGCCAAACACTCCATCTGGCAAACACTCCAAACCATCCGTCCGGCAAACACTCCATCCAGCAAACACTCCATCTGGCAAACACTCCATCTGGCAAACACGCCGTCCGACAAACACGCCGTCCGACAAACACGCCTTCCGACAAATACGCCATCCGACAAACATGCCGTCCGACAAACACACCGTCCGACAAACGCGCCGTCGGACAAACGCGCCATCCGACAAACATGCCGTCCGACAAACACGCCGTCCGAGAAACACGCCGTCCGACAAACACGCCGTCTGACAAACACGCCGTCCAGCAAATGCTCCGTCCAACAAATGCAGCATCCGGCAAACAATCCGTCCGGCATACACTCCGTCCGACAAACACGCCATCTGTCAAACACGACGTCCGGCAAACACTCCGTCCGGCATACACTCTGTCCGGCAAACACTCCGTCCGTCAAGCACAACATCCGGCAAACACTCCGTCCGGCAAACACTCCATCTGACAAGCACGCCGTCCGACAAACACGCCATCCGACAAATATGCCGTCCGAGAAACACGCCGTCCGAGAAACACTCCGTCCGACAAATACGCCGTCCGACAAACATGCCGTCCGACAAATATGCCGTCCGACATACACGCCGTCCGACACATACGCCGTCCGAGAAACACGCCGTCCGACAAATACGCCGTCCGACAAACATGCCGTCCGACAAACACGCCGTCCGACAAATACGCCATCCGGCAAACACGCCCTCCGGCAAACATGCCGCTGGGCAAACACGCCGCCCGGCAAACACGACTCCTGGCAAACACACCGCCCGGCAAGCATGCCGTCCGGCAAACACGCCCTCTGGCAAACATGCCGTCCGGCAAACACACCCTCCAGCAAACACTCCATCCGGCAAACACTCCCTCCGGCAAATGCGCCGTCCGGCAAGCACTCCGTCCAGCAAACACTACCTCCGGCAAAAACGCCGTCCGACAAACCGTCCATCCGGCAAACACTCCATACACCATACACTCCATCCGCCAAACACTCTGTCCGCCAAACACACCGTCCGCCAAACAATCCGTCTGGCATACACTCCAAACCCTCCGTCCGGCAAACACTCCAGCCGGCAAACACTCCGTCTGGCAAACACTCCGTCCGGCAAGCACTCCGTCTGGCAAACACTCTGCCTGGCAAATACTCCGGCCGACAAACACTCCGTCTGGCAAACACTCCGCCCGGCAAACACGCCGTCCGGCAAACACGCCGTCCGACAAACACTCCGTCCAACAAACACTCCGTCCGACAAATACGCCATCCGGCAAACACTCCCTCCAGCAAACGCGCCGTCTGGCAAACACTCCGTCCAGCAAACACTACCTTCGGCAAAGACGACGTCCGACAAACACTCCATCCGCCAAACACTACGTCCGCCAAACACTCCGTCCGCCAAACACTCCGCCCGACAAACAATCCGTCCGCCAAACACTACGTCCGCCAAACACTCCATCCGACAAACCACTCCGTACACTATACACTCCATCCGTCAAACACCCTGTCCGCCAAACACTGCTTCCGCCAAACACTCCATCTGGCAAACACACCAAACCCTCCGTCCGGCAAACACTACCTCTGGCAAACACGCTGTCCGACAAACATGCCATCCGGCAAACACTCCGTACACCATACACTCCATCCATCAAACACTCTGTCTGCCAAACACTCCGTCTGGCAAACACTCCAAACCCTCCATCCGGCAAACACTCCATCCAGCAAACACTCCTTCTGGCAAATACGCCGTCCGGCAAACACTCCGTCCGGAAAACACTCTGCCCGCCAAATACTCCAGCCGACAAACACTCCGTCCGGCAAACACTCCATCCGACAAACAGTACGTCCGCCAAACAGTACGTCCGCCAAACACTACGTCCGCCAAACACTCCGCCCGACAAACACTCCGTCCGACAAACACACCGTCCGACAAAAACTCTGTCCGCCAAACACTCCTCCGCCAAACACTCCATCTGGCAAACACTCCAAACCCTCCGTCCGGCAAACACTCCATCCAGCAAACACTCCATCTGGCAAACACTCCATCCGGCAAACACTCCGTCCAGCAAACACTCTGCCCGGCAAATACTCAGGCCGACAAACACTCCGTCCGGCAAACACTCCGCCCGGCAAACACGCCGTCCGGCAAACACACCATCCGGCAAACACTCCGTCTGGCAAACACTCCATCCAGCAAACACTCCGTCCGCCAAAAACTACTTCTGCCAAACACTACGTCCGCCAAACACTCTGTCCGCCAAACACTCCTTCCGACAAATACTCCGTCTGCCAAACACCCCGTCCGGCAGACACCCCGTCCAACAAACATTCCGTCCGACCGACACGCCGTCCGACAGACATGCCATCCAACAGACACGCCGTCCGACAGACACGTCGTCCGACAGACACTCCGTCTGGCAAACACTCCATCCGAGAAACACACCGTCCGCCAAACACTCCGTCCGCCAAACACGCCGGCCGCCAAACACGCCGTCCGTCAAACACGCCGTCTGACAAAAACGCCGTCCGACAAACACGCCGTCCGTCAAACATGCCTTCCGACAAATACGCCATCCGACAAACATGCCGTCCGACAAACACACCGTCCGACAAACACGCCGTCGGACAAACGCGCCATCCGACAAACAGGCCGTCCGACAAACACGCCATCCGAGAAACACGCCGTCCGACAAACACGCCGTCTGACAAACACGCCATCCGGCAAATGTTCCGTCCAACAAATGCAGCATCCGGCAAACACTCCGTCCGGCATACACTCCGTCTGACAAACACGCCATCTGTCAAACACGACGTCCGGCAAACACTCCGTCCGTCAAGCACAACATCCGGCAAATACTCCGTCCGGCAAACACTCCATCTGACAAGCACGCCGTCCGACAAACACGCTGTCCGACAAACACGCCATCCGACAAATATGCCGTCCGAGAAACACGCCGTCCGAGAAACACTCCGTCCGACCAATACGCCGTCCGACAAACATGCCGTCCGACAAATACGCCGTCCGACATACACGCCGTCCGAAACATACGCCGTCCGAGAAACACGCCGTCCGACAAATACGCCGTCCGACAAACATGCCGTCCGACAAACACGCCATCCGACAAACACGCCGTCCGGCAAACACGCCCTCCGGCAAACATGCCGCTGGGCAAACACGCCGCCCGGCAAACACGACGCCTGGCAAACACACCGCCCGGCAAGCATGCCGTCTGGCAAACACGCCCTCTGGCAAACATGCCATCCGGCAAACACACCCTCCAGCAAACACTCCATCCGGCAAACACTCCCTCCGGCAAACGCGCCGTCCGGCAAGCACTCCGTCCAGCATACACTACCTCCGGCAAAAACGCCGTCCGACAAACCGTCCATCCGGCAAACACTCCGTACACCATACACTCCATCCGCCAAACACTCTGTCCGCCAAACACACCGTCCGCCAAACAATCCGTCTGGCATACACTCCAAACCCTCCGTCCGGCAAACACTCCAGCCGGCAAACACTCCGTCTGGCAAACACTCCGTCCGGCAAGCACTCCATCCGGCAAACACTCTGCCTGGCAAATACTCCGGCCGACAAACACTCCGTCTGGCAAACACTCCGCCCGGCAAACACGCCGTCCGGCAAACACGCCATCCGGCAAACACGCCATCTGACAAACACGCCGTCCGACAAACACGCCGTCCGACAAACACGCTGTACGACAAACACGCCGTCCGACAAACACACCGTCCGACAAGCATGCCATCCGAAAAACATGCCGTCCGACAAACAACCGTCCGACAAACACGCCGTCTAACAAACACGCCGTCTGACAAACACTCCGTCCACCAAACACCCCGTCCGCCAAACACTCCCTCCGAAAAACACTCCGTCCGACAAACACTCCATCTGACAAACACTCCGTCTGACAAACACCCCGTCCGACAAACACTCTGTCCGACAAACACTCCGTCTGCCAAGCACCCCGTCCGGCAGACAACCCATCCGACAGACACTCCGTCCGACCAACATGCCATCCGACAGACACGCCGTCCGACAAACACGCCGTCCGACAGACACGCCATCCGAGAGATACTCCATCTGACAAACACTCCATCCGTGAAACACTCCGTCCGGCAAACACTCCGACCGCCAAACACGTCGGCCACCAAACACGCATCCGCCAAACACGCCGTCCGACAAACACGCCATCCGGCAAACACGCCCTCTGGCAAACACGCCCTCTGGCAAACACGCCACCCCGCAAGCATGCCGTCCGGCAAACATGCCCTCTGGCAAACACGCCGTCCGGCAAACAAGCCCTCTGGCAAAAACACCGTCCGGCAAACACTCCCTCCGGCAAACGTGCCATCCGGCAAACACTCCGTCCAGCAAACACTACCTCCGGCAAACAGGCCGTCCGACAAACACTCCATCCGGCAAACTCTCCGTACTCCATACACTCCATCCGCCAAACACTCTGTCCGCCAAACACTCTGTCCGCCAAACACTCCATCTGGCAAACACTCCAAACCCTCCTTCCGGCAAACACTCCATCCGGCAAACACTCCGTCTGGCAAACACTCCATCCGGCAATCACTCCGTCCAACAAACGCTCCGTCCTGCAAACACTCCATCCGGCAAACACTCCGTCCGACAAACACGACGTCCGTCAAACACGCCGTCCGGCAAACACTCCGTCCGGCATATACTCTGTCCGGCAATCACTCCGTCCGTCAAACACTCCATCCGGCAAACACTCCATCCGGCAAACACTCCATCTGGCAAGAACTCCATCCGGCAAGCACTCCATCCGGCAAACACTCCGTCCGGCAAACATTCCATCTGACAAGCACTCCGTCCGACAAACACACCGTCCGAAAAACACACCATCCGACAAAAACTCCGTCCGACAAACACACCGTCCGCCAAACACTCCGTCCATCAAAGGCTCCGTCCGACAAACACGCCGTCCGACATATACGCCGTCCGACAAACACGCCGTCCGGCAAACACGCCCTCCGGCAAACACACCGCCCGGCAAACACGCCGACCGGCAAGCATGCAGTCCGGCAAACATGCCCTCTGGCAAACAAGCCGTCCAGCAAACACGCCCTCTGGCAAAAACACCATCCGGCAAACACTTCCTCCGGCAAATGCGCCATCCGGCAAACACTCCGTCCAGCAAACACGACCTCCGGCCAACACACCGTCCGACAAACACTCCATCCGGCATACACTCCGTACACCATACACTCCATCCGCCAAACACTCTGTCCGCCAAACATTCTGTCCGCCAAACACTCCATCTGGCAAAAACTCCAAACCCTCCGTCTGGCAAACACTCCATCTGGCAAACACTCATTCTGGCAAACACTCCATCCGGCAAACACTTCGTCCGGCAAACACTCTGCTCGGCAAATACTCCGGCCGACAAACACTCCGTCCGGCAAACACTCCGCCCGGCAAACACGCCGTCCGGCAAACACGCCGTCCGGCAAACACTCCGTCCGGCAAACACTCCGTCCGGCAAACACTCAGTCCGGCAAACACTCCGTCAGCCAAACACTCCGTCCGCCAAACACTCCGTCCGCCAAACACTCCGTCCGACAAACACTACGTCCGCCAAACAATCCGTCCGAGAAAAACGCTGTCCGACAAACACGCCATCCGACAAGCACGCCGTCCGGCAAACGCTCCGTCCGACAAATGAACCGTCCGGCAAACACTCCGCCCGGCAAACACTCCATCCGACAAACACTCCGTCCGCCAAACACGCCGTCCGACAAGCACGCCGTCCGACAAACACGCCATCCGACAAACACGCCATCCGAGAAACACGCCGTCCGAGAAATACGCCATCCGACTAATACGCCGTCCGACAAACACGCCGTCTGACAAACACGGCGTCTGACAAATACGCCGTCCGGCAAACACGTCCTCCAGCAAACACACCGCCGGGCAAACACGCCGACGGTCAAACACGCCGCCCGGCAAACATGCCACCCGGCAAGCATGCCGTCCGGCAAACACGCCCTCTGGCAAACACGCCGTCCGGCAAACAAGCCCTCTGGCAAAAACACCGTCCGGCAAACACTCCCTCAGGCAAACGTGCCGTCCGGCAAACACTCCGTCCAGCAAACACTCCATCCGCCAAACACTCTGTCCGCCAAACACTCTGTCCGCCAAACACTCCATCTGGCAAACACTCCAAACCCTCCTTCCGGCAAACACTCCATCCGGCAAACACTCCATCTGGCAAACACTCCATCCGGCAATCACTCCGTCCAACAAACGCTCCGTCCTGCAAACACTCCATCCGGCAAACACTCTGTCCGACAAACACGCCGTCCGTCAAACACGCCATCCGGCAAACACTCCGTCCGGCATATACTCCCTCCGGCAATCACTCCGTCCGTCAAACACTCCATCCGGCAAACACTCCGTCCGGCAAACACTCCGTCCGGCAAGCACTCCATCCGGCAAACACTCCGTCCGGCAAACATTCCGTCTGACAAGCACTCCGTCCGACAAACACTCCGTCCGAAAAACACACCATCCGACAAAAACTCCGTCCGACAAACACACCGTCCGCCAAACACTCCGTCCATCAAAGGCTCCGTCCGACAAACGCGCCGTCCGACAAACACTCCATCCGACAAACACGCCGTCCGACAAATACGCCGTCCGACAAACACGCCGTCCGACAAATACGCCGTCCGACAAACACGCCGTCCGGCAAGCACGCCCTCCGGCAAACACACCGCCCGGCAAACACGCCGATCGGCAAGCATGCAGTCCGGCAAACACGCCCTCTGGCAAACAAGCCGTCTGGCAAACACGCCCTCTGGCAAACACACCATCCGGCAAACACTCCCTCCGGCAAACGCGCCATCCGGCAAACACTCCGTCCAGCAAACACGACCTCCGGCCAACACACCGTCCGACAAACACTCCATCCGGCATACACTCCGTACACCATACACTCCATCCGCCAAACACTCTGTCCGCCAAACATTCTGTCCGCCAAACACTCCATCTGGCAAAAACTCCAAACCCTCTGTCTGGCAAACACTCCATCCGGCAAACACTCATTCTGGCAAACACTCCATCCGGCAAACACTTCGTCCGGCAAACACTCTGCTCGGCAAATACTCCGGCCGACAAACACTCCGTCCGGCAAACACTCCGCCCGGCAAACACGCCGTCCGGCAAGCACGCCGTCCGGCAAACACGCCGTCCGGCAAACACTCCGTCCGGCAAACACTCCGTCCGGCAAACACTCCGTCCGGCAAACACTCCGTCAGCCAAACACTCTGTCCGCCAAACACTCCGTCCGCCAAACACTCCGTCCAACAAACACTACGTCAGCCAAACAATCCGTCCGAGATACACGCCGTCCGACAAACACGCCGTCCGACAAGCACGCCGTCCGGCAAACGCTCCGTCCGACAAATGAACCGTCCGGCAAACACTCCGCCCGGCAAACACTCCATCCGACAAACACTCCGTCCGACAAACACGCCGTCCGACAAGCACGCCGTCCGACAAACACGCCATCCGACAAACACGCCATCCGAGAAACACGCCGTCCGAGAAATACGCCGTCCGACAAATACGCCGTCCGACAAACACGCCGTCCGGCAAACACATCCTCCGGCAAACACGTCGCCGGGCAAAAACGCCGCCCGGCAAGCATGCTGTCCGGCAAACACGCCCTCTGGCAAACACACCGTCCGGCAAACAAGCCCTCTGGCAAAAACACTGTCCGGCAAACACTCCCTCAGGCAAACGTGCCATCCGGCAAACATTCCATCCAGCAAACACTACCTCCGGCAAACAGGCCGTCCGACAAACACTCCATCCGGCAAACTCTCCGTACACCATACACTCCATCCGCCAAACACTCTGTCCGCCAAAGACTCTGTCCGCCAAACACTCCATTTGGCAAACACTCCAAACCGTCCTTCCGGCAAACACTCCATCCGGCAATCACTCCGTCCAACAAACGCTCCGTCCTGCAAACACTCCATCCGGCAAACACTCCGTCCGACAAACACGCCGTCCGTCAAACACGCCGTCCGGCAAACACTCCGTCCGGCATATACTCCGTCCGGCAATCACTCCGTCCGTCAAACACTCCATCCGGCAAACACTCCGTCCGGCAAACACTCCATCCGGCAAGCACTCCGTCTGGCAAACACTCCGTCCGACAAGCACTCCGTCCGAGAAACACTCGGTCCGAAAAACACACCGTCCGACAAAAACTCCATCCGACAAACACACCGTCCGCCAAACACTCCGTCCGTCAAAGGCTCCGTCCGACAAATGCGCCGTCTGACAAACACTCCATCCGACAAACACGCCGTCCGACAAATACGCCGTCCGACAAACACGCCGTCCGACAAATACGCCGTCCGACAAACACGCCGTCCGGCAAACACGCCCTCCGGCAAACACACCGCCCGGCAAACACACCGACCGGCAAGCATGCAGTCCGGCAAACACGCCCTCTGGCAAACAAGCCGTCCGGCAAACACGCCCTCTGGCAAACACACCATCCGGCAAACACTCCCTTCGGCAAACGCGCCATACGGCAAACACTCCTTCCAGCAAACACTACCTCCGGCCAACACACCGTCCGACAAACACTCCATCCGGCAAACACTCCGTACACCATACACTCCATCCGACAAACACTCTGTCCGCCAAACACTCTGTCCGCCAAACACTCCATCTGGCAAAAACTCCAAACCCACCGTCCAGCAAGCACTCCATCCGGCAAACACTCATTCTGGCAAACACTCCATCCGGCAAACACTTCGTCCGGCAAACACTCTGCTCGGCAAATACTCCGGCCGACAAACACTCCGTCCGGCAAAAACTCTGCCCGGCAAACACGCCGTCCGGCAAACACGCCATCCGGCAAACACTCCGTCCGCCAAACACTCTGTCTGCCTAACACTCCGGCCACCAAACACTCCGTCCGACAAACACTCCGTCCGCCAAACACTACATGCGCCAAACAGTACGTCCGCCAAACACTACGTCCGCCAAACACTACGTCCGCCAAACAATCCGTCCGACAAACACACCGTCCGACAAACACACTGCCCGACAAACACTCAGTCCGACAAACACGCCGTCCGACAAACACGCCTTCCGACAAAAACGCCATCCGACAAACACGCCGTCCGATAAACACTCCGTCCACCGAACACTTCGTCCGACAATCAGTCCGTCCGCCAAACACTCCGTCCGCCAAACACTCCCTCCGACAAACACCCCGTCTGCCAAACACCCCGTCCGGCAGACAACCCGTCCGACAGACACTCCGTCCGACCGACACGCTGTCCGACAGACACGCCGTCCGACAGACACGCCGTCCGACAGACACTCCGTCCGACAATCACTCTGTCCGAGAAACACTCCGTCCGGCAAACACTCCGTCCGCCAAACACGCCGGCCACCAAACACGCCGTCTGCCAAACACGCCGTCCGACAAAAACGCCGTCATTCAAAGACGCCGTCCGACAAACACGCCTTCCGACAAACACGCCATCCGACAAACACGCCGTCCGACAAACATACTGTCCGACAAACACGCCGTCCGATAAACAGGCCATCTGACAAACACGCCATCCGAGAAACACGCCATCCGACAAACACGCCAGCCGACAAACACGCCGTCCGGGAAACACTCCATCCGACAAGCACACCATCTGTCAAACATGCCATCCGGCAAACACTCCGTCCGGCATAAACTCCGTCCGGCAATCACTCCATCCGGCAAACACTCCGTCCGGCAGCACTCCCTCCGGCATACACTCCATCAGTCAAACACTCCATCCGACAAACAGTCCATCCGACAAACACTACGTCCGACAAACACTCCGTCCGACAAACACTCCGTCCGACAAGCACTCCATCCGACAAACACTCTGCCCGACAAACACTCCGTCCGCCAAACACGCCGGCCACCAAACACGCCGTCTGCCAAACACGCCGTCCGACAAAAACGCCGTCCATCAAAGACGCCGTCCGACAAACACGCCTTCCGACAAACACGCCATCCGACAAACACGCCGTCCGACAAACATACCGTCCGACAAACACGCCGTCCGATAAACAGGCCGTCTGACAAACACGCCATCCGAGAAACACGCCGACCGACAAACACGCCATCCGACAAACACGCCGTCCGGGAAATGCTCCGTCCGACAAATGCACCGTCCAGCAAACACTCCGTCCGGCAAACACTCCGTCCGACAAGCACACCATCTGTCAAACATGCCATCCGGCAAACACTCCGTCCGGCATACACTCCGTCCGGCAATCACTCCGTCCGGCAAACACTCCATCCGGCAGCACTCCCTCCGGCATACACTCCATCAGTCAAACACTCCATCCGACAAACAGTCCATCCGACAAACACTACGTCCGACAAACACTCCGTCCGACAAACACTCCGTCCGACAAACACTCCATCCGACAAACACTCTGCCCGACAAACACGCCGTCCGACAAACACACCATCCGACAAACACGCCGTCCGACAAACACGCCGTCCGACAAACACGCCGTCCGACAAACACACCGTCCGAAAAACACTCCGTCCACCAAACACTCCATCCGACAATCAGTCCGTCCGCCAAACACTCCGTCCGCCAAACACTCCATCCACAAAACACTCCGTCCATCAAACAATCCGTCCGACAAACACTCCGTCCGACAAACACTCCGTCCGCCAAAGGCTCCGTCCGATAAACGCTCCGTCCGACAAACGCTCCGTCTGCCAAACGCTCCATCCGACAAACGCTCCGTCCGACAAATGCGCCATCATACAAACACTCTGTCTGACAAACACTCCATCCGACAAACACTCCGTCCGACAATCACGCCGTCCGACAATCACGCCGTCCGACAATCACGCCGTCCGACAAACACGCCGTCTGACAAACACGCCATCCGAGAACACGCCGACTGATAAATACGCAGTCCAACAAACACGCCATCCGACAAACACATCGTCCGAAAAACACGCCGTCCGGCAAGCACGCCCTCTGGCAAGCACGCCACCGGGCAAACACGCCGCCCGGCAAACACGCCGCCCGGCAAACACACCACCCAGCAAGCATTCTATCCAGCAAACACACCCTCTGGCAAATATGCCGTCTGGCAAACACGCCCTCCGGCAAAAACTCCGTCCGGCAAACACTCCCTCCGGCAAAAGCTCCGTCCGGCAAACTCTCTGTCCAGCAAACACTACCTCTGGCAAACACGCCGTCCGACAAACACTCCATCCGGCAAACACTCCGTACACCATACACTCCATCCGTCAAACACTCTGTCCGCCAAACACTCCATCCGCCAAACACTCCGTCTGGCAAACACTCCAAACCCTCCGTCCGGCAAACACTCCATCCAGCAAACACTCCGTCTGGCAAATTTTCCGTCCGGCAAACACTCCGTCCGGCAATCACTCTGCCCGGCAAATACTCCGGCCGACAAACACTCCGTCTGGCAAACACTCCGCCCGGCTAACACGCCGTCCGCCAAACATGACGTCCGGCAAACACGCCGTCCGGCAAACACTCCGTCCGACAAACACTCCGTCCGACAAACACTCCGTCCGACAAACACTCCTCCACCAAACACTACATCCGCCAAACAGTACGTCTGCCAAACACTACGTCCGACAAACACTCCGTCCGACAAACACACCGTCCGACAAAAACTCGGTCCGCCAAACACTCCTCCGCCAAACACTCCATCTGGCAAACACTCCAAACCCTCCGTCCGGCAAACACTCCATCCGGCAAACACTCCGTCTGGCAAACACTCCATCAGGCAAACACTCCGTCCGGCAAACACTCTGCCCGGCAAATACTCAGGCCGACAAACACTCTATCCGGCAAACACATCGCCCGGCAAACACGCCGTCCGGCAAACATGCCGTCCGGCAAACACACCGTCCGACAAACACTCCATCCGACAAACACTCCATACACCATACACTCCATCCGACAAACACTCTGTCCGCCAAACACTCTGTCCGCCAAACACTCCATCTGGCAAAAACTCCAAACCCACCGTCCAGCAAACACTCCATCCGGCAAACACTCATTCTGGCAAACACTCCATCCAGCAAACACTTCGTCCGGCAAACACTCTGCTCGGCAAATACTCCGGCCGACAAACACTCCGTCCAGCAAATACTCTGCCCGGCAAACACGCTGTCCGGCAAACACGCCATCCGGCAAACACTCCGTCCGCCAAACACTCCATCTGCCTAACACTCCGGCCACCAAACACTCCGTCCGACAAACACTCCGTCCGCCAAACACTATATGCGCCAAACAGTACGTCCGCCAAACACTACGTCCGCCAAACACTACGTCCGCCAAACAATCCGTCCGACAAACACACCGTCCGACAAACACACCGCCCGACAAACACTCTGTCTGACAAACACGCCGTCCGACAAACACGCCGTCCGACAAACACGCCGTCCGACAAAAACGCCGTCCATCAAAGACGCCGTCCGACAAACACACCGTCCGACAAACACACCGTCCGACAAAAATTCGGTCCGCCAAACACTCCTCCGCCAAACACTCAATCTGGCAAACACTCCAAACCCTCCGTCCGGCAAACACTCCATCCGGCAAACACTCCGTCTGGCAAACACTCCATCAGGCAAACACTCCGTCCGGCAAACACTCTGCCCGGCAAATACTCAGGCCGACAAACACTCCGTCCGGCAAACACTCCGCCCGCAAACACACCGTCCGGCAAACACGCCGTCCGGCAAACACTCCGTCCGGCAAACACTCCGTCCGCCAAACACTCCGTCCACCAAACACTCTGTCCGTCAAACACACCGTCCGCAAAACACTCCATCCGCCAAACACTCCGTCCGACAAACACTCTGTCCGCCACACACTACGTCCGCCAAACAGTACGTGCACCAAACACTACGTCTGCCAAACACTCCGTCCGACAAACACTCCGTACACCGTAGACTCCATCCGTCAAACACTCTGTCCGCCATACACTCCGTCCGCAAAACACTCTGTCTGGCAAACACTCCAAACCCTCTGTCCGGCAAACAATACCTCTGGCAAATACGCCGTCCGACAAACACTCCATCCGGCAAACACTCCATACACCATACACTCCATCCGTCAAACACTCTGTCCACCACACACTACGTCCGCCAAACACTACATGCGCCAAACAGTACGTCCGCCAAACACTACGTCCGCCAAACACTACGTCCGCCAAACAATCCGTCCGACAAACACACCGTCCGACAAACACACCGCCCGACAAACACTCTGTCCGACAAACACGCCGTCCGACAAACACGCCATCCGACAAACATGCCTTCCGACAAACACGCCATCCGACAAACACGCCGTCCGACAAACACTCCGTCCACCGAACACTTCGTCCGACAATCAGTCCGTCCGCCAAACTCTCCGTCCGCCAAACACTCCCTCCGACAAACACCCCATCCGATAAACACTCCGTCCAACAAACACCCCGTCTGCCAAACACCCCGTCCGGCAGACAACCCGTCCGACAGACACTCCGTCCGACCGACACGCCGTCCGACAGACACGCCGTCGATAGACACGCCGTCCGACAGACACTCCGTCCGACAAACACTCTGTCTGAGAAACACTCCATCCGGCAAACACACCGTCCGCCAAATACGCCGGCCACCAAACACGCCGTCTGCCAAACACGCCGTCCGACAAACACGCCGTCCAACAAACACGCCGTCCGACAAACACGCCTTCCGACAAACACGCCATCCGACAAACACGCCGTCCGACAAACACACCATCCGACAAACACGCCGTCCGATAAACAGGCCGTCCGACAAACACGCCATCCGAGAAACACGCCGTCCGACAAACACGCCGTCCGACAAACACGCCGTCCGGGAAACGCTCCGTCCGGCAAATGCACCATCCAGCAAACATTCCGTCCGGCAAACACTCCGTCCGACAAACAGTCCATCCGACAAACACTACGTCCAACAAACACTCCGTCCGACAAACACCCCATCCGACAAACACTCCATCCGACAAACACTGCGTCCGGCAAATACGCCGTCCGACAAACACACCATCCGACAAACACGCCGTCCGACAAACACGCCGTCCGACAAACACGCCGTCCGACAAACACGCCGTCCGAAAAACACTCCGTCCACCAAACACTCCATCCGACAATCAGTCCGTCCGCCAAACACTCCGTCCGCCAAACACTCCATCCACAAAACACTCCCTCCGACAAACACTCCGTCCGTCAAACACACCGTCCGGCAAACACTCCGTCCGGCAAACACTCCATCCGGCAAACACTCCGTCTGGCAAACACTCCGTCCGGCAAACACTCCCTCCGGCATACACTCCATCCGTCAAACAATCCGTCCGACAAACACTCCGTCCGACAAACACTCCGTCCGACAAACACTCCGTCCGACAAACACTCCGTCCGCCAAAGGCTCCATCCGATAAACGCTCCGTCCGACAAACGCTCCGTCTGCCAAACGCTCCATCCGACAAACGCTCCGTCCGACAAATGCGCCATCCGACAAACACTCTGTCCGACAAACACTCCATCCGACAAACACTCCGTCCGACAATCACGCCGTCCGACAATCACGCCGTCCGACAATCACGCCGTCCGACAAACACGCCGTCCGACAAACACGCCGTCCGAGAAACACGCCGACTGATAAATACGCAGTCCAACAAACACGCCATCCGACAAACATGGCGTCCGACAAACACGCCGTCCGGCAAACACGCCCTCTGGCAAGCACGCCACTGGGCAAACACGCCGCCCGGCAAACACGCTGCCCGGCAAACACACCACCCGGCAAGCATGCCGTCCGGGAAACACGCCCTCTGGCAAATATGCCATCTGGCAAACACGCCCTCTGGCAAAAACTCCATCCGGCAAACACACCCTCCGGCAAAAGCTCCGTCCGGCAAACACTCTGTCCAGCAAACACTACCTCCGGCAAACACGCCGTCCGACAAACACTCCATCCGGCAAACACTCCGTACACCATACACTCCATCCGTCAAACACTCTGTCCGCCAAACACTCCGTCCGCCAAACACTCCGTCTGGCAAACACTCCAAACCCTCCGTCCGGCAAACACTCCATTCAGTAAACACTCCGTCTGGCAAACCTTCCGTCCGGCAAGCACTCCGTCCGGCAAACACTCTGCCCGGCAAATACTCCGGCCGACAAACACTCCGTCTGGCAAACACTCCACCCGGCTAACACGCCGTGCGGCAAACATGCCGTCCGGCAAACACGCCGTCCGGCAAACACTCCGTCCGTCAAACACTCCGTCCGACAAACACTCCGTCCGACAAACACTCCGTCCGACAAACAATCCTCCGCCAAACACTACGTCCGCCAAACAGTACGTCTGCCAAACACTACGTCCGACAAACACTCCGTCCGACAAACACACCGTCTGACAAAAACTCGGTCCGCCAAACACTCCTCCGCCAAACACTCCATCTGGCAAACACTCCAAACCCTCCGTCCGGCAAACACTCCATCCGGCAAACACTCCATCTGGCAAACACTCCATCAGGCAAACACTCCGTCCGGCAAACACTCTGCCCGGCAAATACTCAGGCTGACAAACACTCCGTCCGGCAAACACACCGCCCGGCAAACACGCCGTCCGGCAAACACGCCGTCCGGCAAACACACCGTCCGGCAAACACTCCATCCGGCAAAAACTCCGTCCACCAAACACTCCATCCGCCAAACACTCTGTCCGTCAAACACACCGTCCGCAAAACATTCCATCCGCCAAACACTCCGTCCGACAAACACTCTGTCCGCCACACACTACGTCCGCCAAACACTACATGCACCAAACAGCACGTCCGCCAAACACTACGTCCGCCAAACACTACGTCCGCCAAACAATCCGTCCGACAAACACACCGTCTGCCAAACGCTCCATCCGACAAACGCTCCGTCCGACAAATGCTCCGTCTGCCAAACGCTCCATCCAACAAACGCTCCGTCCGACAAATGCGCCATCATACAAACACTCTGTTCGACAAACACTCCATCCGACAAACACTCCATCCGACAATCACGCCTTCCGACAATCACGCCGTCCGACAATCACGCCGTCCGACAATCACGCCGTCCGACAAACACGCCGTCCGAGAAACACGCCGACTGATAAATACGCAGTCCAACAAACACGCCATCTGACAAACACAGCATCCGACAAACACGCCGTCCGGCAAACATGCCCTCTGGCAAGCACGCCACCGGGCAAACACGCCGCCCGGCAAACACGCCGCCCGGCAAACACACCACCCGGCAGGCATTCCATCCGGCAAACACACCCTCTGGCAAATATGCCGTCTGGCAAACACGCCCTCCGGCAAAAACTCGGTCCGGCAAACACTCCCTCCGGCAAAAGCTCCGTCCGGCAAACACTCTGTCCAGCAAACACTACCTCTGGCAAACACGCCGTCCGACAAACACTCCATCCGGCAAACACTCCATACACCATACACTCCATCCGTCAAACACTCTGTCCGCCAAACACTCCGTCCGCCAAACACTCCGTCTGGCAAACACTCCAAACCCTCTGTCCGGCAAACACTCCATCCAGCAAACACACCGTCTGGCAAATCTTCCGTCCGGCAAACACTCCATCCGGCAAACACTCTGCCCGGCAAATACTCCGGCCGACAAACACTCCGTCCGACAAACACTCCGTCCGCCAAACACTACGTCCACCAAACAGTACGTCTGCCAAACACTACGTCCGACAAGCACTCCGTCCGACAAACACACCGTCCGACAAAAACTCGGTCCGCCAAACACTCCTCCGCCAAACACTCCATCTGGCAAACACTCCAAACCCTCTGTCCGGCAAACACTCCATCCGGCAAACACTCCGTCCGGCAAACACTCCATCCGGCAAACACTCCGTCTGGCAAACACTCTGTCCGGCAAACACTCCCTCCGGCATACACTCCATCCATCAAACAATCCGTCCGACAAACACTCCGTCCGACAAACACTCTGTCCGACAAACACTCCGTCCGCCAAAGGCTCCGTCCGATAAACGCTCCGTCCGACAAACGCTCCGTCTGCCAAACACTCCATCCGACAAACGCTCCGTCCGACAAATGCGCCATCCGACAAACACTCTGTCCGACAAACACTCCATCCGACAAACACTCCGTCGGACAATCACGCCGTCCGACAAACACGCCGTCCGAGAAACACGCCGACTGATAAATACGCAGTCCAACAAACACGCCATCCGACAAACACGGCGTCCGACAAACACGCCGTCCGGCAAACACGCCCTCTGGCAAGCACGCCACCGGGCAAACACGCCGCCCGGCAAACATGCCGCCCGGCAAACACACCACCCGGCAAGCATGCCGTCCGGCAAACACGCCCTCTGGCAAATATGCCGTCTGGCAAACACGCCCTCTGGCAAAAACTCCGTCCGGCAAACACTCCCTCCGGCAAAAGCTCCGTCCGGCAAACTCTCTGTCCAGCAAACACTACCTCTGGCAAACACGCCGTCCGACAAACACTCCATCCGGCAAACACTCCATCCACCAAACACTCCATCCGACAATCAGTCCGTCCGCCAAACACTCCGTCCGGCAAACACTCCGTCCGGCAAACACTCCATCCGGCAAACACTCCGTCTGGCAAACACTCCGTCCGGCAAACACTCCCTCCGGCATACACTCCATCCGTCAAACAATCCGTCCGACAAACACTCCGTCCGACAAACACTCCGTCCGCCAAAGGCTCCGTCCGATAAACGCTCCGTCCGACAAACGCTCCGTCTGCCAAACACTCCATCCGACAAACGCTCCGTCCGACAAATGCGCCATCCGACAAACACTCTGTCCGACAAACACTCCATCCGACAAACACTCCGTCCGACAATCACGCCGTCCGACAATCACGCCGTCCGACAATCACGCCGTCCGACAAACATGCCGTCCGACAAACACGCCGTCCGAGAAACACGCTGACTGATAAATACGCAGTCCAACAAACACGCCATCCGACAAACACGGCGTCCGACAAACACGCCGTCCGGCAAACACGCCCTCTGGCAAGCACGCCACCGGGCAAACACGCCGCCCGGCAAACACGCCGCCCAGCAAACACACCACCCGGCAAGCATGCCGTCCGGCAAACACGCCCTCTGGCAAATATGCCGTCTGGCAAACACGCCCTCTGGCAAAAACTCCGTCCGGCAAACACTCCCTCCGGCAAAAGCTCCGTCCGGCAAACACTCTGTCCAGCAAACACTACCTCTGGCAAACACGCCGTCCGACAAACACTCCATCCGGCAAACACTCCGTACACCATACACTCCATCCGTCAAACACTCTGTCCGCCAAACACTCCGTCCGCCAAACACTCCGTCTGGCAAACACTCCAAACCCTCCGTCTGGCAAACACTCCATCCAGCAAACATTCCGTCTGGCAAACCTTCCGTCCGGCAAACACTCCGTCCGGCAAACACTCCGTCCGGCAAACACACCGCCCGGCAAACACACCATCCGGCAAACACGCCGTCCGGCAAACACTCCGTCCGGCAAAAACTCCGTCCGCCAAACACTCCATCCGCCAAACACTCCGTCCGCCAAACACTCCGTCTGGCAAACACTCCAAACCCTCCGTCCGGCAAACACTCCATCCAGCAAACACTCCGTCTGGCAAACCTTCCGTCCGGCAAACACTCCGTCCGGCAAACACTCTGCCCGGCAAATACTCCGGCCGACAAACACTCCGTCTGGCAAACACTCCGCCCGGCTAACATGCCGTCCGGCAAACATGCCGTCCGGCAAACACGCCATCCGGCAAACACTCCGTCCGGCAAACACTCCGTCCGACAAACACTCCGTCCGACAAACACTCCGTCCGACAAACACTCCTCCGCCAAACACTACGTCCGCCAAACAGTACGTCTGCCAAACACTACGTCCGACAAACACTCCGTCCGACAAACACACCGTCCGACAAAAACTCGGTCCGCCAAACACTCCTCCGCCAAACACTCCATCTGGCAAACACTCCAAACCCTCCGTCCGGCAAACACTCCATCCGGCAAACACTCCGTCTGGCAAACACTCCATCAGGCAAACACTCCGTCCGGCAAACACTCTGCCCGGCAAATACTCAGGCCGACAAACACTCCGTCCGGCAAACACACCGCCCGGCAAACACGCCGTCCGGCAAACACGCCGTCCGGCAAACACACCGTCCGGCAAACACTCCGTCCGGCAAAAACTCCGTCCGCCAAACACTCCATCCGCCAAACACTCTGTCCGTCAAACACACCGTCCGCAAAACATTCCATCTGCCAAACACTCCGTCCGACAAACACTCTGTCCGCCACACACTACGTCCGCCAAACACTTCATGCACCAAACAGTACGTCCGCCAAACACTACGTCCGCCAAACACTACGTCCGCCAAACAATCCGTCCGACAAACACACCGTCCGACAAACACACCGCCCGACAAACACTCTGTCCGACAAACACGCCGTCCAACAAACACGCCGTCCGACAAACACGCCTTCTGACAAACACGCCATCCGACAAACACGCCGTCCGACAAACACTCCGTCCACCGAACACTTCGTCCGACAATCAGTCCGTCCGCCAAACACTCCGTCCGCCAAACACACCCTCCGACAAACACCCCGTCCGATAAACACTCCATCCAACAAACACCCCGTCTGCCAAACACCCCGTCCGGCAGACAACCCGTCCGACAGACACTCCGTCCGACCGACACGCTGTCCGACAGACACGCCATCTGACAGACACGACGTCCGACAAACACTCTGTCCGAGAAACACTCCGTCCGGCAAACACTCCGTCCGCCAAACACGCCGGCCACCAAATACGCTGTCTGCCAAACACTCCGTCCGACAAAAACGCCGTCCATCAAACACGCCGTCCGACAAACACGCCTTCCGACAAACACGCCATCCGACAAACACGCCGTCTGACAAACATACCGTCTGACAAACACGCCGTCCGATAAACAGGCCGTCTGACAAACACGCCATCCGAGAAACACGCCGTCTGACAAACACGCCATCCGACAAACTCGCCGTCCGGGAAACGCTCCGTCCGACAAATGCACTGTCCAGCAAACACTCCATCCGGCAAACACTCCGTCCGACAAGCACACCATCTGTCAAACATTCCATCCGGCAAACACTCCGTCCGGCATAAAATCCGTCCGGCAATCACTCCGTCCGGCAAACACTCCAACCGGCAGCACTCCCTCCGGCATACACTCCGTCAGTCAAATACTCCATCCGACAAACAGTCCATCCGACAAACACTACGTCCGACAAACATTCCGTCCGACAAACACTCCGTCCGACAAACACACCATCCGACAAACACGCCGTCCGACAAACACGCCGTCCGACAAACACGCCGTCCGACAAACACGCCGTCCAAAAAACACTCCGTCCACCAAACACTCCATCCGGCAAACACTCCGTCCGGCAGCACTCCCTCCGGCATACACTCCATCAGTCAAACACTCCATCCGACAAACAGTCCATCCGACAAACACTACGTCCGACAAACACTCCGTCCGACAAACACTCCGTCCGACAAGCACTCCATCCGACAAACACTCTGCCCGACAAACACTCCGTCCGCCAAACACGCCGGCCACCAAACACGCCGTCTGCCAAACACGCCGTCCGACAAAAACGCCGTCCATCAAAGACGCCGTCCGACAAACACGCCTTCCGACAAACACGCCATCCGACAAACACGCCGTCCGACAAACATACCGTCCGACAAACACGCCGTCCGATAAACAGGCCGTCTGACAAACACGCCATCCGAGAAACACGCCGACCGACAAACACGCCATCCGACAAACACGCCGTCCGGGAAATGCTCCGTCCGACAAATGCACCGTCCAGCAAACACTCCGTCCGGCAAACACTCCGTCCGACAAGCACACCATCTGTCAAACATGCCATCCGGCAAACACTCCGTCCGGCATACACTCCGTCCGGCAATCACTCCGTCCGGCAAACACTCCATCCGGCAGCACTCCCTCCGGCATACACTCCATCAGTCAAACACTCCATCCGACAAACAGTCCATCCGACAAACACTACGTCCGACAAACACTCCGTCCGACAAACACTCCGTCCGACAAACACTCCATCCGACAAACACTCTGCCCGACAAACACGCCGTCCGACAAACACACCATCCGACAAACACGCCGTCCGACAAACACGCCGTCCGACAAACACGCCGTCCGACAAACACACCGTCCGAAAAACACTCCGTCCACCAAACACTCCATCCGACAATCAGTCCGTCCGCCAAACACTCCGTCCGCCAAACACTCCATCCACAAAACACTCCGTCCATCAAACAATCCGTCCGACAAACACTCCGTCCGACAAACACTCCGTCCGCCAAAGGCTCCGTCCGATAAACGCTCCGTCCGACAAACGCTCCGTCTGCCAAACGCTCCATCCGACAAACGCTCCGTCCGACAAATGCGCCATCATACAAACACTCTGTCTGACAAACACTCCATCCGACAAACACTCCGTCCGACAATCACGCCGTCCGACAATCACGCCGTCCGACAATCACGCCGTCCGACAAACACGCCGTCTGACAAACACGCCATCCGAGAACACGCTGACTGATAAATACGCAGTCCAACAAACACGCCATCCGACAAACACATCGTCCGAAAAACACGCCGTCCGGCAAACACGCCCTCTGGCAAGCACGCCACCGGGCAAACACGCCGCCCGGCAAACACGCCGCCCGGCAAACACACCACCCAGCAAGCATTCTATCCAGCAAACACACCCTCTGGCAAATATGCCGTCTGGCAAACACGCCCTCCGGCAAAAACTCCGTCCGGCAAACACTCCCTCCGGCAAAAGCTCCGTCCGGCAAACTCTCTGTCCAGCAAACACTACCTCTGGCAAACACGCCGTCCGACAAACACTCCATCCGGCAAACACTCCGTACACCATACACTCCATCCGTCAAACACTCTGTCCGCCAAACACTCCATCCGCCAAACACTCCGTCTGGCAAACACTCCAAACCCTCCGTCCGGCAAACACTCCATCCAGCAAACACTCCGTCTGGCAAATTTTCCGTCCGGCAAACACTCCGTCCGGCAATCACTCTGCCCGGCAAATACTCCGGCCGACAAACACTCCGTCTGGCAAACACTCCGCCCGGCTAACACGCCGTCCGGCAAACATGACGTCCGGCAAACACGCCGTCCGGCAAACACTCCGTCCGACAAACACTCCGTCCGACAAACACTCCGTCCGACAAACACTCCTCCACCAAACACTACGTCCGCCAAACAGTACGTCTGCCAAACACTACGTCCGACAAACACTCCGTCCGACAAACACACCGTCCGACAAAAACTCGGTCCGCCAAACACTCCTCCGCCAAACACTCCATCTGGCAAACACTCCAAACCCTCCGTCCGGCAAACACTCCATCCGGCAAACACTCCGTCTGGCAAACACTCCATCAGGCAAACACTCCGTCCGGCAAACACTCTGCCCGGCAAATACTCAGGCCGACAAACACTCTGTCCGGCAAACACATCGCCCGGCAAACACGCCGTCCGGCAAACACGCCGTCCGGCAAACACACCGTCCGACAAACACTCCATCCGACAAACACTCCATACACCATACACTCCATCCGACAAACACTCTGTCCGCCAAACACTCTGTCCGCCAAACACTCCATCTGGCAAAAACTCCAAACCCACCGTCCAGCAAACACTCCATCCGGCAAACACTCATTCTGGCAAACACTCCATCCGGCAAACACTTCGTCCGGCAAACACTCTGCTCGGCAAATACTCCGGCCGACAAACACTCCGTCCGGCAAATACTCTGCCCGGCAAACACGCTGTCCGGCAAACACGCCATCCGGCAAACACTCCGTCCGCCAAACACTCCGTCTGCCTAACACTCCGGCCACCAAACACTCCGTCCGACAAACACTCCGTCCGCCAAACACTATATGCGCCAAACAGTACGTCCGCCAAACACTACGTCCGCCAAACACTACGTCCGCCAAACAATCCGTCCGACAAACACACCGTCCGACAAACACACCGCCCGACAAACACTCTGTCCGACAAACACGCCGTCCGACAAACACGCCGTCCGACAAACACGCCGTCCGACAAAAACGCCGTCCATCAAAGACGCCGTCCGACAAACACACCGTCCGACAAACACACCGTCCGACAAAAACTCGGTCCGCCAAACACTCCTCCGCCAAACACTCAATCTGGCAAACACTCCAAACCCTCCGTCCGGCAAACACTCCATCCGGCAAACACTCCGTCTGGCAAACACTCCATCAGGCAAACACTCCGTCCGGCAAACACTCTGCCCGGCAAATACTCAGGCCGACAAACACTCCGTCCGGCAAACACTCCGCCCGCAAACACACCGTCCGGCAAACACGCCGTCCGGCAAACACTCCGTCCGGCAAACACTCCGTCCGCCAAACACTCCGTCCACCAAACACTCTGTCCGTCAAACACACCGTCCGCAAAACACTCCATCCGCCAAACACTCCGTCCGACAAACACTCTGTCCGCCACACACTACGTCCGCCAAACAGTACGTGCACCAAACACTACGTCTGCCAAACACTCCGTCCGACAAACACTCCGTACACCGTACACTCCATCCGTCAAACACTCTGTCCACCATACACTCCGTCCGCAAAACACTCTGTCTGGCAAACACTCCAAACCCTCTGTCCGGCAAACAATACCTCTGGCAAATACGCCGTCCGACAAACACTCCATCCGGCAAACACTCCATACACCATACACTCCATCCGTCAAACACTCTGTCCGCCACACACTACATCCGCCAAACACTACATGCGCCAAACAGTACGTCCGCCAAACACTACGTCTGCCAAACACTACGTCCGCCAAACAATCCGTCCGACAAACACACCGTCCGACAAACACACCGCCCGACAAACACTCTGTCCGACAAACACGCCGTCCGACAAACACGCCGTCCGACAAACATGCCTTCCGACAAACACGCCATCCGACAAAAACGCCGTCCGACAAACACTCCGTCCACCGAACACTTCGTCCGACAATCAGTCCGTCCGCCAAACTCTCCGTCCGCCAAACACTCCCTCCGACAAACACCCCGTCCGATAAACACTCCGTCCAACAAACACCCCGTCTGCCAAACACCCCGTCCGGCAGACAACCCGTCCGACAGACACTCCGTCCGACCGACACGCCGTCCGACAGACACGCCGTCGATAGACACGCCGTCCGACAGACACTCCGTCCGACAAACACTCTGTCCGAGAAACACTCCATCCGGCAAACACACCGTCCGCCAAATACGCCGGCCACCAAACACGCCGTCTGCCAAACACGCCGTCCGACAAACACGCCGTCCAACAAACACGCCGTCCGACAAACACGCCTTCCGACAAACACGCCATCCGACAAACACGCCGTCCGACAAACACACCATCCGACAAACACGCCGTCCGATAAACAGGCCGTCCGACAAACACGCCATCCGAGAAACACGCCGTCCGACAAAAACGCCGTCCGACAAACACGCCGTCCGGGAAACGCTCCGTCCGGCAAATGCACCATCCAGCAAACATTCCGTCCGGCAAACACTCCGTCCGACAAACAGTCCATCCGACAAACACTACGTCCAACAAACACTCCGTCCGACAAACACTCCATCCGACAAACACTCCATCCGACAAACACTGCGTCCGGCAAATACGCCGTCCGACAAACACACCATCCGACAAACACGCCGTCCGACAAACACGCCGTCCGACAAACACGCCGTCCGACAAACACGCCGTCCGAAAAACACTCCGTCCACCAAACACTCCATCCGACAATCAGTCCGTCCGCCAAACACTCCGTCCGCCAAACACTCCATCCACAAAACACTCCCTCCGACAAACACTCCGTCCGTCAAACACACCGTCCGGCAAACACTCCGTCCGGCAAACACTCCATCCGGCAAACACTCCGTCTGGCAAACACTCCGTCCGGCAAACACTCCCTCCGGCATACACTCCATCCGTCAAACAATCCGTCCGACAAACACTCCGTCCGACAAACACTCCGTCCGACAAACACTCCGTCCGACAAACACTCCGTCCGCCAAAGGCTCCATCCGATAAACGCTCCGTCCGACAAACGCTCCGTCTGCCAAACGCTCCATCCGACAAACGCTCCGTCCGACAAATGCGCCATCCGACAAACACTCTGTCCGACAAACACTCCATCCGACAAACACTCCGTCCGACAATCACGCCGTCCGACAATCACGCCGTCCGACAATCACGCCGTCCGACAAACACGCCGTCCGACAAACACGCCGTCCGAGAAACACGCCGACTGATAAATACGCAGTCCAACAAACACGCCATCCGACAAACATGGCGTCCGACAAACACGCCGTCCGGCAAACACGCCCTCTGGCAAGCACGCCACTGGGCAAACACGCCGCCCGGCAAACACGCTGCCCGGCAAACACACCACCCGGCAAGCATGCCGTCCGGGAAACACGCCCTCTGGCAAATATGCCATCTGGCAAACACGCCCTCTGGCAAAAACTCCATCCGGCAAACACACCCTCCGGCAAAAGCTCCGTCCGGCAAACACTCTGTCCAGCAAACACTACCTCCGGCAAACACGCCGTCCGACAAACACTCCATCCGGCAAACACTCCGTACACCATACACTCCATCCGTCAAACACTCTGTCCGCCAAACACTCCGTCCGCCAAACACTCCGTCTGGCAAACACTCCAAACCCTCCGTCCGGCAAACACTCCATTCAGTAAACACTCCGTCTGGCAAACCTTCCGTCCGGCAAGCACTCCGTCCGGCAAACACTCTGCCCGGCAAATACTCCGGCCGACAAACACTCCGTCTGGCAAACACTCCACCCGGCTAACACGCCGTGCGGCAAACATGCCGTCCGGCAAACACGCCGTCCGGCAAACACTCCGTCCGTCAAACACTCCGTCCGACAAACACTCCGTCCGACAAACACTCCGTCCGACAAACAATCCTCCGCCAAACACTACGTCCGCCAAACAGTACGTCTGCCAAACACTACGTCCGACAAACACTCCGTCCGACAAACACACCGTCTGACAAAAACTCGGTCCGCCAAACACTCCTCCGCCAAACACTCCATCTGGCAAACACTCCAAACCCTCCGTCCGGCAAACACTCCATCCGGCAAACACTCCATCTGGCAAACACTCCATCAGGCAAACACTCCGTCCGGCAAACACTCTGCCCGGCAAATACTCAGGCTGACAAACACTCCGTCCGGCAAACACACCGCCCGGCAAACACGCCGTCCGGCAAACACGCCGTCCGGCAAACACACCGTCCGGCAAACACTCCATCCGGCAAAAACTCCGTCCGCCAAACACTCCATCCGCCAAACACTCTGTCCGTCAAACACACCCTCCGCAAAACATTCCATCCGCCAAACACTCCGTCCGACAAACACTCTGTCCGCCACACACTACGTCCGCCAAACACTACATGCACCAAACAGCACGTCCGCCAAACACTACGTCCGCCAAACACTACGTCCGCCAAACAATCCGTCCGACAAACACACCGTCTGCCAAACGCTCCATCCGACAAACGCTCCGTCCGACAAATGCTCCGTCTGCCAAACGCTCCATCCAACAAACGCTCCGTCCGACAAATGCGCCATCATACAAACACTCTGTTCGACAAACACTCCATCCGACAAACACTCCATCCGACAATCACGCCTTCCGACAATCACGCCGTCCGACAATCACGCCGTCCGACAAACTCGCCGTCCGACAAACACGCCGTCCGAGAAACACGCCGACTGATAAATACGCAGTCCAACAAACACGCCATCTGACAAACACAGCATCCGACAAACACGCCGTCCGGCAAACATGCCCTCTGGCAAGCACGCCACCGGGCAAACACGCCGCCCGGCAAACACGCCGCCCGGCAAACACACCACCCGGCAGGCATTCCATCCGGCAAACACACCCTCTGGCAAATATGCCGTCTGGCAAACACGCCCTCCGGCAAAAACTCGGTCCGGCAAACACTCCCTCCGGCAAAAGCTCCGTCCGGCAAACACTCTGTCCAGCAAACACTACCTCTGGCAAACACGCCGTCCGACAAACACTCCATCCGGCAAACACTCCATACACCATACACTCCATCCGTCAAACACTCTGTCCGCCAAACACTCCGTCCGCCAAACACTCCGTCTGGCAAACACTCCAAACCCTCTGTCCGGCAAACACTCCATCCAGCAAACACACCGTCTGGCAAATCTTCCGTCCGACAAACACTCCATCCGGCAAACACTCTGCCCGGCAAATACTCCGGCCGACAAACACTCCGTCCGACAAACACTCCGTCCGCCAAACACTACGTCCACCAAACAGTACGTCTGCCAAACACTACGTCCGACAAGCACTCCGTCCGACAAACACACCGTCCGACAAAAACTCGGTCCGCCAAACACTCCTCCGCCAAACACTCCATCTGGCAAACACTCCAAACCCTCTGTCCGGCAAACACTCCATCCGGCAAACACTCCGTCCGGCAAACACTCCATCCGGCAAACACTCCGTCTGGCAAACACTCCGTCCGGCAAACACTCCCTCCGGCATACACTCCATCCGTCAAACAATCCGTCCGACAAACACTCCGTCCGACAAACACTCTGTCCGACAAACACTCCGTCCGCCAAAGGCTCCGTCCGATAAACGCTCCGTCCGACAAACGCTCCGTCTGCCAAACACTCCATCCGACAAACGCTCCGTCCGACAAATGCGCCATCCGACAAACACTCTGTCCGACAAACACTCCATCCGACAAACACTCCGTCGGACAATCACGCCGTCCGACAAACACGCCGTCCGAGAAACACGCCGACTGATAAATACGCAGTCCAACAAACACGCCATCCGACAAACACGGCGTCCGACAAACACGCCGTCCGGCAAACACGCCCTCTGGCAAGCACGCCACCGGGCAAACACGCCGCCCGGCAAACATGCCGCCTGGCAAACACACCACCCGGCAAGCATGCCGTCCGGCAAACACGCCCTCTGGCAAATATGCCGTCTGGCAAACACGCCCTCTGGCAAAAACTCCGTCCGGCAAACACTCCCTCCGGCAAAAGCTCCGTCCGGCAAACTCTCTGTCCAGCAAACACTACCTCTGGCAAACACGCCGTCCGACAAACACTCCATCCGGCAAACACTCCATCCACCAAACACTCCATCCGACAATCAGTCCGTCCGCCAAACACTCCGTCCGGCAAACACTCCGTCCGGCAAACACTCCATCCGGCAAACACTCCGTCTGGCAAACACTCCGTCCGGCAAACACTCCCTCCGGCATACACTCCATCCGTCAAACAATCCGTCCGACAAACACTCCGTCCGACAAACACTCCGTCCGCCAAAGGCTCCGTCCGATAAACGCTCCGTCCGACAAACGCTCCGTCTGCCAAACACTCCATCCGACAAACGCTCCGTCCGACAAATGCGCCATCCGACAAACACTCTGTCCGACAAACACTCCATCCGACAAACACTCCGTCCGACAATCACGCCGTCCGACAATCACGCCGTCCGACAATCACGCCGTCCGACAAACATGCCGTCCAACAAACACGCCGTCCGAGAAACACGCCGACTGATAAATACGCAGTCCAACAAACACGCCATCCGACAAACACGGCGTCCGACAAACACGCCGTCCGGCAAACACGCCCTCTGGCAAGCACGCCACCGGGCAAACACGCCGCCCGGCAAACACGCCGCCCAGCAAACACACCACCCGGCAAGCATGCCATCCAGCAAACACGCCCTCTGGCAAATATGCCATCTGGCAAACACGCCCTCTGGCAAAAACTCCGTCCGGCAAACACTCCCTCCGGCAAAAGCTCCGTCCGGCAAACACTCTGTCCAGCAAACACTACCTCTGGCAAACACGCCGTCCGACAAACACTCCATCCGGCAAACACTCCGTACACCATACACTCCATCCGTCAAACACTCTGTCCGCCAAACACTCCGTCCGCCAAACACTCCGTCTGGCAAACACTCCAAACCCTCCGTCTGGCAAACACTCCATCCAGCAAACACTCCGTCTGGCAAACCTTCCGTCCGGCAAACACTCCGTCCGGCAAACACTCCGTCCGGCAAACACACCGCCCGGCAAACACACCATCCGGCAAACACGCCGTCCGGCAAACACTCCGTCCGGCAAAAACTCCGTCCGCCAAACACTCCATCCGCCAAACACTCCGTCCGCCAAACACTCCGTCTGGCAAACACTCCAAACCCTCCGTCCGGCAAACACTCCATCCAGCAAACACTCCGTCTGGCAAACCTTCCGTCCGGCAAACACTCCGTCCGGCAAACACTCTGCCCGGCAAATACTCCGGCCGACAAACACTCCGTCTGGCAAACACTCCGCCCGGCTAACATGCCGTCCGGCAAACATGCCGTCCGGCAAACACGCCATCCGGCAAACACTCCGTCCGGCAAACACTCCGTCCGACAAACACTCCATCCGACAAACACTCCGTCCGACAAACACTCCTCCGCCAAACACTACGTCCGCCAAACAGTACGTCTGCCAAACACTACGTCCGACAAACACTCCGTCCGACAAACACACCGTCCGACAAAAACTCGGTCCGCCAAACACTCCTCCGCCAAACACTCCATCTGGCAAACACTCCAAACCCTCCGTCCGGCAAACACTCCATCCGGCAAACACTCCGTCTGGCAAACACTCCATCAGGCAAACACTCCGTCCGGCAAACACTCTGCCCGGCAAATACTCAGGCCGACAAACACACCGTCCGGCAAACACACCGCCCGGCAAACACGCCGTCCGGCAAACACGCCGTCCGGCAAACACACCGTCCGGCAAACACTCCGTCCGGCAAAAACTCCGTCCGCCAAACACTCCATCCGCCAAACACTCTGTCCGTCAAACACACCGTCCGCAAAACATTCCATCTGCCAAACACTCCGTCCGACAAACACTCTGTCCGCCACACACTACGTCCGCCAAACACTTCATGCACCAAACAGTACGTCCGCCAAACACTACGTCCGCCAAACACTACGTCCGCCAAACAATCCGTCCGACAAACACACCGTCCGACATACACACCGCCCGACAAACACTCTGTCCGACAAACACGCCGTCCAACAAACACGCCGTCCGACAAACACGCCTTCTGACAAACACGCCATCCGACAAACACGCCGTCCGACAAACACTCCGTCCACCGAACACTTCGTCCGACAATCAGTCCGTCCGCCAAACACTCCGTCCGCCAAACACACCCTCCGACAAACACCCCGTCCGATAAACACTCCATCCAACAAACACCCCGTCTGCCAAACACCCCGTCCGGCAGACAACCCGTCCGACAGACACTCTGTCCGACCGACACGCTGTCCGACAGACACGCCGTCTGACAGACACGACGTCCGACAAACACTCTGTCCGAGAAACACTCCGTCCGGCAAACACTCCGTCCGCCAAACACGCCGGCCACCAAATACGCTGTCTGCCAAACACGCCGTCCGACAAAAACGCCGTCCATCAAACACGCCGTCCGACAAACACGCCTTCCGACAAACACGCCATCCGACAAACACGCCGTCTGACAAACATACCGTCTGACAAACACGCCGTCCGATAAACAGGCCGTCTGACAAACACGCCATCCGAGAAACACGCCGTCTGACAAACACGCCATCCGACAAACTCGCCGTCCGGGAAACGCTCCGTCCGACAAATGCACCGTCCAGCAAACACTCCATCCGGCAAACACTCCGTCCGACAAGCACACCATCTGTCAAACATTCCATCCGGCAAACACTCCGTCCGGCATAAAATCCGTCCGGCAATCACTCCGTCCGGCAAACACTCCAACCGGCAGCACTCCCTCCGGCATACACTCCGTCAGTCAAATACTCCATCCGACAAACAGTCCATCCGACAAACACTACGTCCGACAAACATTCCGTCCGACAAACACTCCGTCCGACAAACACACCATCCGACAAACACGCCGTCCGACAAACACGCCGTCCGACAAACACGCCGTCCGACAAACACGCCGTCCAAAAAACACTCCGTCCACCAAACACTCCATCCGACAATCAGTCCGTCCGCCAAACACTCCGTCCGCCAAACACTCCGTCCACAAAACACTCCCTCCGACAAACACTCCGTCCGTCAAACACACCGTCCGGCAAACACTCCGTCCGGCAAACACTCCATCCGCCAAACACTCCATCTGGCAAACACTCTGTCCGGCAAACACTCCCTCCGGCATACACTCCGTCCGTCAAACAATCCGTCCGACAAACACTCCGTCCGACAAACACTCCGTCCGACAAACACTCCGTCCGCCAAAGGCTCCGTCCGATAAACGCTCCGTCCGACAAACGCTCCATCTGCCAAACACTCCATCCGGCAAACGCTCCGTCCGACAAATGCGCCATCATACAAACACTCTGTCCGACAAACACTGCATCCGACAAACACTCCGTCTGACAATCACGCCGTCCGACAATCACGCCGTCCGACAATCACGCCGTCCGACAAACACGCCGTCCGACAAACATGCCGTCCGAGAAACACGCCGACTGATAAATACGCAGTCCAACAAACACGCCATCCGACAAACACAGCATCCGACAAACACGCCGTCCGGCAAACACGCCCTCTGGCAAGCACGACACCGGGCAAACACGACACCCGGCAAACACGCCGCCCGGCAAACACATCACCCGGCAAGCATTCCATCCGGCAAACACACCCTCTGGCAAATATGCAGTCTGGCAAACACGCCCTCCGGCAAAAGCTCCGTCCGGCAAACACTCTGTCCAGCAAACACTACCTCTGGCAAACACGCCGTCCGACAAACACTCCATCCGGCAAACACTCCATACACCATACACTCCATCCGTCAAACACTCTGTCCGCCAAACACTCCTTCCGCCAAACACTCCGTCTGGCAAACACTCCAAACCCTCCGTCCGGCAAACACTCCATCCAGCAAACACTCCGTCTGGCAAACATTCCGTCCGGCAAACACTCCGTCCGGCAAACACTCTGCCCGGCAAATACTCCGGCTGACAAACACTCCGTCTGGCAAACACTCCGCCCGGCTAACACGCCGTCCAGCAAACATGACGTCCGGCAAACACGCCGTCCGGCAAAAACTCCGTCCGGCAAACACTCCGTCCGACAAACACTCCGTCCGACAAACACTCCGTCTGACAAACACTCCTCCGCCAAAAACTACGTCTGCCAAACAGTACGTCTGCCAAACACTACGTCCGACAAACACTCCGTCCGACAAACACACCGTCCAATAAAAACTCGGTCTGCCAAACACTCCTCCGCCAAACACTTCATCTGGCAAACACTCCAAACCCTCCGTCCGGCAAACACTCCATCCGGCAAACACTCTGTCTGGCAAACACTCCATCAGGCAAACACTCCGTCCGGCAAACACTCTGCCCGGCAAATACTCAGGCCGACAAACACTCTGTCCGGCAAACACACCACCCGGCAAACACGCCGTCCGGCAAACACGCCATCCGGCAAACACACCGTCCGGCAAACACTCCATCCGGCAAACACTCCGTCCGCCAAACACTCCGTCCGCCAAACACACTGTCCGTCAAACACACCGTCTGCAAAACACTCCACCCGCCAAACACTCCATCCGACAAACACTCTGTCTGCCACACACTACGTCCGCCAAACAGTACGTGCGCCAAACACTACGTCCGCCAAACACTCCGTCCGACAAACACTCCGTACACCGTACACTCCATCCGTCAAACACTCTGTCCGCCATACACACCGTCCGCAAAACACTCTGTCTGGCAAACACTCCAAACCCTCTGTCCGGCAAACAATACCTCTGGCAAATACGCCGTCCGACAAACACTCCATCCGGCAAACACTCCATACACCATACACTCCATCCGTCAAACACTCTGTCCGCCAAACACTCCGTCCGCCAAACACTCCATCTGGCAAACACTCCAAACCCTCCGTCCAGCAAACACTCCATCCAGCAAACACTCCGTCTGGCAAATACTCCGTCCGGCAAACAATCCGTCCGGAAAAAACTCTGCCCGGCAAATACTCCGGCCGACAAACACTCCGTCCGGCAAACACTCTGTCCGGCAAACACGCCGTCCGGCAAACACGCCGTCCGGCAAACACTCTGTCCGCCAAACACTCCGTCCGGCAAACACTCCGTCCGCCAAACACTCCGTCCACCAAGCACTCCATCCGCCAATAACTCCGTCCGACAAACACACCATCCGACAAACACTCCGTCCGCCAAACACTATGCCCGCCAAACAGTACGTCTGCCAAACACTACGTCCGACAAACACTCCGTCCAACAAACACACCGTCCGACAAAAACTCGGTCCGCCAAACACTCCTCCGCCAAACACTCCATCTGGCAAACACTCCAAACCCTCCGTCCGGCAAACACTCCATCCGGCAAACACTCCGTCTGGCAAACACTCCATCAGGCAAACACACCGTCCGGCAAACACTCTGCCCGGCAAATACTCAGGCCGACAAACACTCCGTCCGGCAAACACACCGCCCGGCAAACACGCCGTCCGGCAAACACGCCGTCCGGCAAACACACCGTCCGGCAAACACTCCGTCCGGCAAACACTCCGTCCGCCAAACACTCCGTCCGCCAAACACTCTGTCCGTCAAACACACCATCCGCAAAACACTCCATCCGCCAAACACTCCGTCCGACAAACACTCTGTCCGCCACACACTACGTCCGCCAAACAGTACGTGCGCCAAACACTACGTCCGCCAAACACTCCGTCCGACAAACACTCCGTACACCGTACACTCCATCCGTCAAACACTCTGTCCGCCATACACACCGTCCGCAAAACACTCTGTCTGGCAAACACTCCAAACCCTCTGTCCGGCAAACAATACCTCTGGCAAATACGCCGTCCGACAAACACTCCATCCGGCAAACACTCCATACACCATACACTCCATCCGTCAAACACTCTGTCCGCCAAACACTCCGTCCGCCAAACACTCCATCTGGCAAACACTCCAAACCCTCCGTCCGGCAAACACTCCATCCAGCAAACACTCCATCTGGCAAATACTCCGTCCGGCAAACAATCCGTCCGGAAAAAACTCTGCCCGGCAAACACTCTGTCCGGCAAACACTCCGTCCGGCAAACACTCCGTCCGCCAAACACTCCGTCCACCAAGCACTCCGTCCGCCAATAACTCCGTCCGACAAACACACCGTCCGACAAACACTCCGTCCGCCAAACACTATGCCCGCCAAACAGTACGTCTGCCAAACACTACGTCCACCAAACACTCCGGCCTAGAAATTCACTGGCCTTAGCGCCGCTTTTGAGGCGCTAGAGGGCCTAGCGCCGAAGTTATGGCCAGTTTAGAAATTGACAGGGGCCCTAAATCGGCGTTAGGCCGGTAGCGCTGCGCTGGCACCGATGACGTCATCGGTGTGCGCAGCGTCCCGGTTGCCATGGTAACCCGCCCGAACTCGGAAATTGAGTTTCGGCCGCCTCGCCCGTGGCAGCCGCAAGCAACGTTCTGGCAGAGGTGCCTTACAGAACTTTGCGCCGGCGCATTAAAGGCCCCGCGGCGTCCGGCCGCTTTCCCGCCAGCCGCCTGGCCGCAGCTCCCTCCCCGGACTTCCCCCCCCCCGGAACAGAACCAAGCCCGGCACTTGTCCGAGGTGCCGGGCTCATTTTTAAAAAGATTATCGCGGGCCGCGGTCGGGTGCAGGCAGCTCCTCCTTAACGGAAGGAGGAGGCCTGCACTTCCCGAGCCTGCCGAACCGCAGCGGGCACCGCAGCGCCGGCATAGTGCCGCAATGCAGCGCGTGGCGCCAGTTTTGAGGCGCTGAGACCCTCAGTAGCGCCGGCAGCCGTTGGGCCCGGCGCTACTGAATTTTTGGCGTGCGCAGGGGGACTTAGCGCCGGCACTAACTTCCGGCGCTAAAGCCCTCGCTGCGCCAAAACCGAATTTCTAGGCCTCCGTCTGACAAACACTCCGTCCGACAAACACACCGTCCGACAAAAACTCTTTCCGACAAACACGCCGTCTGACAAACACGCTGTCCGACAAATACGCCGTCCGACAAACACACCGTACGACAAACACGCCGTCTGACAAACACACCGTCCGACAAACACGCCATCCGACAAACACGCCATCCGACAAACACGCCGTCCGACAAACACGCCGTCCGACAAACACGCCGTCCGACGAACACTCCATCCACCAAACACTCCGTCCGACAATCAGTCTGTCTGCCAAACACTCCGTCCGCCAAATACTCCGTCCGCCAAACACACCCTCCGACAAGCACGCCGTCTGTCAAACACGCCGTCCGGCAAACACTCTGACCCTGAAGCACTCCATCCGGCAAACAATCCATCCAGCAAACACTCCAACCGGCAAACACTCCGTCCAACAAACACTCCGTCCAACAAACACTCCGTCCGAAAAACAATCCGTCCGACAAACACGCCATCCGACAAACACTCCGTCCGCCAAACACTCCGTCCGCCAAACACTCCGTCCACCAAACACTCCATCCGAGAAACACTCGGTCTGAAAAACACTCCGTCCGTCAAACACTCTGTCCGACAAACACTCTGTCCGACAAACACTCCGTCCAAAAAAAACACCGTCCGACAAAAACTCCGTCCGACAAACACTCCGTCTGACAAACACGCAGTCCGACAAACACGACGTCCGTCAAACACTCCGTCCGCCAAACACTCCGTCCGCCAAACACTCCGTCCGACAGTCACTCCATCCGACAGACACTCCGTCCGACAGATACTCCTTCCGACAGACACTCCGTCCGACAGACACTCGTCAGACAGACACTCCGTCCGACAGACACTCCATCCGACTAACACTCCGTCCGACAAACACGCCGTACGGCAAACACGCCGTCCGACAGACACGCCGTCTGACAAACACGCCGTCCGACAAACACTCCATCCGACTAACACTCCGTCCGACAAAAACTCCGTCCGACAAACACTCCATCCAACAAATACTATGTCTGCCAAACACTCCGTCCGACAAACACGCCGACCAACAAACACGCCGTCAGACAAACACGCCATCCGACAAACACACCGTCCGACAAACACGCCGTCCGACAAACATGCCGTCCGACAAACAATCCTTCCGACAAACACGCCGTTCGACAAACACGCCATCCGACAAACACGCCATCCGACAAACACGGCGTCCAACAAACACAGCGTCCGACAAACACGCCGTCCGGCAAATACGCCGTCCAAGAAACATGCCGACGGAGAAACACGGCGTCCGACATAAACTCCGTCCGCCATACACTCCGTCCGACAGTCACTCCATCCGACAGACACTCCGTCCGACAGACACTCGTCCGACAGACACTCCGTCCGACAGACACTCCGTCCGACAGACACATCGTCCAACAGACACGCAATCCGACAGACACTGCATCCGACTAACACACCGTCCAACAAACACGCCGTACGGCAAACACGCCGTCCGACAGACACGCCGTCCAAGAAAAACGCCGTCTGACAAACACGCCATCCGACAAACTCGCCGTCCGGGAAACGCTCCGTCCGACAAATGCACCGTCCAGCAAACACTCCATCCGGCAAACACTCCGTCCGACAAGCACACCATCTGTCAAACATTCCATCCGGCAAACACTCCGTCCGGCATAAAATCCGTCCGGCAATCACTCCGTCCGGCAAACACTCCAACCGGCAGCACTCCCTCCGGCATACACTCCGTCAGTCAAATACTCCATCCGACAAACAGTCCATCCGACAAACACTACGTCCGACAAACATTCCGTCCGACAAACACTCCGTCCGACAAACACACCATCCGACAAACACGCCGTCCGACAAACACGCCGTCCGACAAACACGCCGTCCGACAAACACGCCGTCCAAAAAACACTCCGTCCACCAAACACTCCATCCGACAATCAGTCCGTCCGCCAAACACTCCGTCCGCCAAACACTCCGTCCACAAAACACTCCCTCCGACAAACACTCCGTCCGTCAAACACACCGTCCGGCAAACACTCCGTCCGGCAAACACTCCATCCGCCAAACACTCCATCTGGCAAACACTCTGTCCGGCAAACACTCCCTCCGGCATACACTCCGTCCATCAAACAATCCGTCCGACAAACACTCCGTCCGACAAACACTCCGTCCGACAAACACTCCGTCCGCCAAAGGCTCCGTCCGATAAACGCTCCGTCCGACAAACGCTCCATCTGCCAAACACTCCATCCGGCAAACGCTCCGTCCGACAAATGCGCCATCATACAAACACTCTGTCCGACAAACACTGCATCCGACAAACACTCCGTCTGACAATCACGCCGTCCGACAATCACGCCGTCCGACAATCACGCCGTCCGACAAACACGCCGTCCGACAAACATGCCGTCCGAGAAACACGCCGACTGATAAATACGCAGTCCAACAAACACGCCATCCGACAAACACAGCATCCGACAAACACGCCGTCCGGCAAACACGCCCTCTGGCAAGCACGACACCGGGCAAACACGACACCCGGCAAACACGCCGCCCGGCAAACACATCACCCAGCAAGCATTCCATCCGGCAAACACACCCTCTGGCAAATATGCCGTCTGGCAAACACGCCCTCCGGCAAAAGTTCCGTCCGGCAAACACTCTGTCCAGCAAACACTACCTCTGGCAAACACGCCGTCCGACAAACACTCCATCCGGCAAACACTCCGTACACCATACACTCCATCCGTCAAACACTCTGTCCGCCAAACACTCCTTCCGCCAAACACTCCGTCTGGCAAACACTCCAAACCCTCCGTCCGGCAAACACTCCATCCAGCAAACACTCCGTCTGGCAAACATTCCGTCCGGCAAACACTCCGTCCGGCAAACACTCTGCCCGGCAAATACTCCGGCTGACAAACACTCCGTCTGGCAAACACTCCGCCCGGCTAACACGCCGTCCAGCAAACATGCCGTCCGGCAAACACGCCGTCCGGCAAAAACTCCGTCCGGCAAACACTCCGTCCGACAAACACTCCGTCCGACAAACACTCCGTCTGACAAACACTCCTCCGCCAAAAACTACGTCTGCCAAACAGTACGTCTGCCAAACACTACGTCCGACAAACACTCCGTCCGACAAACACACCGTCCAATAAAAACTCGGTCCGCCAAACACTCCTCCGCCAAACACTCCATCTGGCAAACACTCCAAACCCTCCGTCCGGCAAACACTCCATCCGGCAAACACTCTGTCTGGCAAACACTCCATCAGGCAAACACTCCGTCCGGCAAACACTCTGCCCGGCAAATACTCAGGCCGACAAACACTCTGTCCGGCAAACACACCACCCGGCAAACACGCCGTCCGGCAAACACGCCATCCGGCAAACACACCGTCCGGCAAACACTCCATCCGGCAAACACTCCGTCCGCCAAACACTCCGTCCGCCAAACACACTGTCCGTCAAACACACCGTCTGCAAAACACTCCACCCGCCAAACACTCCATCCGACAAACACTCTGTCT
Organism: Somniosus microcephalus; assembly: GCF_052327205.1. Taxonomy (NCBI): domain Eukaryota; kingdom Metazoa; phylum Chordata; class Chondrichthyes; order Squaliformes; family Somniosidae; genus Somniosus; species Somniosus microcephalus. The sequence continues at coordinate 446,790 of NW_028225298.1, forward strand.
GCCACACACTACGTCCGCCAAACAGTACGTGCGCCAAACACTACGTCCGCCAAACACTCCGTCCGACAAACACTCCGTACACCGTACACTCCATCCGTCAAACACTCTGTCCGCCATACACACCGTCCGCAAAACACTCTGTCTGGCAAACACTCCAAACCCTCTGTCCGGCAAACAATACCTCTGGCAAATACGCCGTCCGACAAACACTCCATCCGGCAAACACTCCATACACCATACACTCCATCCGTCAAACACTCTGTCCGCCAAACACTCCGTCCGCCAAACACTCCATCTGGCAAACACTCCAAACCCTCCGTCCGGCAAACACTCCATCCAGCAAACACTCCGTCTGGCAAATACTCCGTCCGGCAAACAATCCGTCCGGAAAAAACTCTGCCCGGCAAATACTCCGGCCGACAAACACTCCGTCCGGCAAACACTCTGTCCGGCAAACACGCCGTCCGGCAAACACGCCGTCCGGCAAACACTCTGTCCGCCAAACACTCCGTCCAGCAAACACTCCGTCCGCCAAACACTCCGTCCACCAAGCACTCCATCCGCCAATAACTCCGTCCGACAAACACACCATCCGACAAACACTCCGTCCGCCAAACACTATGCCCGCCAAACAGTACGTCTGCCAAACACTACGTCCGACAAACACTCCGTCCAACAAACACACCGTCCGACAAAAACTCGGTCCGCCAAACACTCCTCCGCCAAACACTCCATCTGGCAAACACTCCAAACCCTCCGTCCGGCAAACACTCCATCCGGCAAACACTCCGTCTGGCAAATACTCCATCAGGCAAACACACCGTCCGGCAAACACTCTGCCCGGCAAATACTCAGGCCGACAAACACTCCGTCCGGCAAACACACCGCCCGGCAAACACGCCGTCCGGCAAACACGCCGTCCGGCAAACACACCGTCCGGCAAACACTCCGTCCGGCAAACACTCCGTCCGCCAAACACTCCGTCCGCCAAACACTCTGTCCGTCAAACACACCATCCGCAAAACACTCCATCCGCCAAACACTCCGTCCGACAAACACTCTGTCCGCCACACACTACGTCCGCCAAACAGTACGTGCGCCAAACACTACGTCCGCCAAACACTCCGTCCGACAAACACTCCGTACACCGTACACTCCATCCGTCAAACACTCTGTCCGCCATACACACCGTCCGCAAAACACTCTGTCTGGCAAACACTCCAAACCCTCTGTCCGGCAAACAATACCTCTGGCAAATACGCCGTCCGACAAACACTCCATCCGGCAAACACTCCATACACCATACACTCCATCCGTCAAACACTCTGTCCGCCAAACACTCCGTCCGCCAAACACTCCATCTGGCAAACACTCCAAACCCTCCGTCCGGCAAACACTCCATCCAGCAAACACTCCATCTGGCAAATACTCCGTCCGGCAAACAATCCGTCCGGAAAAAACTCTGCCCGGCAAACACTCTGTCCGGCAAACACTCCGTCCGGCAAACACTCCGTCCGCCAAACACTCCGTCCACCAAGCACTCCGTCCGCCAATAACTCCGTCCGACAAACACACCGTCCGACAAACACTCCGTCCGCCAAACACTATGCCCGCCAAACAGTACGTCTGCCAAACACTACGTCCACCAAACACTCCGGCCTAGAAATTCACTGGCCTTAGCGCCGCTTTTGAGGCGCTAGAGGGCCTAGCGCCGAAGTTATGGCCAGTTTAGAAATTGACAGGGGCCCTAAATCGGCGTTAGGCCGGTAGCGCTGCGCTGGCACCGATGACGTCATCGGTGTGCGCAGCGTCCCGGTTGCCATGGTAACCCGCCCGAACTCGGAAATTGAGTTTCGGCCGCCTCGCCCGTGGCAGCCGCAAGCAACGTTCTGGCAGAGGTGCCTTACAGAACTTTGCGCCGGCGCATTAAAGGCCCCGCGGCGTCCGGCCGCTTTCCCGCCAGCCGCCTGGCCGCAGCTCCCTCCCCAGACTTCCCCCCCCCCGGAACAGAACCAAGCCCGGCACTTGTCCGAGGTGCCGGGCTCATTTTTAAAAAGATTATCGCGGGCCGCGGTCGGGTGCAGGCAGCTCCTCCTTAACGGAAGGAGGAGGCCTGCACTTCCCGAGCCTGCCGAACCGCAGCGGGCACCGCAGCGCCGGCATAGTGCCGCAATGCAGCGCGTGGCGCCAGTTTTGAGGCGCTGAGACCCTCAGTAGCGCCGGCAGCCGTTGGGCCCGGCGCTACTGAATTTTTGGCGTGCGCAGGGGGACTTAGCGCCGGCACTAACTTCCGGCGCTAAAGCCCTCGCTGCGCCAAAACCGAATTTCTAGGCCTCCGTCTGACAAACACTCCGTCCGACAAACACACCGTCCGACAAAAACTCTTTCCGACAAACACGCCGTCTGACAAACACGCTGTCCGACAAATACGCCGTCCGACAAACACACCGTACGACAAACACGCCGTCTGACAAACACACCGTCCGACAAACACGCCATCCGACAAACACGCCATCCGACAAACACGCCGTCCGACAAACACGCCGTCCGACAAACACGCCGTCCGACGAACACTCCATCCACCAAACACTCCGTCCGACAATCAGTCTGTCTGCCAAACACTCCGTCCGCCAAATACTCCGTCCGCCAAACACACCCTCCGACAAGCACGCCGTCTGTCAAACACGCCGTCCGGCAAACACTCTGACCCTGAAGCACTCCATCCGGCAAACAATCCATCCAGCAAACACTCCAACCGGCAAACACTCCGTCCAACAAACACTCCGTCCAACAAACACTCCGTCCGAAAAACAATCCGTCCGACAAACACGCCATCCGACAAACACTCCGTCCGCCAAACACTCCGTCCGCCAAACACTCCGTCCACCAAACACTCCATCCGAGAAACACTCGGTCTGAAAAACACTCCGTCCGTCAAACACTCTGTCCGACAAACACTCTGTCCGACAAACACTCCGTCCAAAAAAAACACCGTCCGACAAAAACTCCGTCCGACAAACACTCCGTCTGACAAACACGCAGTCCGACAAACACGACGTCCGTCAAACACTCCGTCCGCCAAACACTCCGTCCGCCAAACACTCCGTCCGACAGTCACTCCATCCGACAGACACTCCGTCCGACAGATACTCCTTCCGACAGACACTCCGTCCGACAGACACTCGTCAGACAGACACTCCGTCCGACAGACACTCCATCCGACTAACACTCCGTCCGACAAACACGCCGTATGGCAAACACGCCGTCCGACAGACACGCCGTCTGACAAACACGCCGTCCGACAAACACTCCATCCGACTAACACTCCGTCCGACAAAAACTCCGTCCGACAAACACTCCATCCAACAAATACTATGTCTGCCAAACACTCCGTCCGACAAACACGCCGACCAACAAACACGCCGTCAGACAAACACGCCATCCGACAAACACACCGTCCGACAAACACGCCGTCCGACAAACATGCCGTCCGACAAACAATCCTTCCGACAAACACGCCGTTCGACAAACACGCCATCCGACAAACACGCCATCCGACAAACACGGCGTCCAACAAACACAGCGTCCGACAAACACGCCGTCCGGCAAATACGCCGTCCAAGAAACATGCCGACGGAGAAACACGGCGTCCGACATAAACTCCGTCCGCCATACACTCCGTCCGACAGTCACTCCATCCGACAGACACTCCGTCCGACAGACACTCGTCCGACAGACACTCCGTCCGACAGACACTCCGTCCGACAGACACATCGTCCAACAGACACGCAATCCGACAGACACTGCATCCGACTAACACACCGTCCGACAAACACGCCGTACGGCAAACACGCCGTCCGACAGACACGCCGTCCGGCAAACACGCCGTCCGGCAAACACACCGTCCGGCAAACACTCCGTCCGGCAAACACTCCATCCGCCAAACACTCCGTCCGCCAAACACTCTGTCCGTCAAACAAACCGTCCGCAAAACACTCCATCCGCCAAACACTCCGTCCGACAAACACTCTGTCCGCCACACACTACGTCCGCCAAACAGTACGTGCGCCAAACACTACGTCCGCCAAACACTCCATCCGACAAACACTCCGTACACCGTACACTCCATCCGTCAAACACTCTGTCCGCCATACACACCGTCCGCAAAACACTCTGTCTGGCAAACACTCCAAACCCTCTGTCCGGCAAACAATACCTCTGGCAAATACGCCGTCCGACAAACACTCCATCCGGCAAACACTCCATACACCATACACTCCATCCGTCAAAGACTCTGTCCACCAAACACTCCGTCCACCAAACACTCCATCTGGCAAACACTCCAAACCCTCCGTCCGGCAAACACTCCATCCAGCAAACACTCCGTCTGTCAAAAACGTCGTCCGGCAAACACTCCGTCCGGCATACACTCCGTCCAGCAATCACTCCGTCCGTCAAGCACTCCGTCCGGCAAACATTCCCTCCGGCAAACGCGCCATCCGGCAAACACTCCGTCCAGCAAACACTACCTCCGGCAAACACGCCGTCCGACAAATACTCCATCCGGCAAACACTCAGTACAACATACACTCCATCCGCCAAACACTCTGTCCGCCAAACACACCGTCCGCCAAACACTCCATCTGGCAAACACTCCAAACCCTCTGTTCTGCAAACACTCCATCCAGCAAACACTCTGTCAGGCAAACACTCCGTCCGGCAAGCACTCCGTCCGGCAAACACTCTGCCCGGCAAATACTCCGGCCGAAAATACTCCGTCCGGCAAACACTCCGCCCGGCAAACACGCCGTCCGGCAAACATGCCGTCCGGCAAACACTCCATCCGGCAAACACTCCATCTGGCAAACAATCCATCCGGCAAACACTCCGTCCGCCAAACACTCCGTCCGCCAAGCACTCCGTCCGCCAAACACTCCGTCCGCCAAACACTCCGTCCGACAAACACTCCGTCCGACAAACACTCCGTCCGCCAAACACTACGTCCACCAAACAGTATGTCCGCCAAACACTACGTCCGCCAAACACTCCGTCCGACAAACACTCCGTCCGACAATCACACCGTCCGACAAACACGCCGTCCGAGAAACATGCCGTCCGAGAAACACGGCGTCCGACATAAACTCTGTCTGACAAACACGCCGTCCGTCAAACATGCCGTCCGACAAACACGCCATCTGGCAAACACGCCCTCTGGCAAACACGCGCCCGGCAAACACGCCGCCCGGCAAACATGCCGCCCGGCAAACAAACCGCCCGGCAAACATGCCACCCGACAAGCACGCCGTCCGGCAAACACTCCGTCCACCTAACACTGCGTCCGTCAAACACTCCGTCCGCCAAACACTCTGCCCGGCAAATACTCTGGCCAACAAACACTCCGTCCGGCAAACACACCGCCCGGCAAACACTCTGTCCGGCAAACACTCCGTCCGCCAAACACTCCATCCGCCAAACACTCCGTCCGCCAAACACTCCGCCCAACAAACACTCCGTCCGCCAAACACTACGTCCGCCAAACAGTACGTCCGCCAAACACTACGAACGCCAAACACTCCGTCCGAAATAAATTCCATCCGACAAACACCCCGTCTGCCAAACACCCCGTCCGGCAGACACACCGTCCGACAGACACTCCGTCCGACCGACACACCATCCGACAGACACGCCATCCGACAGACACTCCGTCCGACAAACACTCCGTCCGAGAAACACACCGTCCGGCAAACACTCCATCTGCCAAACACACCGGCCGCCAAATACGCCGTGTGCCAAACACGCCGTCTGACAAACACGCCGTCCGACAAACACGCCGTCCGACAAACACGCCTTCCGACAAACACGCCATCCGAGAAACACGCGGTCCGACAAACACGCCGTCCGGCAAAAGCTCCGTCCGACAAACGCACCGTCCGGCAAACACTCCATCCGGCAAACATTCCGTCCGACAAACACGCCATCTGTCAAAAACGTCGTCCGGCAAACACTCCGTCCGGCATACACTCCGTCCAGCAATCACTCCGTCCGTCAAGCACTCCGTCCGGCAAACACTCCGTCCTGCAAACACTCCATCCTACAAACACGCCTTCCGACAAACACACCGTCCGACAAACACGCCATCCGACAAACATGCCATCCGAGAAACACGCCGTCCGAGAAACATGCCTTCCGACAAATAGGCCGTCCGACAAACATGCCGTCCGACAAACACGCCGTCCGACAAACACGCCTTCTGGCAAACACGCCCTCTGTCAAACACGCCTCCTGGCAAACACGCCGCCCGGCAAACACGCCGCCCGGCAAACACACCGCCCGGCAAGCATGCCATCCGGCAAACACGCCCTCTGGCAAACATGCCGTCCGGCAAACACGCCCTCCGGCAAACACTCTGTCCGGCAAACACTCCCTCCGGCAAACGCGCCATCCGGCAAACACTCCGTCCAGCAAACACTACCTCCGGCAAACACGCCGTCCAACAAATACTCCATCCGGCAAACACTCAGTACAACATACACTCCATCCGCCAAACACTCTGTCCGCCAAACACACCGTCCGCCAAACACTCCATCTGGCAAACACTCCAAACCCTCTGTTCTGCAAACACTCCATCCAGCAAACACTCTGTCAGGCAAACACTCCATCCGGCAAGCACTCCGTCCGGCAAACACTCTGCCCGGCAAATACTCCGGCCGATAATACTCCGTCCGGCAAACACTCCGCCCGGCAAACACGCCGTCCGGCAAACATGCCGTCCGGCAAACACTCCGTCCGGCAAACACTCCATCTGGCAAACAATCCATCCGGCAAACACTCCGTCCGCCAAACACTCCGTCCGCCAAGCACTCCGTCCGCCAAACACTCCGTCCGCCAAACACTCCGTCCGACAAACACTCCGTCCGACAAACACTCTGTCCGCCAAACACTACGTCCACCAAACAGTACGTCCGCCAAACACTACGTCCGCCAAACACTCCGTCCGACAAACACTCCGTCCGACAATCACACCGTCCGACAAACACGCCGTCCGAGAAACATGCCGTCCGAGAAACACGGCGTCCGACATAAACTCTGTCTGACAAACACGCCGTCCGTCAAACACGCCGTCCGACAAACGCGCCATCTGGCAAACACGCCCTCTGGCAAACACGCGCCCGGCAGACACGCCGCCCGGCAAACATGCCGCCCGGCAAACAAACCGCCCGGCAAACATGCCACCCGACAAGCACGCCGTCCGGCATACACGCCCTCCAGCATACACGCCGTCCAGAAAACACGCCCTCCGGCAAACACGCTGTCCGGCAAAAACTCCGTCTGTCAAACATGCCCTCCGGCAAACACGCCGTCCGGCAAACACACCGTCCGCCAAACACTCCCTCCAGCAAACATGCCGTCCGGCAAAGACTCCGTCCGGCAAACACTACATCTGGCAAACACTCACTGCGACAAACACGCCATCCGGCAAACACTCCGTCCACCTAACACTGCGTCCGTCAAACACTCCGTCCGCCAAACACTCTGCCCGGCAAATACTCTGGCCAACAAACACTCCGTCCGGCAAACACACCGCCCGGCAAACACTCTGTCCGGCAAACACTCCGTCCGCCAAACACTCCATCTGCCAAACACTCCGTCCGCCAAACACTCCGCCCAACAAACACTCCGTCCGCCAAACACTACGTCCGCCAAACAGTACGTCCGCCAAACACTACATCCGCCAAACACTCCGTCCGACATAAATTCCATCCGACAAACACCCCGTCTGCCAAACACCCCGTCCGGCAGACACACCGTCCGACAGACACTCCGTCCGACCGACACACCATCCGACAGACACGCCATCCGACAGACACTCCGTCCGACAAACACTCCGTCCGAGAAACACACCGTCCGGCAAACACTCCATCTGCCAAACACACCGGCCGCCAAACACGCCGTGTGCCAAACACGCCGTCTGACAAACACGCCGTCCGACAAACACGCCGTCCGACAAACACGCCTTCCGACAAACACGCCATCCGACAAACACGCCGTCCGACAAACACACCGTCCGACAAACGCGCAGTCGGACAAAGGTGCCTTCCAACAAACAGGCCATCCAACAAACACGCCATCCGAGAAACACGCCGTCCGACAAACACGCCGTCCGGCAAAAGCTCCGTCCGACAAACGCACCGTCCGGCAAACACTCCATCCGGCAAACATTCCGTCCGACAAACACGCCATCTGTCAAAAACGTCGTCCGGCAAACACTCCGTCCGGCATACACTCCGTCCAGCAATCACTCCGTCCGTCAAGCACTCCGTCCGGCAAACACTCCGTCCGGCAAACACTCCATCCTACAAACACGCCTTCCGACAAACACACCGTCCGACAAACACGCCATCCGACAAACATGCCATCCGAGAAACACGCCGTCCGAGAAACATGCCTTCCGACAAATACGCCGTCCGACAAACATGCCGTCCGACAAACACGCCGTCCGACAAACACGCCTTCCGGCAAACACGCCCTCTGTCAAACACGCCTCCTGGCAAACACGCCGCCCGGCAAACACGCCGCCCGGCAAACACACCGCCCGGCAAGCATGCCATCCGGCAAACACGCCCTCTGGCAAACAAGCCGTCCGGCAAACACGCCCTCCGGCAAACACTCTGTCCGGCAAACACTCCCTCCGGCAAACGCGCCATCCGGCAAACACTCCGTCCAGCAAACACTACCTCCGGCAAACACGCCGTCCGACAAATACTCCATCCGGCAAACACTCAGTACAACATACACTCCATCCGCCAAACACTCTGTCCGCCAAACACACCGTCCGCCAAACACTCCATCTGGCAAACACTCCAAACCCTCTGTTCTGCAAACACTCCATCCAGCAAACACTCTGTCAGGCAAACACTCCGTCCGGCAAGCACTCCGTCCGGCAAACACTCTGCCCGGCAAATACTCCGGCCGACAATACTCCGTCCGGCAAACACTCCGCCCGGCAAACACGCCGTCCGGCAAACATGCCGTCCGGCAAACACTCCGTCCGGCAAACACTCCATCTGGCAAACAATCCATCCGGCAAACACTCCGTCCGCCAAACACTCCGTCCGCCAAGCACTCCGTCCGCCAAACACTCCGTCCGCCAAACACTCCGTCCGACAAACACTCCGTCCGACAAACACTCCGTCCGCCAAACACTACGTCCACCAAACAGTACGTCCGCCAAACACTACGTCCGCCAAACACTCCGTCCGACAAACACTCCGTCCGACAATCACACCGTCCGACAAACACGCCGTCCGGCAAACACGCCCTCCGGCAAACACTCCGTCCGACAAACACTCCGTCCGACAAACACTCCGTCCGCCAAACACTACGTCCACCAAACAGTACGTCCGCCAAACACTACGTCCGCCAACCACTCCGTCCGACAAACACTCCATCCGACAATCACACCGTCCGACAAACACGCCATCCGGCAAACACGCCCTCCGGCAAACACGCCGCCGGGCAAACATGCCGCCCGGCAAACACACCGTCCGGCAAGCATGCCATCCGGCAAACACGCCGTCCAACAAATACACCGTCCGACAAACGCGCCGTCGGACAAAGGCGCCAACCGACAAACAGGCCGTCCAACAAAAACGGCGTCCGAGAAAGACGCCATCCGACAAACACGCCGTCCGACAAACACGCCGTCCGGCAAACGCTCCGTCCGACAAATGCACCGTCCGGCAAACACTCCGTCCGGCAAACACTCCATCTGACAAACACGCCATCTGTCAAACACGCCGTCTGGCAAACACTCCGTCCGGCATACACTCCGTCTGGCAATTACTCCGTCCGTCAAGCACTCCGTCCGGCAAACACTCCGTCCGCCAAACACTCCGCCCGCCAAACACTCCGCCCGACAAACACTCAGTCCGACAAACACTCTGTCCGCCAAACACTCCGTCCACCAAACAATCCGTCCGACAAACACTCTGTCCAACAAACACTCTGTCCGACAAACACTCCGTCCAACAAACACACCGTCCGACAAACACTCCATCCGACAAACACGCAGTCCAACAAACACGCAGTCCGACAAACACTCCATGCACCAAACACTCCGTCCGACAGACAATCCATCCGACAGACACTCCGTCCGACAGACACTCCGTCCGACAGACACGCCGTCCGACTAACACTCCGCCCGACAAACACGCCGTCCGGCAAACACGCCGTCCAACAGACACGCCGTCTGACAAACACGCCGTCCGACAAACACTCCAACCGACTAACACTCCGTCCGACAAACACTCCGTCTGACAAAAACTCCGTCTGACAAACACGCCATCCGACTAACACTCCATCCGACAAACACTACATCCAACAAATACTACGTCCGCCAAACACTCCGTCCGACAAACATGCCATCTGACAAACACGCCATCAGACAAACACGCCATCCAACAAACACACCATCCGACAAACACGCCATCAGACAAAGACGCCGACCGACAAACACGCCGTCCGTCAAACACTCCTTCCGACAAACACGCCGTCCGACAAACACGCCATCCGACAAACACGCCGTCCGACAAATACGCCATCCAACAAACACGGCATCCGACAAACACGCCGTCCAGCAAATACACCGTCCGAGAAACATGCCGTCCGAGAAACACGGCGTCCGACATAAACTCTGTCCGACAAACACGCCGTCCGTCAAACACGCCGTCCGTCAAACACTCCTTCCGACAAACACGCCGTCCGACAAACACGCCATCCGACAAACACGCCGTCCGACAAATACGCCATCCAACAAACACGGCATCCGACAAACACGCCGTCCAGCAAATACACCGTCCGAGAAACATGCCGTCCGAGAAACACGGCGTCCGACATAAACTCTGTCCGACAAACACGCCGTCCGTCAAACACGCCGTCCGACAAACACGCCGTCCGGCAAACGCTCCGTCCGACAAATGCACCGTCCGGCAAACACTCCGTCCGGCAAACACTCCGTCTGACAAACACGCAATCTGTCAAACACGCCGTCTGGCAAACACTCCGTCTGGCATACACTCTGTCTGGCAATCACTCCGTCCGTCAAGCACTCCGTCCGGCAAACACTCCGTCCGCCAAAGACTCCGTCCGCTAAACACTCCGCCCGACAAACACTCAGTCCGACAAACACTCTGTCCGCCAAACACTCCGTCCACCAAACACTCCGTCCGACAAACACTCTGTCCAACAAACACTCTGTCCGACAAACACTCCGTCCAACAAACACACCGTCCGACAAACACTCCATCCGACAAACACGCAGTCCAACAAACACGCAGTCCGACAAACACTCCGTGCACCAAACACTCCGTCCGACAGACAATCCATCCGACAGACACTCCGTCCGACAGACACTCCGTCCGACAGACACGCCGTCCGACTAACACTCCGCCCGACAAACACGACGTCCGGCAAACACGCCGTCCAACAGACACGCCGTCTGACAAACACGCCGTCCGACAAACACTCCAACCGACTAACACTCCGTCCGACAAACACTCCGTCTGACAAAAACTCCATCCGACAAACACGCCATCCGACTAACACTCCATCCGACAAACACTCCATCCAACAAATACTACGTCCGCCAAACACTCCGTCCGACAAACATGCCGTCTGACAAACACGCCATCAGACAAACACGCCATCCAACAAACACACCGTCCGACAAACACGCCATCAGACAAAGACGCCGACCGACAAACACGCCGTCCGTCAAACACTCCTTCCGACAAACACGCCGTCCGACAAACACGCCATCCGACAAACACGCCGTCCGACAAATACGCCATCCAAAAAACACGGCGTCCGACAAACACGCCGTCCAGCAAATACACCGTCCGAGAAACATGCCGTCCGAGAAACACGGCGTCCGACATAAACTCTGTCCGACAAACACGCCGTCCGTCAAACACGCCGTCCGACAAACACGCCGTCCGGCAAACGCTCCGTCCGACAAATGCACCATCCGGCAAACACTCCGTCCGGCAAACACTCCGTCTGACAAACACGCAATCTGTCAAACACGCCGTCTGGCAAACACTCCGTCCGGCATACACTCTGTCTGGCAATCACTCCGTCCGTCAAGCACTCCGTCCGGCAAACACTCCGTCCGCCAAACACTCCGTCCGCCAAACACTCCGCCCGACAAACACTCAGTCCGACAAACACTCCGTCCGCCAAACACTCCGTCCACCAAACACTCCGTCCGACAAACACTCTGTCCAACAAACACTCTGTCCGACAAACACTCCGTCCAACAAACACACCGTCCGACAAACACTCCGTCCGACAAACACGCAGTCCAACAAACACGCAGTCCGACAAACACTCCGTGCACCAAACACTCCGTCCGACAGACAATCCATCCGACAGACACTCCGTCCGACAGACACTCCGTCCGACAGACACGCCGTCCGACTAACACTCCGCCCGACAAACACGCCGTCCGGCAAACACGCCGTCCGACAGACACGCCCTCTGACAAACACGCCGTCCGACAAACACTCCAACCGACTAACACTCCGTCCGACAAACACTCCGTCTGACAAAAACTCCGTCCGACAAACACGCCATCCGACTAACACTCCATCCGACAAACACTCCATCCAACAAATACTACATCCGCCAAACACTCTGTCCGACAAACATGCCGTCTGACAAACACGCCATCAGACAAACACGCCATCCAACAAACACACCGTCCGACAAACACGCCATCAGACAAAGACGCCGACCGACAAACACGCCGTCCGTCAAACACTCCTTCCGACAAACACGCCGTCCGACAAACACGCCATCCGACAAACACGCCGTCCGACAAATACGCCATCCAACAAACACGGCGTCCGACAAACACGCCGTCCAGCAAATACGCCGTCCGAGAAACATGCCGTCCGAGAAACACGGCGTCTGACATAAACTCTGTCTGACAAACATGCCTTCCGTCAAACACGCCGTCCGGCAAAAACTCCATCTGTCAAACATGCCCTCCGGCAAACACGCCGTCCGGCAAACACACCGTCCGCCAAACACTCCCTCCAGCAAACATGCCGTCCGGCAAAGACTCCGTCCGGCAAACACTACATCTGGCAAACACTCACTGCGACAAACACGCCATCCGGCAAACACTCCGTCCACCAAACACTGCGTCCGCCTAACACTCAGTCCGCCAAACTCTCCGTCTTTCAACACTCTGAACACTCCGTCTGGCAAATGCTCCGTCCGGCAAAACCTCCGTCTGGCAAATACTCCGTCCGGTAAACACTCCGTCCGACAAACACTCCGTCCAACAAACACCCCGTCCGACAAACACGCCGTCCGACAAACACTCCGTCCGACAAACACTCCGTCTGACAAACACTCCATCCGGCAAACACTCCCTCCGGCAAACGCGCCATCCGGCAAACACTCCGTCCAGCAAATACTACCTCCGGCAAACACGACGTCCGACAAACACTCCATCCAGCAAACACTCCATACACCATACACTCCATCCGCCAAACACTCTGTCCGCCAAACACTCCGTCCGCAAAACACTCCGTCTGGCAAACACTCCAAACCATCCGTCCAGCAAACACACCATCTGGCAAACGCACCATCTGGCAAACAGTCCGTCCGGCAAACACTCCGTCCGGCAAACACTCTGCCCGGCAAATACTCTGGCCAACAAACACTCCGTCCGGCAAACACTCCGCCCGGCAAACACTCTGTCCGGCAAACACTCCGTCCGCCAAACACTCCATCTGCCAAACACTCCGTCCGCCAAACACTCCGCCCAACAAACACTCCGTCCGCCAAACACTACGTCCGCCAAACAGTACGTCCACCAAACACTACGTCCGCCAAACACTCCGTCCGACAAAAATTCCATCCGACAAACACCCCGTCTGCCAAACACCCCGTCCGGCAGACACCCCGTCCGACAGACACTCCGTCCGACCGACACACCGTCCGACAGACACGCCATCCGACAGACACTCCGTCCGACAAACACTCCGTCGGAGAAACACACCATCCGGCAAACACTCCATCTGCCAAACACGCCGGCCGCCAAACACGCCGTGCGCCAAACACGCCATCTGACAAACACGCCGTCCGACAAACACGCCGTCCGACAAACACGCCTTCCGACAAACACGCCATCCGACAAACACGCCGTCCGACAAACACACCGTCCGACAAATGCGCCGTCGGACAAAGGTGCCTTCCAACAAACAGGCCGTCCAACAAACACGCCATCCAAGAAACACGCCGTCCGACAAACACGCCGTCCAGCAAAAGCTCCGTCCGACAAATGCACCGTCCGGCAAACACTCCATCCGGCAAACATTCCGTCCGACAAACACGCCATCTGTCAAAAACGCCGTCCGGCAAACACTCCGTCCGGCATACACTCCGTCCAGCAATCACTCCGTCCGTCAAGCACTCCGTCCGGCAAACACTCCATCTGGCAAACACTCCATCCGACAAACACGCCGTCCGACAAACACACCGTCCGACAAACACGCCATCCGACAAACATGCCATCCGAGAAACATGCCGTCCGAGAAACACGCCTTCCGACAAATACGCCGTCCGACAAACATGCCGTCCGACAAACACGCCGTCCGACAAACACGCCTTCCGGCAAACACGCCCTCTGTCAAACACGCCTCCTGGCAAACACGCCGCCCGGCAAACACGCCGCCCGGCAAACACACCGCCCGGCAAGCATGCCATCCGGCAAACACGCCCTCTGGCAAACATGCCGTCCGGCAAACACGCACTCCGGCAAACACTCTGTCCGGCAAACACTCCCTCCGGCAAACGCGCCGTCCGGCAAGCACTCCATCCAGCAAACACTACCTCTGGCAAACACGCTGTCCGACAAATACTCCATCCGGCAAACACTCAGTACACCATACACTCCATCCGCCAAACACTCTGACCGCCAAACACACCGTCCGCCAAATACTCCATCTGGCAAACACTCCAAACCCTCTGTTCTGCAAACACTCCATCCAGCAAACACTCTGTCAGGCAAACACACCGTCCGGCAAGCACTCTGTCCGGCAAACACTCTGCCTGGCAAATACTCCGGCCGACAATACTCCGTCCGGCAAACACTCCACCCGGCAAACACGCCGTCCGGCAAACATGCCGTCCGGCAAACACTCCGTCCGGCAAACACTCCATCCGGCAAACAATCCATCCAGCAAACACTCCGTCCGCCAAACACTCCGTCCGCCAAGCACTCCGTCCGCCAAACACTCCGTCCGCCAAACACTCCGTCCGACAAACACTCCGTCCGACAAACACTCCGTCCGCCAAACACTACGTCCACCAAACAGTACGTCCGCCAAACACTACGTCCGCCAAACACTCCGTCCGACAAACACTCCGTCCGACAATCACACCGTCCGACAAACACGCCGTCCGGCAAACACGCCCTCCGGCAAACACGCCGCCGGGCAAACACGCCGCCCGCCAAACATGCCGCCCGGCAAACACACCGTCCGGCAAGCATGCCATCCGGCAAACACGCCGTCCGACAAATACACCGTCCGACAAACGCGCCGTCGGACAAAGGCGCCAACCGACAAACAGGCCGTCCAACAAAAACGGCATCCGAGAAACACGCCATCCGACAAACACGCCGTCCGACAAACACGCCATCCGGCAAACGCTCCGTCCGACAAATGCACCGTCCGGCAAACACTCCGTCCGGCAAACACTCCATCTGACAAACACGCCATCTGTCAAACACGCCGTCTGGCAAACACTCCGTCCGGCATACACTCCGTCTGGCAATCACTCCGTCCGTCAAGCACTCCGTCCGGCAAACACTCCGTCCCCCAAACACTCCGTCCGCCAAACACTCCGCCCGACAAACACTCCGTCCGCCAAACACTACATCTGCCAAACAGTACGCCCGCCAAACACTACATCCACCAAACACTCTGTCCGACAAACACTCCGTCCGACAAACACCCCGTCTGCCAAACACCCCGTCCGGCAGACACCCCGTCCGACAGACACTCCGTCCGACTGACACACCGTCCGACAGACACGCCATCCGACAGACACTCCATCCGACAAACACTCCGTCCGAGAAACACACCGTCCGGCAAACACTCCATCCGCCAAACACGCCGGCCGCCAAACACGCCGTGCGCCAAACACGCCGTCTGACAAACACGCCGTCCGACAAACACGCCGTCCGACAAACACGCCTTCCGACAAACACGCCATCCGACAAACACGCCGTCCGACAAACACACCGTCCGACAAACGCGCCGTCGGACAAAGTTGCCTTCCAACAAACAGGCCGTCCAACAAACACGCCATCCGAGAAACACGCCGTCCGACAAACACGCCGCCCGGCAAAAGCTCCGTCCGACAAACGCACCGTCCGGCAAACACTCCATCCGGCAAACATTCCGTCCGACAAACACGCCATCTGTCAAAAACGCCGTCCGGCAAACACTCCGTCTGGCATACACTCCGTCCAGCAATCATTCCATCCATCAAGCACTCCGTCCGGCAAACACTCCGTCCGGCAAACACTCCATCTGACAAACACGCCGTCCGACAAACACACTGTCCGACAAACACGCCATCCAACAAACATGCCATCCGAGAAACACGCCATCCGAGAAACATGCCTTCCGACAATTACGCCGTCCGACAAACATGCCGTCCGACAAACACGCCGTCCAACAAACACGCCGTCCGGCAAACACGCCCTCTGTCAAACACGCCTCCTGGCAAACACGCCGCCCGGCAAACACGCCGCCCGGCAAACACACCGCCCGGCAAACACGCCGCCCGGCAAACACACCGCCCGGCAAGCATGCCATCCGGCAAACACGCCCTCTGGCAAACATGCCGTCCGGCAAACATGCCCTCCGGCAAACACTCTGTCCGGCAAACACTCCCTCCGGCAAACACGCCATCCGGCAAACACTCCGTCCGGCAAACACTACCTCCGGCAAACACGCCGTCCGACAAACACTCCCTCCGGCAAACACTCAGTACACCATACACTCCATCCGCCAAACACTCTGTCCGCCAAACACACCGTCCGCCAAACACTCCATCTGGCAAACACTCCAAACCCTCCGTTCTGCAAACACTCCATCCAGCAAACACTCTGTATTGCAAACACTCCGTTCGGCAAGCACTCCGTCCGGCAAACACTCTGCCCGGCAAATACTCCAGCCGACAATACTCCGTCCGGCAAACACTCCGCCCGGCAAACACGCCGTCCGGCAAACACGCCATCCGGCAAACACTCCATCCGGCAAACACTTCATCCGGCAAACACTTCGTCCGGCAAACACTCCATCCGGCAAACACTCCGTCCGCCAAACACTCCGTCCGCCAAGCACTCCATCCGCCAAACACTCCGTCCGACAAACACTGCGTCCGACAAACACTCCCTCCGCCAAACACTACGTCCACCAAACAGTACGTCCGCCAAACACTACGTCCGCCAAACACTCCGTCCGACAAACACTCCGTCCGACAATCACACCGTCCGACAAACACGCCGTCCGGCAAACACGCCCTCCGGCAAACACGCCGCCGGGCAAACAGGCCGCCCGGCAAACATGCCGCCCGGCAAACACACCATCCGGCAAGCATGCCATCCGGCAAACACGCCGTCCGGCAAACGCTCCGTCTGACAAATGCACCGTCCGGCAAACACTCCGTCCGGCAAACACTCCGTCTGACAAACACGCCATCTGTCAAACACCCCGTCTGGCAAACACTCCATCCGGCATACACTCCGTCTGGCAATCACTCTGTCCGTCAAGCACTCCGTCCGGCAAACACTCCGTCCGGCAAACACTCCATCCGACAAACACGTCGTCCGACAAACATGCCGTCAAAAAACACACCTTCCGACAAACACGCCATCCGAGAAACACGCCGTCCGAGAAACACGCCGTCCGACAAATGCGCCATCCGACAAACACGCCGTCCGACAAACACGCCGTCCGACAAGCACGCCGTCTGGCAAGCACGCCCTCCGGCAAACACGCCGCCGGGCAAATCCGACACACGGCAAACAAGCCGCCCGGCAAACACACCGCCCGGCAAGCATGCCATCCAGCAAACACGCCCTCTGGCAAACATGCCGTCCGGCAAACAAGCCCTCCGGCAAACAATCCATCTGACAAACACTCCCTCCGGCAAACGCGCGGTCCGGCAAACACTCCGTCCAGCAAACACTACCACCGGTAAACACGCCGTCCGACAAACACTCCATCCGGCAAACACTCTGTAAACCATAAACTCCATCCGCCAAACACTCTGTCCGCCAAACACACCGTCCGCCAAACATTCCGTCTGGCAAACATTCCAAACCCTCCGTCCAGCATGCCGTCCGACAAACACACCGTCCGACAAACGCGCCGTCGGACAAACGCGCCGTCCGACAAACAGGCCATCCGACAAACACGCCGTCCGAGAAACACGCCGTCCGACAAACACGCCGTCTGACAAACACGCCGTCCGGCAAACGCTTCGTCCAACAAATGCAGCATCCGGCAAACACTCCGTCCAGCATACACTCCGTCCGACAAACACGCCATCTGTCAAACACGACATCCGGCAAACACTCCGTCCGGCATACACTCTGTCCGGCAATCACTCCGTCCGTCAAACAATCCGTCCGACAAACACTCCGTCCGACAAACATTCTGTCCGACAAACACTCCGTCCGACAAACACTCCGTCCGACATACACTCCATCCGCCAAAGGCTCCGTCCGATAAACGCTCCGTCCAACAAACGCTCCATCTGCCAAACGCTCCGTCCGACAAACGCTCCGTCCGACAAATGCGCCGTCCGACAAACACTCCATCCGACAATCACGCCGTCCAACAATCACGCCGTCCGACAAACACGCCATCCGACAAACACGCCATCCGACAAACACGCCGTCCGGCAAACACGCCCTCTGGCAAGCACGCCACCGGGCAAACACGCCGCCCGACAAACATGCCGCCCGGCAACCACACCACCCGGCAAGCATGCCGTCCGGCAAACACGCCCTCTGGCAAACATGCCGTCTGGCAAACACGCCCTCTGGCAAAAGCTCCGTCCGGCAAACACTCCGTCCAGCAAACACTACCTCTGGCAAACACGCCGTCCGACAAACACTCCATCCGGCAAACACTCCGTACACCATACACTCCATCCATCAAACACTCTGTCCGCCAAACACTCCGTCCGGCAAACACGCCGTCCGGCAAACACGCCATCCGGAAAACACTCCGTCCGGCAAACACTCCGTCCGACAAACACTCCGTCCGACAAACACTCCTCCGCCAAACACTAAGTCCGGCAAACAGTACGTCTGCCAAACACTACATCCGACAAACACTCCTCCGACAAACACACCATCCGACAAAAACTCTGTCCGCCAAACACTCCTCTGCCAAACACTCCATCTGGCAAACACTCCAAACCCTCCGACCAGCAAACACTCCATCCGGCAAACACTCCGTCTGGCAAACACTCCATCCGGCAAACACTCCGTCCGGCAAACACTCTGCCCGGCAAATACTCAGGCCGACAAACACACCGTCCGGCAAACACACCGCCAGGCAAACACGCCGTCTGGCAAACACGCCGTCCGGCAAACACGCCGTCCGGCAAACACTCCATCTGGCAAACACTCCGTCCGCCAAACACTCCGTCCACCAAACACTCTGTCCGTCAAAAACTCCGTCCGCCAAAAACTCCGTCCGCCAAACACTCCGTCCGACAAACATTCCGTCCACCAAACACTACGTCCGCCAAACAGTACGTCCGCCAAACACTACGTCCGCCAAACACTCCATCCGACAAACACTCCGTACACCATACACTCCATCCGTCAAACACTCTGTCCATCAAACACTCCGTCCGCCAAACACTCCATCTGGCAAACACACCAAACCCTCCGTCCGGCAAACACTACCTCTGGCAAACACGCCGTCCGACAAACACACCATCCGGCAAACACTCCGTACACCATACACTCCTTCCATCAAACACTCTGTCCGCCAAACACTCCGTCTGGCAAACACTCCAAACCCACCGTCCGGCAAACACTCCATCCAGCAAACACTCCTTCTGGCAAATACTCCATCCGGCAAACACACCGTCCGGAAAACACTCTGCCCGGCAAATACTCCGGCCGACAAACACTCCGTCCGCCAAACACTCCGTCCGACAAACAGTACGTCTGCCAAACAGTACGTCCGCCAAACAGTACGTCCGCCAAACACTACGTCCGCCAAACACTCCGCCCGACAAACACTCCGTCCGACAAACACACCGTCCGACAAAAACTCTGTCCGCCAAACACTCCTCCGCCAAACACTCCATCTGGCAAACACTCCAAACCCTCCATCAGGCAAACACTCCATCCAGCAAACACTCCATCTGGCAAACACTCCATCCGGCAATCACTCCTTCTGGCAAACACTCTGCCCAGCAAATACTCAGGCCGACAAACACTCCATCCGGGAAACACTCCACCCGGCAAACACGCCGTCCGGCAAACACGCCATCCGGCAAACACTCCGTCCGGCAAACACTCCGTCCGCCAAACACTCCGTCCGCCAAACACTACGTCCGCCAAACAGTACATCCGCCAAACACTACGTCCGCCAAACACTCTGTCCGACAAACACTCCTTCCGACAAACACCCCATCTGCCAAACACCCCGTCCGGCAGACACCCCGTCCGACAGACACTCCGTCCGACCGACACGCCGTCCGACAGACATGCCATCCAACAGACACGCCGTCTGACAGACACGTCGTCTGACAGACACTCCGTCTGACAAACACTCCGTCCAAGAAAAACTCCATCCGGCAAACACTCCGTCCGCCAAACACGCCAGCCGCCAAACACGCCGTCCGCCAAACACGCCGTCTGACAAACACGCCGTCCGACAAACACGCCGTCCGACAAACACGCCTTCCGACAAATATGCCATCCGACAATCATGCCGTCCGACAAACACACCGCCCGACAAATGCGCCGTCGGACAAACGCGCCGTCCGACAAACAGACCGTCCGACAAACATGCCATCCGAGAAACACGCCGTCCGACAAACATGCCGTCTGACAAACACGCCGTCCGGCAAAGGCTCCGTCCAACAAATACAGCATCCGGCAAACACTCCGTCCGGCATACACTCCGTCCGACAAACATGTCATCTGTCAAACACTCCGTCCGGCAAACACTCCGTCCGGCATACACTCTGTCCGGCAAACACTCCATCTGACAAACACGCCGTCCGACAAACACGCCGTCCGACAAACACGCCATCCGACAAACATGCCGTCCGAGAAACACGCCGTCTGAGAAACACGCCGTCCGACAAATGCGCCGTCCGACAAACATGCCGTCCGAAAAATACGCCGTCCGACAAACACGCCGTCCGACAAATACGCCGTCCGAGAAACACGCGGTCCGACAAACACGCCATCCAACAAACACGCCGTCCGGCAAACACGCCGCTGGGCAAACACTCCGCCCGGCAAACACGCCGATCGGCAAACACACCGCCCGGCAAGCATGCCGTCCGGCAAACACGCCCTCTGGCAAACATTCCATCCGGCAAACACACCCTCCAGCAAACACTCCATTCGGCAAACACTCCCTCCGGCAAACGCGCCGTCCGGCAACCACTCCGTCCAGCAAACACTAACTCCGGCAAACACGACGTCCGACAAACAGTCCATCCGGCAAACACTCCGTACACCATACACTCCATCCGCCAAACACTCTGTCCGCCAAACACACCGTCCGCCAAACACTCCGTCTGGCATACACTCCAAACCCTCCGTCCGGCAAACACTCCACCAACAAACACTCCGTCTGGCAAACACTCCGTCCGGCAAGCACTCCGTCCGGCAAACACTCTGCCTGGCAAATACTCCGGCCGACAAACACGCCGTCTGGCAAACACTCCATCTGACAAACACTCCGTCCGACAAACACCCCGTCCGACAAACACTCTGTCTGACAAACACCCCATCCGGCAGACATCCCGTCCGACAGACACTCCTTCCGACCGACACGCCGTCCGACAGACACGCCGTCCGACAGACACGCCGTCCGACAGACACGCCATCCGGCAGACACTATGTCTGACAAACACTCCATCCGTGAAACACTCCGTCCGGCAAACACTCCATCCGCCAAACACATCGGCCACCAAACACGCGTCCGCAAAACACGCCGTCTGACAAACACGCCGTCCGACAAACACGCCGTCCGACAAACACGCCTTCCGACAAACACGCCATCCGACAAACATGACATCCGACAAACACACCGTCCGACCAATGCGCCGTCCGACAAACGCTCCGTCCGGCAAACACTCCATCCGGCAAATACTCCATCCGTCAAGCACGCCATCTGTCAAACACGCCGTCCGGCGAATAGTCCATCCGGCATACACTCCGTCCGGCAATCACTCCATCTGTGAAGCACTCCGTCCGGCAAACACTCCGTCCGGCAAACACTCCATCCGGCAAACACACCGTCCGACAAACACTCCGTCCGACAAACACTCCGGCCAACAAACACTCCGTCCGACAAACAATCCGTCCGACAATCACGCCATCCGACAAACACATGGTCCGCCAAACACTCGGTCCGCCAAACACTCTGTCCACCAAACACTCTGTCCAACAAACACTCCGTCCAACAAACTTACCGTCCGACAGAAACTCCGTCCGACAAACAATCCGTCCGACAAACACGAAGTCTGACAAACACGACGTCCATCAAACACTCCGTCCGCCAAACACTCCGTCCGCCAAACACTCCGTCCGGCAGACAGTCCATCCGACAGACACTCCGTCCGACAGACACTCCGTCCGACAGACACTCGTCCGGCAGACACTCCGTCCGACAGACACTCCGTCCGACAGACACGCCGTCCGACAGACACGCCGTCCGACAGACACTCCATCCGACTAACACTCTGTCCGCCAAACACTCCGTCCGACAAAAACTCCGTCCGACAAACACTCCGTCCGACTAACACTCCGTCCGACAAACACTCCATCCGACAAATACTATGTCCGCCAAACACTCCGTCCGACATACATGCCGTTCGACAAACACGCCGTCAGACAAACACGCCATCCGACAAACACACCGTCCGACCAACACGCCGTCCAACAAACACGCCGTCCGACAAACACGCCGTCCGACAAACACGCCATCCGACAAACACTCCTTCCGACAAACATGCCGTCCGACAAACACGCCATCCAACAAACACGCAGTCCGACAAACACGCCGTCCAACAAACACGGCGTCCGACAAACACGCCGTCCGGCAAATACGCCGTCCGAGAAACATGCCGTCCGAGAAACACGGCGTCCGACATAAACTCCGTCCGACAAACACGCCGTCCGACAAAGACGCCGTCCGACAAACACGCCATCTGGCAAACACGCCCTCTGGCAAACACGCGCCCGGCAAACACGCCGCCCGGCAAACAAGCCGCCCGGCAAACATGCCGCCCGGCATGCACGCCGTCCGGCATACACATCCTCCAGCATACGCGCCATCCGGAAAACACGCCCTCCGGCAAACACGCCGTCCGGCAAAAACTCTGTCCGTCAAACACGCCCTCCGGCAAACACGCCGTCCGGCAAACACACCGTCCGCCAAACACTTCCTCCGGCAAACATGCCGTCCGGCAAACACTCCAGCTGGCAAACACTACGTCTGGCAAACACTCACTCCGACAAACACGCCATCCGGCAAACACTTCGTCCACCATACACTGCGTCCGCCAAAAACTCCGTCCGCTAAACACTCCGTCCCCCAAACACTCCGTCCGCCAAACACTCCATCTGGCAACACTCCGAACACTCCGTCTGGCAAATGCTCTGTCCGCCAAACCCTCCGTCTGGCAAACACTCCGTCCGGTAAACACTCCGTCCGACAAACACTCCGTCCAACAAACACCCTGTCCGACAAACACACCGGCCGACAAACACTCCATCCAACAAACACTCCATCCGACAAATACACCATCCGGCAAACACTCCCTCCAGCAAACGCGCCGTCCGGCAAACACTCCGTCCAGCAAACACTACCTTCGGCAAACACGACGTCCGACAAACACTCTATCCAGCAAACAAACCGTACATCATACACTCCATCCGCCAAACACTCTGTCCGCCAAACACTCCGTCCGCCAAACACTCCGTCTGGCAAACACAGCAAACCCTCTGTCCGGCAAACACACCATCCGGCAAACACTCCATCTGGCAAACACTCCATCTGGCAAACACTCCGTCCGGCAAGCACTCTGCCCGGCAAATACTCTGGACAAGAAACACTCCGTCCGGCAAACACTCCACCCGGCAAACACGCCGTCCGGCAAACACTCCGTCCGCCAAACACGCCGGCCGCCAAACACGCCGTCTGCCAAACACGTCGTCCGACAAACACGTCATCCGACAAACACGCCGTCCGGCAAATGCTCCGTCCGTCAAATGAACCGTCCGGCAAACACTCCGCCCGGCAAACACTCCGTCCGACAAACACTCCGTCCGACAAACACCCCGTCCGACAGGCACTCCGTCAGACCGACACGCCGTCCGACAGACACGCCGTCCGACAGAAACTCCGTCCGACAAACTCTCCGTCCGAGAAAAACACCGTCCGGCAAACACTCCGTCCGCCAAACACGCCGGCCGCCAAACACGCCGTCTGCCAAACACGTCGTCCGACAAACACGTCGTCCGACAAACACGCCGTCCGGCAAATGCTCCGTCCGTCAAATGAACCGTCCGGCAAAAACTCCGCCCGGCAAACACTCCGTCCGACAAATACTCCGTCCGACAAACACGCCGTCCGACAAGCACGCCGTCCGACAAACACGCCATCCGACAAACACGCCATCTGAGAAACACGCCGTCCGAGAAATACGCCGTCCGACAAATACGCCGTCCGACAAACACGCCGCCCGACAAACACGCCGTCCGACAAACAGGCCGTCCGGCAAACACGCCCTCCGGCAAACACGCCGCCGGGCAAACACGCCGCCCGGCAAACACGCCGACCGGCAAGCATGCCGTCCGGCAAAAACGCCCTCTGGCAAACACGCCATCCAGCAAACATGCCCTCTGGCAAAAACACCATCCGGCAAACACTCCCTCCGGCAAACGTGCCATCCGGCAAAAACTCCGTCCAGCAAACACTACCTCCGGCAAATACGCCGTCCGACAAACACTCCATCCGGCAAACTCTCCGTACACCATACACTCCATCGGCCAAACACTCTGTCCGCCAAACACTCTGTCCGCCAAACACTCCATCTGGCAAACACTCCAAACCCTCCTTCCGGCAAACACTCCATCCGGCAAACACTCTGTCTGGCAAAAACTCCATCCGGCAAACACTCCGTCCAACAAACGCTCCATTCTGCAAACACTCCATCCGGCAAACACTCCGTCCGACAAACACGCCGTCCGTCAAACACGCCGTCCGGCAAACACTCCGTCTGGCATATACTCCATCCGGCAATCACTCCGTCCGTCAAACACTCCATCCGGCAAACACGCCGTCCGGCAAATACTCCGTCCGGCAAACACTCCGTCCGCCAAACACTCCATCCACCAAACACTCCATCCGCCAAACACTCCGCCCGACAAACACTCCGTCCGCCAAACACTACGTCCGCCAAACAGTACGTCCGCCAAACACTACGTCCGCCAAACACTCCGTCCGACTAACATTCCGTCCGACAAACACCCCGTCTGCCAAACACCCCGTTCGGCAGACACCCCATCCGACAGGCACTCCGTCAGACCGACACGCCGTCCGACAGACACGCCGTCCGACAGAAACTCCGTCCGACAAACTCTCCGTCCGAGAAACACACCATCCGGCAAACACTCCATCCGCCAAACACGCCGGCCGCCAAACACGCCGTCTGCCAAACACGTCGTCCGACAAACACGCCGTCCGACAAACACGCCGTCCGGCAAACACTCCGTCCGACAAACACGCCGTCCGACAAGCACGCCGTCCGACAAACACGCCATCCGACAAACACGCCATCCGAGAAACACGCCGTCCGAGAAATACGCCGTCCGACAAATACGCCGTCCGACAAACACGCCGCCCGACAAACACGCCGTCCGACAAACAGGCCATCCGGCAAACACGCCCTCCGGCAAACACGCCGCCGGGCAAACACGCCGCCCGGCAAACACGCCGCCCGGCAAACACGCCGCCCGGCAAGCATGCCGTCCGGCAAACACGCCGTCCAGCAAACATGCCCTCTGGCAAAAACTCCGTCCGACAAACACTCCGTCCAACTAACACTCCGTCCGACAAACACTCCATCCGACAAATACTATGTCCGCCAAACACTCCGTCCGACATACATGCCGTTCGACAAACACGCCATCAGACAAACACGCCATCCGACAAACACACCGTCCGACCAACACGCCGTCCAACAAACACGCCGTCCGACAAACACGCCGTCCGACAAACACGCAATCCGACAAACACACCTTCCGACAAACATGCCGTCCGACAAGCACGCCATCCAACAAACACGCAGTCCGACAAACACGCTGACCAACAAACACGGCGTCCGACAAACACGCCGTCCGGCAAATACGCCGTCTGAGAAACAGGCCGTCCGAGAAACACGGCGTCCGACATAAACTCCGTCCGACAAACACGCCGTCCGACAAAGACGCCGTCCGACAAACACGCCATCTGGCAAACACGCCCTCTGGCAAACACGCGCCCGGCAAACACGCCGCCCAGCAAACAAGCCGCCCGGCAAACATGCCGCCTGGCATGCACGCTGTCCAGCATACACATCCTCCAGCATACACGCCGTCCGGAAAACACGCCCTCCGGCAAACACGCCGTCCGGCAAAAACTCTGTCCGTCAAACACGCCCTCCGGCAAACACGCCGTCCGGCAAACACACCATCCGCCAAACACTTCCTCCGGCAAACATGCCGTCCGGCAAACACTCCAGCTGGCAAACACTACGTCTGGCAAACACTCACTCCGACAAACACGCCATCCGGCAAACACTCCGTCCACCATACGCTGCGTCCACCAAAAACTCCGTCCGCTAAATACTCCGTCCCCCAAACACTCCGTCCGCCAAACACTCCATCTGGCAACACTCCGAACACTCCGTCTGGCAAATGCTCTGTCCGCCAAACCCTCCGTCTGGCAAACACTCCATCCGGTAAGCACTCCGTCCGACAAACACTCCATCCAACAAACACCCTGTCCGACAAACACACCGGCCGACAAACACTCCGTCCAACAAACACTCCATCCGACAAATACACCATCCGGCAAACACTCCCTCCAGCAAACGCGCCGTCCGGCAAACACTCCGTCCAGCAAACACTACCTTCGGCAAACACGACGTCCGACAAACACTCTATCCGGCAAACACACCGTACACCATACACTCCATCCGCCAAACACTCTGTCCGCCAAACACTCCGTCCGCCAAACACTCCGTCTGGCAAACACACCAAACCCTCCGTCCGGCAAACACACCATCCGGCAAACACTCCATCTGGCAAACACTCCATCCGGCAAACACTCCGTCCGGCAAACACTCTGCCCGGCAAATACTCTGGCCAAGAAACACTCCGTCCGGCAAACACTCCGCCCGGCAAACACGCCGTCCGGCAAACACTCCATCCGCCAAACACGCCGGCCGCCAAACACCCCGTCTGCCAAAAACGTCGTCCGACAAACACGTCGTCCGACAAACACGCCGTCCGGCAAATGCTTCATCCGTCAAATGAACCGTCCGGCAAACACTCCGCCCGGCAAACACTCCGTCCGACAAACACTCCGTCCGACAAACACCCCTCCGACAGGCACTCCGTCAGACCGACACGCCGTCCGACAGACACGCCGTCTGACAGAAACTCCATCCGACAAACTCTCCGTCCGAGAAAAACACCGTCCGGCAAACACTCCGTCCGCCAAACACGCCGGCCGCCAAACACGCCGTCTGCCAAACACGTCGTCCGACAAACACGTCGTCCGACAAACACGCCGTCCGGCAAATGCTCCGTCCGTCAAATGAACCGTCCGGCAAACACTCCGCCCGGCAAACACTCCGTCCGACAAACTCTCCGTCCGACAAACACGCCGTCCGACAAGCATGCCGTCCGACAAACACGCCATCCGACAAACACGCCATCCGAGAAACACGCCGTCCGAGAAATACGCCGTCCGACAAATACGCCGTCCGACAAACACGCCGCCCGACAAACACGCCGTCCGACAAACAGGCCGTCCGGCAAACACGCCCTCCGGCAAACACGCCGCCGGGCAAACACGCCGCCCGGCAAACACGCCGCCCGGCAAACACGCCGCCCGGCAAGCATGCCGTCCGGCAAAAACGCCCTCTGGCAAACACGCCGTCCAGCAAACATGCCCTCTGGCAAAAACACCATCCGGCAAACACTCCCTCCGGCAAACGTGCCGTCCGGCAAAAACTCCGTCCAGCAAACACTACCTCCGGCAAACACGCCGTCCGACAAACACTCCATCCGGCAAACTCTCCGTACACCATATACTCCATCAGCCAAACACTCTGTCCGCCAAACACTCTGTCCGCCAAACACTCCATCTGGCAAACACTCCAAACCCTCCTTCCGGCAAACACTCCATCCGGCAAACACTCTGTCTGGCAAAAACTCCATCCGGCAAACACTCCGTCCAACAAATGCTCCATTCTGCAAACACTCCATCCGGCAAACACTCCGTCCGACAAACACGCCGTCCGTCAAACACGCCGTCTGGCAAACACTCCGTCTGGCATATACTCCGTCCGGCAATCACTCCGTCCGTCAAACACTCCATCCGGCAAACACGCCGTCCGGCAAATACTCCGTCCGGCAAACACTCCGTCCGCCAAACACTCCATCCACCAAACACTCCGTCCGCCAATCACTCCGCCCGACAAACACTCCGTCCGCCAAACACTACGTCCACCAAACAGTACGTCCGCCAAACACTACGTCCGCCAAACACTCCGTCCGACTAACATTCCGTCCGACAAACACCCCGTCTGCCAAACACACCGTTCGGCAGACACCCCGTCCGACAGGCACTCCGTCAGACCGACACGCCGTCCGACAGACACGCCGTCCGACAGAAACTCCGTCCGACAAACTCTCCGTCCGAGAAACACACCATCCGGCAAACACTCCGTCCGCCAAACACGCCGGCCGCCAAACACGCCGTCTGCCAAACACGTCGTCCGACAAACACGCCGTCCAACAAACACGCCGTCCGGCAAACACTCCGTCTGACAAACACGCCGTCCGACAAGCACGCCGTCCGACAAACACGCCATCCGACAAACACGCCATCCGAGAAACACGCCGTCCGAGAAATACGCCGTCCGACAAATACGCCGTCTGACAAACACGCCGCCCGACAAACACGCCGTCCGACAAATAGGCCGTCCGGCAAACACGCCCTCCGGCAAACACGCCACCGGGCAAACACGCCGCCCGGCAAACACGCCGCCCGGCAAACACGCCGCCCGGCAAACACGCCGCCCGGCAAGCATGCCGTCCGGCAAAAACGCCGTCCAGCAAACATGCCCTCTGGCAAAAACACCGTCCGGCAAACACTCCCTCCGGCAAACGTGCCGTCCGGCAAAAACTCCGTCCAGCAAACACTACCTCCGGCAAACACGCCGTCCGACAAACACTCCATCCGGCAAACTCTCCGTACACCATACACTCCATCGGCCAAACACTCTGTCCGCCAAACACTCTGTCCGCCAAACACTCCATCTGGCAAACACTCCAAACCCTCCTTCCGGCAAACACTCCATCCGGCAAACACTCTGACTGGCAAAAACTCCATCCGGCAAACACTCCGTCCAACAAACGCTCCATTCTGCAAACACTCCATCCGGCAAACACTCCGTCCGACAAACACGCCGTCCGTCAAACACGCCGTCCGGCAAACACTCCGTCTGGCATATACTCCGTCCGCCAAACACTCCATCCACCAATCACTCCGTCCGCCAAACACTCCGCCCGACAAACACTCCGTCCGCCAAACACTACGTCCGCCAAACAGTACGTCCGCCAAACACTACGTCCGCCAAACACTCCGTCCGACTAACATTCCGTCCGACAAACACCCCGTCTGCCAAACACCCCGTTCGGCAGACACCCCGTCCGACAGGCACTCCGTCAGACCGACACGCTGTCCGACAGACACGCCGTCCGACAGAAACTCCGTCCGACAAACTCTCCGTCCGAGAAACACACCGTCCGGCAAACACTCCGTCCGCCAAACACGCCGGCCGCCAAACACGACGTCTGCCAAACACGTCGTCCGACAAACACGCCGTCCGACAAACATGCCATCCGGCAAACACTCCGTCCGACAAACACGCCGTCCGACAAGCACGCCGTCCGACAAACACGCCATCCGACAAACACGCCATCCGAGAAACACGCCGTCCCTGAAATACGCCGTCCGACAAATACGCCGTCGGACAAACACGCCGCCCAACAAACACGCCGTCCGACAAACAGGCCGTCCGGCAAACACGCCCTCCGTCAAACACGCCGCCGGGCAAACACGCCGCCCGGCAAACACGCCGCCCGGCAAACACGCCGCCCGGCAAGCATTCCATCCGACAAACACCCCGTCTGCCAAACACCCCGTTCGGCAGACACCCCGTCCGACAGGCACTCCGTCAGACCGACACGCCGTCCGACAGACACGCCGTCCGACAGAAACACCGTCCGGCAAACACTCCGTCCGCCAAACACGCCGGCCGCCAAACACGCCGTCTGCCAAACACGTCGTCCGACAAACACGCCGTCCGACAAACACGCCGTCCGGCAAACACTCCGTCCGACAAACACGCCGTCCGACAAGCACGCCGTCCGACAAACACGCCATCCGACAAACACGCCATCCGAGAAACACGCCGTCCGAGAAATACGCCGTCCGACAAATACGCCGTCCGACAAACACGCCGCCCGACAAACACGCCGTCTGACAAACAGGCCGTCCGGCAAACACGCCCTCCGGCAAACACGCCGCCGGGCAAACACGCCGCCCGGCAAACACGCCACCCAGCAAACACGCCGCCCGGCAAACACGCCGCCCGGCAAGCATGCCATCCGGCAAACACGCCCTCTGGCAAACACGCCGTCCAGCAAACACGCCCTCTGGCAAAAACACCGTCCGGCAAACACTCCCTCCGGCAAACGTGCCGTCCGGCAAAAACTCCGTCCAGCAAACACTACCTCCGGCAAACACGCCGTCCGACAAACACTCCATCCGGCAAACTCTCCGTACACCATACACTCCATCCGCCAAACACTCTGTCCGCCAAACACTCTGTCCGCCAAACACTCCATTTGGCAAACACTCCAAACCCTCCTTCCGGCAAACACTCCATCCGGCAAACACTCTGTCTGGCAAACACTCCATCCAGCAAACACTCCGTCCAACAAACGCTCCATTCTGCAAACACTCCATCCGGCAAACACTCCGTCCGACAAACACGCCGTCCGTCAAACACGCCGTCCGACAAACACTCCGTCCGGCATATACTCCATCCGGCAATCACTCCGTCCGTCAAACACTCCATCCGGCAAACACTCCGTCCGGCAAACACTCCACCCGGCAAACATTCATTCTGGCAAACACTCCGTCCGGCAAACACTCCCTCCGGTATACACTCCAACCGTCAAACACTCCGTCCGACAAACACTCCGTCCGACAAGCACTCCGTCCGGCAAACACTCTGCCCGGCAAATACTCAGGCCGACAAACACTCCGTCCGGCAAACACATCGCCCGGCAAACACGCCTTCCGGCAAACACGCCGTCCGGCAAACACGCCGTCCGGCAAACACTCTGTCCGCCAAACACTCTGTCCGCCAAACACTCCATCTGGCAAACACTCCAAACCCTCCTTCTGGCAAAAACTCCATCCGGCAAACACTCCGTCCAACAAACGCTCCGTTCTGCAAACACTCCATCCAGCAAACATTCCATCCGGCATATACTCCGTCCGGCAATCACTCCGTCCGTCAAACACTCCATCCGGCAAACACTCCGTCCGGCAAACACTCCATCCGGCAAGCACTCCGTCCGGCAAACACTCCATCCGGCAAACACTCCCTCCGGTATACGCTCCAACCGTCAAACACTCCGTCCGACAAACACTCCGTCCGACAAGCACTCCGTCCGGCAAACACTCTGCCCGGCAAATACTCAGGCCGACAAACACTCCGCCCGGCAAACACACCGCCCGGCAAACACGCCGTCCAGCAAACACGCCGCCCGGCAAACACTCCGTCTGGCAAACACTCCGTCCGCCAAACACTCTGTCCGCCAAACACTCTGTCCGTCAAAAACTCCATCCGCCAACACTCCGTCCGCCAAACACTCCGTCCGACAAACACTCCATCCGCCAAACACTACATGCGCCAAACAGTACGTCTGCCAAACACTACGTCCGCCAAACACTCCGTCCGACAAACACTCCATACACCATACACTCCATCCGTCAAACACTCTGTCCGCCAAACACTCCATCCGCCAAACACTCCATCTGGCAAACACTCCAAACCCTCCGTCCGGCAAACACTACCTCTGGCAAACACGCCGTCCGACAAACACTTCATCCGGCAAACACTCCGTACACCATACACTCCATCCATCAAACACTCTGTCCGCCAAAGACTCCGTCTGGCAAACACTCCAAACCCTCCATCCGGCAAACACTCCATCCAGCAAACACTCCTTCTGGCAAATACTCCGTCCGGCAAACACTCCGTCCGGAAAACACTCTGCCCGGCAAATACTCCGGCCGACAAACACTCCGTCCGGCAAACACTCTGTCCGACAAACACTCCGTCCGCCAAACACTACGTCCGCCAAACAGTACATCCGCCAAACACTACGTCCGCCAAACACTCCGTCCGACAAACACTCCGTCCGACAAACACACCGTCCGACAAAAACTCTGTCCGCCAAACACTCCTCCGCCAAACACTCCATCTGGCAAACACTCCAAACCCTCCATCCGGCAAAAACTCCATCCAGCAACCACTCCATCTGGCAAACACTCCATCCGGCAAACACTCCGTCCGGCAAACACTCTGCCCGGCAAATACTCAGGCCGACAAACACTCCGTCCGGCAAACACTCCGCCCGGCAAACACGCCGTCCGGCAAACACGCCGTCCGGCAAACACGCCGTCCGGCAAACACTCCGTCCGGCAAACACTCAGTCCGCCAAACACTACGTCCGCCAAACAGTACGTCCACCAAACACTACGTCCGCCAAACACTCCGTACGACAAACACTCCTTCTGACAAACATCCCGTCTGCCAAACACCCCGTCCGACAGACACTGCGTCCGACCGAAACGCCGTCCGACAGACACGCCATCCAACAGACACACCTTCCGACAGACACATCGTCTGACAGACACTCCGTCTGACAAACACAATGTCCAAGAAACACTCCGTCCGGCAAACACTCCGTCCGTCAAACACGCCGGCCGCCAAACACGCCGTCCGCCAAACACGCCGTCTGACAAACACACCGTCCGACAAACAGGCCGTCCGACAAACACGCCGTTCGCCAAACACTACGTCCGCCAAACAGTACGTCAGCCAAACACTACGTCCGCCAAACACTCCGTCCGACAAACACTCCGTCCGACAAACACAACGTCCGACAAACACTCCATCCGCCAAACACTACGTCTGCCAAACAGTACATCCGCCAAACACTCCGTCCGACAAACACACTGTCCGACAAAAACTCTGTCCGCCAAACACTCCACCTCCAAACACTCCATCTGGCAAACACTCCAAACCCTCCATCCGGCAAACACTCCATCCAGCAAACACTCCATCTGGCAAACACTCCATCCGGCAAACACTCCGTCCGGCAAAACGCTTTGCCCGGCAAATACTCAGGCCGACAAACATTCAGTCTGGCAAACACTCCACCCGGCAAACACGCCGTCCGGCAAACACGCCGTCCGGCAAATACTCCGTCCGGCAAACACTCCGTCCGGCAAACACTCTGTCCGCTAAACACTCCATCCGCCAAACAGTATGTCCGCCAAACAGTACATCCGCCAAACACTACGTCCGCCAAACACTCCATCCGACAGACACTCCATCCGACAGACACGCCATCCGACAGACATGCCATCCAACAGAGACGCCGTCCAACAGACACGTCGTCCGACAGACACTCCATCTGACAAACACTCCGTCCGAGAAACACTCCGTCCGGCAAACACTCCATCCGCCAAATACTCCGGCCGCCAAACACGCCATCCGCCAAACACGCCATCTGACAAACACGCCGTCCGACAAACACGCCGTCCGACAAACACGCCTTCCGACAAACACGCCGTCCGAGAAACACGCCATCCGACAAACACGCCGCCTGACAAACACGCCGTCCGGCAAACGCTCCGTCCAACAAATGCACCATCCGGCAAACACTCCGTCCGGCAAACACTCCATCTGACAAACACGCCATCTGTCAAACACGACATCCGGCAAACACTCCGTCCGGCATATACTCTGTCCGGCAATCACTCCGTCCGTCAAGCACACCATCCGGCAAGCGCTCCGTCCGGCAAACACTCCATCCGACAAACACGCCGTCTGACAAACACGCCGTCCGACAAACACGCCATCCGACAAACATGCCGTCCGAGAAACACGCCGTCCGAGAAACACGCCGTCCGACAAATACGCTGTCCGACAAACATGCCGTCCAACAAATACGCCGTCCGACAAACACGCCGTCCGACAAATACGCCATCCGAGAAACACGCCGTCCGACAAATACGCCGTCTGACAAACATGCCGTCCGACAAACATGCCGTCCGACAAACACGCCGTCCGGCAAACACGCCCTCCGGCAAACACGCCGCCGGGCAAACACGCCGCCCGGGAAACACGCCGCCCGGCAAACACACCGCCCGGCAAGCATGCCGTCCGGCAAACATGCCCTCTGGCAAACATGCCATCCGGCAAATACACCCTCCGGCAAACACTCCATCCGGCAAAAACTCCCTCCGCCAAACACGCCGGCCGCCAAACACGCCGTCTGCCAAACACGTCGTCCGACAAACACGTCGTCCGACAAACACGCCGTCCGGCAAATGCTCCATCCGTCAAATGAACCGTCCGGCAAACACTCCGCCCGGCAAACACTCCGTCCGACAAACACTCCGTCCGACAAACACCCCTCCGACAGGCACTCCGTCAGACCGACACGCCGTCCGACAGACACGCCGTCCGACAGAAACTCCATCCGACAAACTCTCCGTCCGAGAAAAACACCGTCCGGCAAACACTCCGTCCGCCAAACACGCCGGCCGCCAAACACGCCGTCTGCCAAACACGTCGTCCGACAAACACGTCGTCCGACAAACACGCCGTCCGGCAAATGCTCCGTCCGTCAAATGAACCGTCCGGCAAACACTCCGCCCGGCAAACACCCCATCCGACAAACACTCCGTCCGACAAACACGCCGTCCGACAAGCACGCCGTCCGACAAACACGCCATCCGACAAACACGCCATCCGAGAAACACGCCGTCCGAGAAATACGCCGTCCGACAAACACGCCGCCCGACAAACACGCCGTCCGACAAACAGGCCGTCCGGCAAACACGCCCTCCGGCAAACACGCCGCCGGGCAAACACGCCGCCCGGCAAACACGCCGCCCGGCAAACACGCCGCCCGGCAAGCATGCCGTCCGGCAAAAACGCCCTCTGGCAAAAACACCATCCGGCAAACACTCCCTCCGGCAAACGTGCCGTCCGGCAAAAACTCCGTCCAGCAAACACTACCTCCGGCAAACACGCCGTCCGACAAACACTCCATCCGGCAAACTCTCCGTACACCATACACTCCATCGGCCAAACACTCTGTCCGCCAAACACTCTGTCCGCCAAACACTCCATCTGGCAAACACTCCAAACCCTCCTTCCGGCAAACACTCCATCCGGCAAACACTCTGTCTGGCAAAAACTCCATCCGGCAAACACTCCGTCCAACAAACGCTCCATTCTGCAAACACTCCATCCGGCAAACACTCCGTCCGACAAACACGCCGTCCGTCAAACACGCCGTCCAGCAAACACTCCGTCTGGCATATACTCCGTCCGGCAATCACTCCGTCCGTCAAACACTCCATCCGGCAAACACGCCGTCCGGCAAATACTCCGTCCGGCAAACACTCCGTCCGCCAAACACTCCATCCACCAAACACTCCATCCGCCAAACACTCCGCCCGACAAACACTCCGTCCGCCGAACACTACGTCCACCAAACAGTACGTCCGCCAAACACTACGTCCGCCAAACACTCCGTCCGACTAACATTCCGTCCGACAAACACCCCGTCTGCCAAACACCCCGTTCGGCAGACACCCCGTCCGACAGGCACTCCGTCAGACCGACACGCCGTCCGACAGACACGCCGTCCGACAGAAACTCCGTCCGACAAACTCTCCGTCCGAGAAACACACCATCCGGCAAACACTCCGTCCGCCAAACACGCCGGCCGCCAAACACGCCGTCTGCCAAACACGTCGTCCGACAAACACGCCGTCCGACAAACACGCCGTCCGGCAAACACTCCGTCTGGCATATACTCCGTCCGGCAATCACTCCGTCCGTCAAACACTCCGTCCGTCAAACACTCCATCCGGCAAACACGCCGTCCGGCAAATACTCCGTCCGGCAAACACTCCGTCCGCCAAACACTCCATCCACCAAACACTCCGTCCGCCAAACACTCCGCCCGACAAACACTCCGTCCGCCAAACACTACGTCCACCAAACAGTACGTCCGCCAAACACTACGTCCGCCAAACACTCCGTCCGACTAACATTCCGTCCGACAAACACCCCGTCTGCCAAACACCCCGTTCGGCAGACACCCCGTCCGACAGGCACTCCGTCAGACCGACACGCCGTCCGACAGACACGCCGTCCGACAGAAACTCCGTCCGACAAACTCTCCGTCCGAGAACCACACCATCCGGCAAACACTCCGTCCGCCAAACACGCCGGCCGCCAAACACGCCGTCTGCCAAACACGTCGTCCGACAAACACGCCGTCCGACAAACACGCCGTCCGGCAAACACTCCGTCCGACAAACACGCCGTCCGACAAGCACGCCGTCTGACAAACACGCCATCCGACAAACACGCCATCCGAGAAACACGCCGTCCGAGAAATACGCCGTCCGACAAATACGCCGTCCGACAAACACGCCACCCGACAAACACGCCGTCCGACAAACAGGCCGTCCGGCAAACACGCCCTCCGGCAAACACGCCGCCGGGCAAACACGCCGCCCGGCAAACACGCCGCCCGGCAAACACGCCGCCCGGCAAACACGCCGCCCGGCAAGCATGCCGTCCGGCAAACACGCCGTCCAGCAAACATGCCCTCTGGCAAAAACACCGTCCGGCAAACACTCCCTCCGGCAAACGTGCCGTCCGGCAAAAACTCCGTCCAGCAAACACTACCTCCGGCAAACACGCCGTCCGACAAACACTCCATCCGGCAAACTCTCCGTACACCATACACTCCATCGGCCAAACACTCTGTCCGCCAAACACTCTGTCCGCCAAACACTCCATCTGGCAAACACTCCAAACCCTCCTTCCGGCAAACACTCCATCCGGCAAACACTCTGTCTGGCAAAAACTCCATCCGGCAAACACTCCGTCCAACAAACGCTCCATTCTGCAAACACTCCATCCGGCAAACACTCCGTCCGACAAACACGCCGTCCGTCAAACACGCCGTCCGGCAAACACTCCGTCTGGCATATACTCCGTCCGGCAATCACTCCGTCCGTCAAACACTCCATCCGGCAAACACGCCGTCCGGCAAATACTCCGTCTGGCAAACACTCCATCCGCCAAACACTCCATCCACCAATCACTCCGTCCGCCAAACACTACGTCCGCCAAACAGTACGTCCGCCAAACACTACGTCCGCCAAACACTCCGTCCGACTAACATTCCGTCCGACAAACACCCCGTCTGCCAAACACCCCGTTCGGCAGACACCCCGTCCGACAGGCACTCCGTCAGACCGACACGCTGTCCGACAGACACGCCGTCCGACAGAAACTCCGTCCGACAAACTCTCCGTCCGAGAAACACACCGTCCGGCAAACACTCCGTCCGCCAAACACGCCGGCCGCCAAACACGCCGTCTGCCAAACACGTCGTCCGACAAACACGCCGTCCGACAAACACGCCGTCCGGCAAACACTCCGTCCGACAAACACGCCGTCCGACAAGCACGCCGTCCGACAAACACGCCATCCGACAAACACGCCATCCGAGAAACACGCCGTCCCTGAAATACGCCGTCCGACAAATACGCCGTCCGAAAAACACGCCGCCCAACAAACACGCCGTCCGACAAACAGGCCGTCCGGCAAACACGCCCTCCGTCAAACACGCCGCCGGGCAAACACGCCGCCCGGCAAACACGCCGCCCGGCAAACACGCCGCCCGGCAAGCATTCCGTCCGACAAACACCCCGTCTGCCAAACACCCCGTTCGGCAGACACCCCGTCCGACAGGCACTCCGTCAGACCGACACGCCGTCCGACAGACACGCCATCCGACAGAAACTCCGTCCGACAAACTCTCCGTCCGAGAAACACACCGTCCGGCAAACACTCCGTCCGCCAAACACGCCGGCCGCCAAACACGCCGTCTGCCAAACACGTCGTCCGACAAACACGCCGTCCGACAAACACGCCATCCGGCAAACACTCCGTCCGACAAACACGCCGTCCGACAAGCACGCCGTCCGACAAACACGCCATCCGACAAACACGCCATCCGAGAAACACGCCGTCTGAGAAATACGCCGTCCGACAAATACGCCGTCTGACAAACACGCCGCCCGACAAACACGCCGTCTGACAAACAGGCCGTCCGGCAAACACGCCCTCCGGCAAACACGCCGCCGGGCAAACACGCCGCCCGGCAAACACGCCGCCCAGCAAACACGCCGCCCGGCAAACACGCCGCCCGGCAAGCATGCCATCCGGCAAACACGCCCTCTGGCAAACACGCCGTCCAGCAAACACGCCCTCTGGCTAAAACACCGTCCGGCAAACACTCCCTCCGGCAAACGTGCCGTCCGGCAAAAACTCCGTCCAGCAAACACTACCTCCGGCAAACACGCCGTCCGACAAACACTCCATCCGGCAAACTCTCCGTACACCATACACTCCATCCGCCAAACACTCTGTCCGCCAAACACTCCATCTGGCAAACACTCCAAACCCTCCTTCCGGCAAACACTCCATCCGGCAAACACTCTGTCTGGCAAACACTCCATCCGGCAAACACTCCGTCCAACAAACGCTCCATTCTGCAAACACTCCATCCGGCAAACACTCCGTCCGACAAACACGCCGTCCGTCAAACACGCCGTCCGGCAAACACTCCGTCCGGCATATACTCCGTCCGGCAATCACTCCGTCCGTCAAACACTCCATCCGGCAAACACTCCGTCCGGCAAACACTCCACCAGGCAAACATTCATTCCGGCAAACACTCCGTCCGGCAAACACTCCCTCCGGTATACACTCCAACCGTCAAACTCTCCGTCCGACAAACACTCCGTCCGACAAGCACTCCGTCCGGCAAACACTCTGCCCGGCAAATACTCAGGCCGACAAACACTCCGTCCGGCAAACACACCGCCCGGCAAACACGCCTTCCGGCAAACACGCCGTCCGGCAAACACGCCGTCCGGCAAACACTCTGTCCGCCAAACACTCTGTCCGCCAAACACTCCATCTGGCAAACACTCCAAACCCTCCTTCTGGCAAAAACTCCATCCGGCAAACACTCCGTCCAACAAACGCTCCGTTCTGCAAACACTCCATCCAGCAAACATTCCGTCCGGCATATACTCCATCCGGCAATCACTCCGTCCGTCAAACACTCCATCCGGCAAACACTCCGTCCGGCAAACACTCCATCCGGCAAGCACTCCGTCTGGCAAACACTGCGTCCGGCAAACACTCCCTCCGGTATACACTCCAACCGTCAAACACTCCGTCCGACAAACACTCCGTCCGACAAGCACTCCGTCCGGCAAACACTCTGCCCGGCAAATACTCAGGCCGACAAACACTCCGCCCGGCAAACACACCGCCCGGCAAACACGCCGTCCAGCAAACACGCCGCCCGGCAAACACTCCGTCTGGCAAACACTCCGTCCGCCAAACACTCTGTCCGCCAAACACTCTGTCCGTCAAAAACTCCATCCGCCAACACTCCGTCCGCCAAACACTCCGTCCGACAAACACTCCATCCGCCAAACACTACATGCGCCAAACAGTACGTCTGCCAAACACTACGTCCGCCAAACACTCCGTCCGACAAACACTCCATACACCATACACTCCATCCGTCAAACACTCTGTCCGCCAAACACTCCATCCGCCAAACACTCCATCTGGCAAACACTCCAAACCCTCCGTCCGGCAAACACTACCTCTGGCAAACACGCCGTCCGACAAACACTTCATCCGGCAAACACTCCGTACACCATACACTCCATCCATCAAACACTCTGTCCGCCAAAGACTCCGTCTGGCAAACACTCCAAACCCTCCATCCGGCAAACACTCCATCCAGCAAACACTCCTTCTGGCAAATACTCCGTCCGGCAAACACTCCGTCCGGAAAACACTCTGCCCGGCAAATACTCCGGCCGACAAACACTCCGTCCGGCAAACACTCTGTCCGACAAACACTCCGTCCGCCAAACACTACGTCCGCCAAACAGTACATCCGCCAAACACTACGTCCGCCAAACACTCCGTCCGACAAACACTCCGTCCGACAAACACACCGTCCGACAAAAACTCTGTCCGCCAAACACTCCTCCGCCAAACACTCCATCTGGCAAACACTCCAAACCCTCCATCCGGCAAAAACTCCATCCAGCAACCACTCCATCTGG
Organism: Somniosus microcephalus; assembly: GCF_052327205.1. Classification (NCBI taxonomy): domain Eukaryota; kingdom Metazoa; phylum Chordata; class Chondrichthyes; order Squaliformes; family Somniosidae; genus Somniosus; species Somniosus microcephalus. The sequence goes on from NW_028225298.1 coordinate 487,928, forward strand.
CAAACACTCCATCCGGCAAACACTCCGTCCGGCAAACACTCTGCCCGGCAAATACTCAGGCCGACAAACACTCCGTCCGGCAAAAACTCCGCCCGGCAAACACGCCGTCCGGCAAACACGCCGTCCGGCAAACACGCCGTCCGGCAAACACTCCGTCCGGCAAACACTCAGTCCGCCAAACACTACGTCCGCCAAACAGTACGTCCGCCAAACACTACATCCGCCAAACACTCCGTCCGACAAACACTCCTTCTGACAAACACCCCGTCTGCCAAACATCCCGTCCGACAGACACTGCGTCCGACCGAAACGCCGTCCGACAGACACGCCATCCAACAGACACACCTTCCGACAGACACATCGTCTGACAGACACTCCGTCTGACAAACACAATGTCCAAGAAACACTCCGTCCGGCAAACACTCCGTCCGTCAAACACGCCGGCCGCCAAACACGCCGTCCGCCAAACACGCCGTCTGACAAACACACCGTCCGACAAACAGGCCGTCCGACAAACACGCCGTTCGCCAAACACTACGTCCGCCAAACAGTACGTCCGCCAAACACTACGTCCGCCAAATACTCCGTCCGACAAACACTCCGTCCGACAAACACACCGTCCGACAAACACTCCATCCGCCAAACACTACGTCTGCCAAACAGTACATCCGCCAAACACTCCGTCCGACAAACACACCGTCCGACAAAAACTCTGACCGCCAAACACTCCACCTCCAAACACTCCATCTGGCAAACACTCCAAACCCTTCATCCGGCAAACACTCCATCCAGCAAACACTCCATCTGGCAAACACTCCATCCGGCAAACACTCCGTCCGGCAAAACGCTTTGCCCGGCAAATACTCAGGCCGACAAACATTCAGTCTGGCAAACACTCCACCCGGCAAACACGCCGTCCGGCAAACACGCCGTCCGGCAAATACTCCGTCCGGCAAACACTCCGTCCGGCAAACACTCTGTCTGCTAAACACTCCATCCGCCAAACAGTACGTCCGCCAAACAGTACGTCCGCCAAACACTACGTCCGCCAAACACTCCATCCAACAGACACTCCATCCGACAGACACGCCATCCGACAGACATGCCATCCAACAGAGACGCCGTCCAACAGACACGTCGTCCGACAGACACTCCATCTGACAAACACTCCGTCCGAGAAACACTCCGTCCGGCAAACACTCCATCCGCCAAATACTCCGGCCGCCAAACACGCCATCCGCCAAACACGCCATCTGACAAACACGCCGTCCGACAAACACGCCGTCCGACAAACACGCCTTCCGACAAACACGCCGTCCGAGAAACACGCCGTCCGACAAACACGCCGCCTGACAAACACGCCTTCCGGCAAACGCTCCGTCCAACAAATGCACCATCCGGCAAACACTCCGTCCGGCAAACACTCCATCTGACAAACACGCCATCTGTCAAACACGACGTCCGGCAAACACTCCGTCCGGCATATACTCTGTCCGGCAATCACTCCATCCGTCAAGCACACCATCCGGCAAGCGCTCCGTCCGGCAAACACTCCATCCGACAAACACGCCGTCTGACAAACACGCCGTCCGACAAACACGCCATCCGACAAACATGCCGTCCGAGAAACACGCTGTCCGAGAAACACGCCGTCCGACAAATACGCTGTCCGACAAACATGCCGTCCAACAAATACGCCGTCCGACAAACACGCCGTCCGACAAATACGCCATCCGAGAAAAACGCCGTCCGACAAATACGCCGTCTGACAAACATGCCGTCCGACAAACATGCCGTCCGACAAACACGCCGTCCGGCAAACACGCCCTCCGGCAAACACGACGCCGGGCAAACACGCCGCCCGGGAAACACGCCGCCCGGCAAACACACCGCCCGGCAAGCATGCCGTCCGGCAAACATGCCCTCTGGCAAACATGCCATCCGGCAAACACACCCTCCGGCAAACACTCCATCCGGCAAAAACTCCCTCCGCCAAACACGCCGGCCGCCAAACACGCCGTCTGCCAAACACGTCGTCCGACAAACACGTCGTCCGACAAACACGCCGTCCGGCAAATGCTCCATCCGTCAAATGAACCGTCCGGCAAACACTCCGCCCGGCAAACACTCCGTCCGACAAACACTCCGTCCGACAAACACCCCTCCGACAGGCACTCCGTCAGACCGACACGCCGTCCGACAGACATGCCGTCCGACAGAAACTCCATCCGACAAACTCTCCGTCCGAGAAAAACACCGTCCGGCAAACACTCCGTCCGCCAAACACGCCGGCCGCCAAACACGCCGTCTGCCAAACACGTCGTCCGACAAACACGTCGTCCGACAAACACGCCGTCCGGCAAATGCTCCGTCCGTCAAATGAACCGTCCGGCAAACACTCCGCCCGGCAAACACTCCGTCCGACAAACACTCCGTCCGACAAACACGCCGTCCGACAAGCACGCCGTCCGACAAACACGCCATCCGACAAACACGCCATCCGAGAAACACGCCGTCCGAGAAATACGCCGTCCGACAAATACGCCGTCCGACAAACACGCCGCCCGACAAACACGCCGTCCGACAAACAGGCCGTCCGGCAAACACGCCCTCCGGCAAACACGCCGCCGGGCAAACACGCCGCCCGGCAAACACGCCGCCCGGCAAGCATGCCATCCGGCAAAAACACCATCCGGCAAACACTCCCTCCGGCAAACGTGCCGTCCGGCAAAAACTCCGTCCAGCAAACACTACCTCCGGCAAACACGCCGTCCGACAAACACTCCATCCGGCAAACTCTCCGTACACCATACACTCCATCGGCCAAACACTCTGTCCGCCAAACACTCTGTCCGCCAAACACTCCATCTGGCAAACACTCCAAACCCTCCTTCCGGCAAACACTCCATCCGGCAAACACTCTGTCTGGCAAAAACTCCATCCGGCAAACACTCTGTCCAACAAACGCTCCATTCTGCAAACACTCCATCCGGCAAACACTCCGTCCGACAAACACGCCGTCCGTCAAACACGCCGTCCGGCAAACACTCCGTCTGGCATATACTCCGTCCGGCAATCACTCCGTCCGTCAAACACTCCATCCGGCAAACACGCCGTCCGGCAAATACTCCGTCCGGCAAACACTCCGTCCGCCAAACACTCCATCCACCAAACACTCCGTCCGCCAAACACTCCGCCCGACAAACACTCCGTCCGCCAAACACTACGTCCACCAAACAGTACGTCCGCCAAACACTACGTCCGCCAAACACTCCGTCCGACTAACATTGCGTCCGACAAACACCCCGTCTGCCAAACACCCCGTTCGGCAGACACCCCGTCCGACAGGCACTCCGTCAGACCGACACGCCGTCCGACAGACACGCCGTCCGACAGAAACTCCGTCCGACAAACTCTCCGTCCGAGAAACACACCATCCGGCAAACACTCCGTCCGCCAAACACGCCGGCCGCCAAACACGCCGTCTGCCAAACACGTCGTCCGACAAACACGCCGTCCGACAAACACGCCGTCCGGCAAACACTCCGTCCGACAAACACGCCGTCCGACAAGCACGCCGTCCGACAAACACGCCATCCGACAAACACGCCATCCGAGAAACACGCCGTCCGAGAAATACGCCGTCCGACAAATACGCCGTCCGACAAACACGCCGCCCGACAAACACGCCGTCCGACAAACAGGCCGTCCGGCAAACACGCCCTCCGGCAAACACGCCGCCGGGCAAACACGCCGCCCGGCAAACACGCCGCCCGGCAAACACGCCGCCCGGCAAACACGCCGCCCGGCAAGCATGCCGTCCGGCAAACACGCCGTCCAGCAAACATGCCCTCTGGCAAAAACACCGTCCGGCAAACACTCCCTCCGGCAAACGTGCCGTCCGGCAAAAACTCCGTCCAGCAAACACTACCTCCGGCAAACACGCCGTCCGACAAACACTCCATCCGGCAAACTCTCCGTACACCATACACTTCATCGGCCAAACACTCTGTCCGCCAAACACTCTGTCCGCCAAACACTCCATCTGGCAAACACTCCAAACCCTCCTTCCGGCAAACACTCCATCCGGCAAACACTCTGTCTGGCAAAAACTCCATCCGGCAAACACTCCGTCCAACAAACGCTCCATTCTGCAAACACTCCATCCGGCAAACACTCCGTCCGACAAACACGCCGTCCGTCAAACACGCCGTCCGGCAAACACTCCGTCTGGCATATACTCCGTCCGGCAATCACTCCGTCCGTCAAACACTCCATCCGGCAAACACGCCGTCCGGCAAATACTCCGTCCGGCAAACACTCCGTCCGCCAAACACTCCATCCACCAAACACTCCATCCGCCAAACACTCCGCCCGACAAACACTCCGTCCGCCAAACACTACGTCCACCAAACAGTACGTCCGCCAAACACTACGTCCGCCAAACACTCCGTCCGACTAACATTCCGTCCGACAAACACCCCGTCTGCCAAACACCCCGTTCGGCAGACACCCCGTCCGACAGGCACTCCGTCAGACCGACACGCCGTCCGACAGACACGCCGTCCGACAGAAACTCCGTCCGACAAACTCTCCGTCCGAGAAACACACCATCCGGCAAACACTCCGTCCGCCAAACACGCCGGCCGCCAAACACGCCGTCTGCCAAACACGTCGTCCGACAAACACGCCGTCCGACAAACACGCCGTCCGGCAAACACTCCGTCTGGCATATACTCCGTCCGGCAATCACTCCGTCCGCCAAACACTACGTCCGCCAAACAGTACGTCCGCCAAACACTACGTCCGCCAAACACTCCGTCCGACTAACATTCCGTCCGACAAACACCCCGTCTGCCAAACACCCCGTTCGGCAGACACCCCGTCCGACAGGCACTCCGTCAGACCGACACGCTGTCCGACAGACACGCCGTCCGACAGAAACTCCGTCCGACAAACTCTCCGTCCGAGAAACACACCGTCCGGCAAACACTCCGTCCGCCAAACACGCCGGCCGCCAAACACGCCGTCTGCCAAACACGTCGTCCGACAAACACGCCGTCCGACAAACACGCCGTCCGGCAAACACTCCGTCCGACAAACACGCCGTCCGACAAGCACGCCGTCCGACAAACACGCCATCCGACAAACACGCCATCCGAGAAACACGCCGTCCCTGAAATACGCCGTCCGACAAATACGCCGTCCGAAAAACACGCCGCCCAACAAACACGCCGTCCGACAAACAGGCCGTCCGGCAAACACGCCCTCCGTCAAACACGCCGCCGGGCAAACACGCCGCCCGGCAAACATGCCGCCCGGCAAGCATTCCGTCCGACAAACACCCCGTCTGCCAAACACCCCGTTCGGCAGACACCCCGTCCGACAGGCACTCCGTCAGACCAACACGCCGTCCGACAGACACGCCATCCGACAGAAACTCCATCCGACAAACTCTCCATCCGAGAAACACACCGTCCAGCAAACACTCCGTCCGCCAAACACGCCGGCCGCCAAACACGCCGTCTGCCAAACACGTCGTCCGACAAACACGCCGTCCGACAAACACGCCGTCCGGCAAACACTCCGTCCGACAAACACGCCGTCCGACAAGCACGCCGTCCGACAAACACGCCATCCGACAAACACGCCATCCGAGAAACACGCCGTCCGAGAAATACACCGTCCGACAAATACGCCGTCCGACAAACACGCCGCCCGACAAACACGCCGTCTGACAAACAGGCCGTCCGGCAAACACCCCCTCCGGCAAACACGCCGCCGGGCAAACACGCCGCCCGGCAAACACGCCGCCCAGCAAACACGCCGCCCGGCAAACACGCCGCCCGGCAAGCATGCCATCCGGCAAACACGCCCTCTGGCAAACACGCCGTCCAGCAAACACGCCCTCTGGCTAAAACACCGTCCGGCAAACACTCCCTCCGGCAAACGTGCCGTCCGGCAAAAACTCCGTCCAGCAAACACTACCTCCGGCAAACACGCCGTCCGACAAACACTCCATCCGGCAAACTCTCCGTACACCATACAGTCCATCCGCCAAACACTCTGTCCGCCAAACACTCCATCCAGCAAACACTCTGTCTGGCAAACACTCCATCCGGCAAACACTCCGTCCAACAAACGCTCCATTCTGCAAACACTCCATCCGGCAAACACTCCGTCCGACAAACACGCCGTCCGTCAAACACGCCGTCCGGCAAACACTCCGTCCGGCATATACTCCGTCCGGCAATCACTCCGTCTGTCAAACACTCCATCCGGCAAACACTCCGTCCGGCAAACACTCCACCCGGCAAACATTCATTCCGGCAAACACTCCGTCCGGCAAACACTCCCTCCGGTATACACTCCAACCGTCAAACACTCCGTCCGACAAACACTCCGTCCGACAAGCACTCCGTCCGGCAAACACTCTGCCCGGCAAATACTCAGGCCGACAAACACTCCGTCCGGCAAACACACCGCCCGGCAAACACGCCTTCCGGCAAACACGCCGTCCGGCAAACACGCCGTCCGGCAAACACTCTGTCCGCCAAACACTCAGTCCGCCAAACACTCCATCTGGCAAACACTCCAAACCCTCCTTCTGGCAAAAACTCCATCCGGCAAACACTCCGTCCAACAAACGCTCCGTTCTGCAAACACTCCATCCAGCAAACATTCCGTCCGGCATATACTCCGTCCGGCAATCACTCCGTCCGTCAAACACTCCATCCGGCAAACACTCCGTCCGGCAAACACTCCATCCGGCAAGCACTCCGTCCGGCAAACACTCCGTCCGGCAAACACTCCCTCCGGTATACACTCCAACCGTCAAACACTCCGTCCGACAAACACTCCGTCCGACAAGCACTCCGTCCGGCAAACACTCTGCCCGGCAAATACTCAGGCCGACAAACACTCCGCCCGGCAAACACACCGCCCGGCAAACACGCCGTCCAGCAAACACGCCGCCCGGCAAACACTCCGTCTGGCAAACACTCCGTCCGCCAAACACTCTGTCCGCCAAACACTCTGTCCGTCAAAAACTCCATCCGCCAACACTCCGTCCGCCAAACACTCCGTCCGACAAACACTCCGTCCGCCAAACACTACATGCGCCAAACAGTACGTCTGCCAAACACTACGTCCGCCAAACACTCCGTCCGACAAACACTCCGTACACCATACACTCCATCCGTCAAACACTCTGTCCGCCAAACACTCCGTCCGACAAACACTCCGTCCGCCAAACACTACATGCGCCAAACAGTACGTCTGCCAAAAACTACGTCCGCCAAACACTCCGTCCGACAAACACTCCGTACACCATACACTCCATCCGTCAAACACTCTGTCCGCCAAACACACCATCCGCCAAACACTCCATCTGGCAAACACTCCAAACCCTCCGTCCGGCAAACACTACCTCTGGCAAACACACCATCCGACAAACACTTCATCCGGCAAACACTCCGTACACCATACACTCCATCCATCAAACACTCTGTCCGCCAAAGACTCCGTCTGGCAAACACTCCAAACCCTCCATCCGGCAAACACTCCATCCAGCAAACGCTCCTTCTGGCAAATACTCCGTCCGGCAAACATTCCGTCCGGAAAACACTCTGCCCGGCAAATACTCCGGCCGACAAACACTCCGTCCGGCAAACACTCTGTCCGACAAACACTCCGTCCGCCAAACACTACGTCCGCCAAACAGTACGTCCGCCAAACACTACGTCCGCCAAACACTCCGTCCGACAAACACTCCGTCCGACAAACACACCGTCCGACAAAAACTCTGTCCGCCAAACACTCCTCCGCCAAACACTCCATCTGGCAAACACTCCAAACCCTCCATCCGGCAAAAACTCCATCCAGCAAACACTCCATCTGGCAAACACTCCATCCGGCAAACACTCCGTCTGGCAAACACTCTGCCCGGCAAATACTCAGGCCGACAAACACTCCGTCCGGCAAACACTCCGCCCGGCAAACACGCCGTCCGGCAAACACGCCATCCGGCAAACACGCCGTCCGGCAAACACTCCGTCCGGCAAACACTCAGTCCGCCAAACACTACGTCCGCCAAACAGTACGTCCACCAAACACTACGTCCGCCAAACACTCCGTCCGACAAACACTCCTTCTGACAAACACCCCGTCTGCCAAACACCCCGTCCGACAGACACTGCGTCCGACCGAAACGCCGTCCGACAGACACGCCATCCAACAGACACACCTTCCGACAGACACATCGTCTGACAGACACTCCGTCTGACAAACACAATGTCCAAGAACACTCCGTCCGTCAAACACGCCGGCCGCCAAACACGCCGTCCGCCAAACACGCCGTCTGACAAACACACCGTCCGACAAACACACCGTCCGACAAACACTCCGTCCGACAAACACACCGTCCGACAATCACTCCATCCGCCAAACACTACGTCTGCCAAACAGTGCATCCGCCAAACACTCCGTCCGACAAACACACCGTCCGACAAAAACTCTGTCCGCCAAACACTCCACCTCCAAACACTCCATCTGGCAAACACTCCAAACCCTCCATCCGGCAAACACTCCATCCAGCAAACACTCCATCTGGCAAACACTCCATCCGGCAAACACTCCGTCCGGCAAACGCTTTGCCCGGCAAATACTCAGGCCGACAAACATTCAGTCTGGCAAACACTCCTCCCGGCAAACACGCCGTCCGGCAAACACGCCGTCCGGCAAATACACCGTCCGGCAAACACTCCGTCCGGCAAACACTCTGTCCGCTAAACACTCCATCCACCAAACAGTACGTCCGCCAAACAGTACGTCCGCCAAACACTACGTCCGCCAAACACTCCATCCGACAGACACTCCATCCGACAGACACGCCATCCGACAGACATGCCATCCAACAGAGACGCCGTCCAACAGACACGTCGTCTGACAGACACTCCATCTGACAAACACTCCGTCCGAGAAACACTCCATCCGGCAAACACTCCATCCGCCAAATACTCCGGCCGCCAAACACGCCATCCGCCAAACACGCCATCTGACAAACACGCCGTCCGACAAACACGCCGTCCGACAAACACGCCTTCCGACAAACACGCCGTCCGAGAAACACGCCGTCCGACAAACACGCCGCCTGACAAACACGCCGTCCGGCAAACGCTCCGTCCAACAAATGCACCATCCGGCAAACACTCCATCCGGCAAACACTCCATCTGACAAACACACCATCTGTCAAACACGACGTCCGGCAAACACTCCGTCCGGCATATACTCTGTCCGGCAATCACTCCGTCCGTCAAGCACACCATCCGGCAAGCGCTCCGTCCGGCAAACACTCCATCCGACAAACACGCCGTCTGACAAACACGCCGTCCGACAAACACGCCATCCGACAAACATGCCGTCCGAGAAACACGCCGTCCGAGAAACACGCCGTCCAACAAATACGCTGTCCGACAAACATGCCGTCCAACAAATACGCCGTCCGACAAACACGCCGTCCGACAAATACGCCATCCGAGAAACACGCCGTCCGACAAATACGCCGTCTGACAAACATGCCGTCCGACAAACATGCCGTCCGACAAACACGCCGTCCGGCAAACACGCACTCCGGCAAACATGCCGCCGGGCAAACACGCTGACCGGGAAACACGCCGCCCGGCAAACACACCGCCCGGCAAGCATGCCATCCGGCAAACATGCCCTCTGGCAAACATGCCATCCGGCAAACACACCCTCCGGCAAACACTCCATCCGGCAAAAACTCCCTCCGGCAAACGCGCCGTTCGGCAACCACTCCGTCCAGCAAACGCTACCTCTGGCAAACACGCCGTCCGACAAACAGTCCATCCGGCAAACACTCCGTACACCATACACTCCATCCGCCAAACACTCTGTCCGCCAAACACACCGTCCACCAAACACTCCATCTGGCATACACTCCAAAACCTCCGTCCGGCAAACACTCCATCCTGCAAACACTCCGTCTGGCAAACACTCCGTCCGGCAAGCACTCCGTCTGGCAAACACTCTGCCTGGCAAACACGCCGTCCGGCAAACACGCCGTCCGTCAAACACACCGTCCGACAAACACACCGTCCGACAAAAACTCTGTCCGACAAACACGTCATCTGACAAACAAGCCATCCGACAAACACGCCATCCGACATACACGCCATACGACAAACACGCAGTCCGACAAACACACCGTCCGACAAACACGCCGTCCGACAAACACGCCGTCCGACATACACGCCGTCCGACAAACACGCCGTCTGACAAACACGCCGTCCGACAAACACTCCGTCCACCAAAAACTCCGTCCGCCAAACACTCCCTCCGACAAACACTCCGTCCGACAAACACTCCATCTGACAAACACTCTGTCCGACAAACACCCCGTCCGACAAACACCCCGTCCGACAAACACCCCATCTGCCAAACACCCCGTCCGGCAGACACCCCATCCGACAGACACTCCGTCCGACCGACACGCCGTCCGACAGACACGCCGTCCGACAGACACGCCGTCTGACAGACACGCCGTCCGACAGACACTCCGTCTGAAAAACACTCCATCTGTGAAACACTCCGTCCGGCAAACACTCCGTCCGCCAAACACGTCGGCCGCCAAACAGGCGTCCACCAAACACGCCGCCTGACAAACACGCCATCCGACAAACACGCCGTCCGACAAACACGACTTCCGACAAACACGCCGTCCGACAAACACGCCGTCCGACAAACACGCCATCCGACAAACACGCCGTCTGACAAACACACCGTCCGACAAACACGCCGTACGACAAACACGCCGTCCGACAAACACGCCTTCCGACAAATACGCCATTCGACAAACACGCCGTCCGGCAAACACGCCGTCCGACAAACACGCCGTCCGACAAACACTCCATCCGACATACACGCCATCCGAGAAACACGCCGTCCAACAAACATGCCGTCCGACAAACACGCCGTCCGGCAAACGCTCCATCTGACAAATGCACCGTCCGGCAAACACTCCGTCCGGCAAACACTCCGCCCGACAAACACACCATCTGTCAAACATGCCATCCGGCAAACACTCCGTCCGGCATACACTCCGTCCGGCAATCACTCCATCCGTCAAGCACTCCATCTGGCAAGCACTCCATCCGGCAAACACTCCATCCGGCAAACACTCTGCCCGGCAAATACTCAGGCCGACAAACCCTCCGTCCGGCAAACACACCGCCCGGCAAACACTCCGTCAGGCAAACACTCCATCCGGCAAACACTCCGTCCGGCAAACACTCTGCCCGGCAAATACTCAGGCCGACAAACACTCCGTCCGGCAAACACACCGCCCGGCAAACACGCCGTCCGGCAAACACGCCGTCCGGCAAACACTCCATCTGGCAAACACTCCGTCCGCCAAACACTCCATCCGCCAAACACTCTGCCCGTCAAAAACTCCGTCCGCCAAACACTCCGTCCGACAAACACTCCGTCCGACAAACACTCCGTCCGCCAAACACTACGTCCACCAAACAGTACGTCCGGCAATAGCTACGTCCGCCAAACACTCTGTCTGACAAACATTCCGTACACAATACACTCCATCCATCAAACACTCTGTCCGCCAAACACTCCGTCCGCCAAACACTCCATCTGGCAAACATTCCAAACCCTCCGTCCGGCAAACACTGCCTCTGGCAAATACTCCGTCCGACAAACACTCCATCCGGCAAACACTCCGTACACCATACACTCCATCCATCAAGCACTCTGTCCGCCAAACACTCCTTCTGGCAAACACTCCAAACCCTCCGTCCGGCAAACACTCCGTCCGGAAAACACCCTGCCCGGCAAATACACCGGCCGACAAACACTCCGTCCGCCAAACACTCCGTCCGACAAACACTCTGTCCGCCAAACACTACGTCCGCCAAACAGTACGTCCGCCAAACACTACGTCCGCCACACACTCCGTCCGACAAAAACTCTGTCCGCCAAACACTCTGTCCGTCAAAAACTCCGTCCGCCAACACTCCGTCCGCCAAACACTCCGTCCGACAAACACTCCGTCCGCCAAACACTACATGCGCCAAACAGTACGTCTGCCAAACACTACGTCCGCCAAACACTCCGTCCGACAAACACTCCGTACACCATACACTCCATCCGTCAAACACTCTGTCCGCCAAACACACCATCCGCCAAACACTCCATCTGGCAAACACTCCAAACCCTCCGTCCGGCAAACACTACCTCTGGCAAACACGCCGTCCGACAAACACTTCATCCGGCAAACACTCCGTACACCATACACTCCATCCATCAAACACTCTGTCCGCCAAAGACTCCGTCTGGCAAACACTCCAAACCCTCCATCCGGCAAACACTCCATCCAGCAAACACTCCTTCTGGCAAATACTCCGTCCGGCAAACACTCCGTCCGGAAAACACTCTGCCCGGCAAATACTCCGGCCGACAAACACTCCGTCCGGCAAATACTCTGTCCGACAAACACTCCGTCCGCCAAACACTACGTCCGCCAAACAGTACGTCCGCCAAACACTACGTCCGCCAAACACTCCGTCCGACAAACACTCCGTCCGACAAACACACCGTCCGACAAAAACTCTGTCCGCCAAACACTCCTCCGCCAAACACTCCATCTGGCAAACACTCCAAACCCTCCATCCGGCAAAAACTCCATCCAGCAAACACTCCATCTGGCAAACACTCCATCCGGCAAACACTCCGTCCGGCAAACACTCTGCCCGGCAAATACTCAGGCCGACAAACACTCCATCCGGCAAACACTACGTCCGCCAAACACTCCATCCGACAAACACTCCTTCTGACAAACACCCCATCTGCCAAACACCCCGTCCGGCAGACACCCCGTCCGACAGACACTGCGTCCGACCGAAACGCCGTCCGACAGACACTCCATCCAACAGACACACCTTCCGACAGACACATCGCCTGACAGACACTCCGTCTGACAAACACAATGTCCAAGAAACACTCCGTCCGGCAAACACTCCGTCCGTCAAACACGCCGGCCGCCAAACACGCCGTCCGCCAAACACGCCGTCTGACAAACACACCGTCCGACAAACAGGCCGTCCGACAAACACTCCATTCGCCAAACACTACGTCCGCCAAACAGTACGTCCGCCAAACACTACGTCCGCCAAACACTCCGTCCGACAAACACTCCGTCCGACAAACACACCGTCCGACAAACACTCCATCCGCCAAACACTACGTCTGCCAAACAGTACATCCGCCAAACACTCCGTCCGACAAACACACCGTCCGACAAAAACTCTGTCCGCCAAACACTCCACCTCTAAACACTCCATCTGGCAAACACTCCAAACCCTCCATCCGGCAAACACTCCATCCAGCAAACACTCCATCTGGCAAACACTCCATCCAGCAAACACTCCGTCCGGCAAACACTTTGCCCGGCAAATACTCAGGCCGACAAACATTCAGTCTGGCAAACACTCCACCCGGCAAACACGCCGTCCGGCAAACACGCCGTCCGGCAAATACTCCGTCCGGCAAACACTCCGTCCGGCAAACACTCTGTCCGCTAAACACTCCGTCCGCCAAACAGTACGTCCGCCAAACAGTACGTCCGCCAAACACTACGTCCGCCAAACACTCCATCCGACAGACACTCCATCCGACAGACACGCCATCCGACAGACATGCCATCCAACAGAGACGCCGTCCAACAGACACGTCGTCCGACAGACACTCCGTCTGACAAACACTCCGTCCGAGAAACACTCCGTCCGGCAAACACTCCATCCGCCAAATACTCCGGCCGCCAAACACGCCATCCGCCAAACACGCCATCTGACAAACACGCCGTCCGACAAACACGCCGTCCGACAAACACGCCTTCCGACAAACACGCCGTCCGAGAAACACGCCGTCCGACAAACACGCCGCCAGACAAACACGCCGTCCGGCAAACGCTCCGTCCAACAAATGCACCATCCGGCAAACACTCCATCCGGCAAACACTCCATCTGACAAACACGCCATCTGTCAAACACGACGTCCGGCAAACATTCCGTCCGGCATACACTCCGTCCGGCAAACACTCCATCCGACAAACACGCCGTCTGACAAACACGCCGTCCGACAAACACGCCATCCGACAAACATGCCGTCCGAGAAACACGCCGTCCGAGAAACACACCGTCCGACAAATACGCTGTCCGACAAACATGCCGTCCAACAAATACGCCGTCCGACAAACACGCCGTCCGACAAATACGCCATCCGAGAAACACGCCGTCCGACAAATACGCCGTCTGACAAACATGCCGTCCGACAAACATGCCGTCCGACAAACACGCCGTCCGGCAAACACGCCCTCCAGCAAACACGCCGCCGGGCAAACACGCCGCCCGGGAAACACGCCGCCCGGCAAACACACCGCCCGGCAAGCATGCCGTCCGGCAAACATGCCCTCTGGCAAACATGCCATCCGGCAAACACACCCTCCGGCAAACACTCCATCCGGCAAAAACTCCCTCCGGCAAACGCGCCGTCCGGCAACCACTCCGTCCAGCAAACGCTACATCTGGCAAACACGCCGTCCGACAAACAGTCCATCCGGCAAACACTCCGTACACCATACACTCCATCCGCCAAACACTCTGTCCGCCAAACACACCGTCCACCAAACACTCCGTCTGGCATACACTCCAAAACCTCCGTCCACCAAAAACTCCGTCCGCCAAACACTCCCTCCGACAAACACTCCGTCCGACAAACACTCCATCTGACAAACACTCTGTCCGACAAACACCCCGTCCGACAAACACCCCGTCCGACAAACACCCCGTCTGCCAAACACCCCGTCCGGCAGACACCCCATCCGACAGACACTCCGTCCGACCGACACGCCGTCCGACAGACACGCCGTCCGACAGACACGCCGTCTGACAGACACGCCGTCCGACAGACACTCCGTCTGAAAAACACTCCATCTGTGAAACACTCCGTCCGGCAAACACTCCGTCCGCCAAACACGTCGGCCGCCAAACAGGCGTCCGCCAAACACGCCGCCTGACAAACACGCCATCCGACAAACACGCCGTCTGACAAACACGCCTTCCGACAAACACGCCGTCCGACAAATACGCCGTCCGACAAACACGCCATCCGACAAACACGCCGTCTGACAAACACACCGTCCGACAAACACGCCGTCCAACAAACACGCCTTCCGACAAACACGCCTTCCGACAAACACGCCTTCCGACAAACACGCCATCCGACAAACACGCCGTCTGACAAACACGCCGCCTGACAAACACGCCATCCGACAAACACGCCGTCCGACAAACACGCCTTCCGACAAACACGCCATCCGACAAACACGCCGTCTGGCAAACACGCCGTCCGACAAACACGCCGTCCGACAAACACTCCATCCGACATACACGCCATCCGAGAAACACGCCGTCCAACAAACATGCCATCCGACAAACACGCCGTCCGGCAAACGCTCCGTCTGACAAATGCACCGTCCAGCAAACACTCCATCCGGCAAACACTCCGCCCGACAAACACACCATCTGTCAAACATGCCATCCGGCAAACACTCCGTCCGGCATACACTCCGTCCGGCAATCACTCCATCCGTCAAGCACTCCATCTGGCAAGCACTCCATCCGGCAAACACTCCGTCCGGCAAACACTCTGCCCGGCAAATACTCAGGCCGACAAACCCTCCGTCCGGCAAACACACCGCCCGGCAAACACTCCGTCAGGCAAACACTCCATCCGGCAAACACTCCGTCCGGCAAACACTGTGCCCGGCAAATACTCAGGCCGACAAACACTCCGTCCGGCAAACACACCGCCCGGCAAACACGCCGTCCGGCAAACACGCCGTCCGGCAAACACGCCGTCCGGCAAACACTCCATCTGGCAAACACTCCGTCTGCCAAACACTCCATCCGCCAAACACTCTGCCCGTCAAAAACTCCGTCCGCCAAACACTCCGTCCGCCAAACACTCCGTCCGACAAACACTCCGTCCGCCAAACAGTACGTCCGGCAATAGCTACGTCTGCCAAACACTCCGTCCGACAAACACTCCGTACACAATACACTCCATCCATCAAACACTCTGTCCGCCAAACACTACGTCCGCCAAACACTCCATCTGGCAAACATTCCAAATCCTCCGTCCGGCAAAGACTGCCTCTGGCAAATACTCCGTCCGACAAACACTCCATCCGGCAAACACTCCGTACACCATACACTCCATCCATCAAGCACTCTGTCCGCCAAACACTCCGTCTGGCAAACACTCCAAACCCTCCGTCCGGCAAACACTCCATCCGGAAAACACTCTGCCCGGCAAATACACCGGCCGACAAACACTCCGTCCGCCAAACACTCCGTCCGACAAACACGCTGTCCGCCAAACACTACGTCCGCCAAACAGTACGTCCGCCAAACACTACGTCCGCCAAACACTCCGTCCGACAAAAACTCTGTCCGCCAAACACTCCTCCGCCAAACACTCCATCTGGCAAACACTCCAAACCCTCCATCCGGCAAACACACCATCCAGCAAACACTCCATCTGGCAAACACTCCGTCCGGCAAACACTCTGCCCGGCAAATACTCAGACCGACAAACACTCCGTCCGGCAAACACTCCGCCCGGCAAACACGCCGTCCGGCAAACACACCGTCCGACAAACACACCGTCCGACAAAAACTCTGTCCGACAAACACGTCCTCTGACAAACACGCCGTCCGACAAACACGCCGTCCGACATACACACCATACGACAAACACGCCGTCCGACAAACACACCGTCCGACAAACACGCCATCCGACAAACACGCCGTCCGACATACACGCCGTCCGACAAACACGCCGTCTGACAAACACGCCGTCCGACAAACACTCCGTCCACCAAACACTCCGTCCGCCAAACACTCCCTCCGACAAACACTCCGTCTGACAAACACTCCATCTGACAAACACACCGTCCGGCAGACATCCCGTCCGACAGACACTCCGTCCGACCGACACGCCGTCCGACAGACACGCCGTCCGACAGACATGCCGTCCGAGAGACATGCCATCCGACAGACACTCCGTCTGACAAACACTCCATCTGTGAAACACTCCGTCCGGCAAACACTCCGTCCGCCAAACACGTCGGCCACCAAACAGGCGTCCGCCAAACATGCCGCCTGACAAACACGCCACCCGACAAACACGCCGTCCGACAAACACGCTGTCCGACAAACACTCCGTCCGACATACACGCCGTCCGAGAAACACGCCGTCCAACAAACACGCCGTCCGACAAACACGCCATCCGGCAAATGCTCCGTCTGACAAATGCACCATCCGGCAAACACTCCGTTCGGCAAACACTCCATCCGACAAACACTCCATCCGTCAAGCACTCCGTCTGGCAAACACTCCAACCGGCAAACACTCCGTCCGGCAAACACTCTGCCCAGCAAATACTCAGGCAGACAAACACTCCGTCCGGCAAACACTCCTTCCGACAAACACCCCATCTGCCAAACACCCCGTCCGGCAGACACCCCGTCCGACAGACACGCCGTCCGACAGACACGCCATCCAACAGACACGCCTTCCGACAGAAACATCGTCCGACAGACACTCCGTCTGATAAACACAACGTCCGAGAAGCACTCCGTCCGGCAAACACTCCGTCCGTCAAACACGCCGGCCGCCAAACACGCCGTCCGCCAAACACGCCGTCTGACAAACACACCGTCCGACAAACACGCCGTCCGACAAACACTCTGTCCGACAAACACGCCGTCCGACAAACACACCGTCCGACAAACGCGCCGTCGTACAAACGCGCCGTCCGACAAACAGGCCGTCCGACAAACACTCCGTCCGCCAAACACAACGTCCGCCAAACAGTACGTCCGACAAACACTACGTCCGCCAAACACTCCGTCCGACAAACACTCCGTCCGACAAACACACCGTCCGACAAACACTCCGTCCGCCAAACTCTATGTCCACCAAACAGTACATCCGCCAAACACTCCGTCCGACAAACACACCGTCCGACAAAAACTCTGTCCGCCAAATACTCCACCGCCAAACACTCCATCTGGCAAACACTCCAAACCCTCCGTCCGGCAAACACTCCATCCAGCAAACACTCCATCTGGCAAACACTCCATCCGGCAAACACTCCGTCCGGCAAACACTTTGCCCGGCAAATACTCAGGCCGACAAACATTCAGTCCGGCAAACACTCCGCCCGGCAAACACGCCGTCTGGCAAACACACCGTCCGGCAAACACTCCGTCCGGCAAAAACTCCGTCCGGCAAACACTCTGTCCGCCAAACACTCCGTCCGCCAAACAGTACGTCCGCCAAACACTACGTCCGCCAAATACTCCGTCCGACAAACACTCCTTCCGACAAACACACCGTCTGCCAAACACCCCGTCCGGCAGACACCCCATCCGACAGACACTCCATCCGACAGACACGCCGTCCGACAGACATGCCATCCAACAGAGACGCCGTCCAACAGACACGTCGTCCGACAGACACTCCGTCTGACAAACACTCCGTCCGAGAAACACTCCATCCGGCAAACACTCCGTCCGCCAAACACTC
This sequence comes from Somniosus microcephalus, assembly GCF_052327205.1. Taxonomy (NCBI): domain Eukaryota; kingdom Metazoa; phylum Chordata; class Chondrichthyes; order Squaliformes; family Somniosidae; genus Somniosus; species Somniosus microcephalus. The sequence goes on from NW_028225298.1 coordinate 506,616, forward strand.
CGGCCGCCAAACACGCCGTCCGCAAAACACGCCGTCTGACAAACACGCCGTCCGACAAACACGCCATCCGACAAACACGCCTTCCGACAAACACGCCGTCCGAGAAACACGCCGTCCGACAAACACGCCGCCTGACAAACACGCCGTCCGGCAAATGCTCCGTCCAACAAATGCACCATCCGGCAAACACTCCGTCCGGCAAACACTCCATCTGACAAACACGCCATCTGTCAAACACGACGTCCGGCAAACACTCCGTCCGGCATACACTCTGTCCGGCAATCACTCCGTCCGTCAAGCACACCATCCGGCAAGCGCTCCGTCCGGCAAACACTCCATCCGACAAACACGCCGTCCGACAAACACGCCGTCCGACAAACACGCCATCCGACAAACATGCCGTCCGAGAAACACGCCGTCCGAGAAACACGCCGTCCGACAAATACGCTGTCCGACAAACATGCCGTCCAACAAATACGCCGTCCGACAAACACGCCGTCCGACAAATACGCCATCCGAGTAACACGCCGTCCGACAAATACGCCGTCCGACAAACATGCCGTCCGACAAACACGCCGTCCGACAAACACGCCGTCCGGCAAACACGCCCTCCGGCAAACACGCCGCCGGGCAAACACACCGCCCGGGAAACACGCCGCCCGGCAAACACACCGCCCGGCAAGCATGCCGTCTGGCAAACATGCCCTCTGGCAAACATGCCATCCGGCAAACACACCCTCCGGCAAACACTCCATCCGGCAAAAACTCCCTCCGGCAAACGCGCCGTCCGGCAACCACTCCGTCCAGCAAACACTACCTCTGGCAAACACGCCGTCTGACAAACAGTCCATCCGGCAAACACTCCATACACCATACACTCCATCCGCCAAACACTCTGTCCGCCAAACACACCGTCCGCCAAACACTCCGTCTGGCATACACTCCAAAACCTCCGTCCGGCAAACACTCCATCCAGCAAACACTCCATCTGGCAAACACTCCGTCCGGCAAGCACTCCGTCTGGCAAACACTCTGCCTGGCAAATACTCCGGCCGACAAACACTCCGTCTGGCAAACATTCCGCCCGGCAAACACGCCGTCCGGCAAACACGCCGTCCGGCAAACACACCGTCCGACAAACACACCGTCCGACAAACACGTCGTCTGACAAACACGCCATCCGACAAACACGCCGTCCGACATACACGCCATATGACAAACACGCAGTCCGACAAACACACCGTCCGACAAACACGCCGTCCGACAAACACGCCGTCCGACATACACGCCATCCACCAAACACTCCGTCCGCCAAACACTCCCTCCGACAAACACTCCGTCTGACAAACACTCCATCTGACAAACACTCTGTCCGACAAACACCCCGTCCGATAAACACTCTGTCCGACAAACACCCCGTCTGCCAAACACCCCGTCCGGCAGACACCCCGTCCGACAGACACTCCGTCCGACCGACACGCCGTCCGACAGACACGCCGTCCGAGAGACACGCCGTCCGAGAGACACGCCATCCGACAGACACTCCGTCTGACAAACACTCCATCTGTGAAACACTCCGTCCGCCAAACACTCCATCCGCCAAACACGTCGGCCGCCAAACAGGCATCCGCCAAGCACGCCGCCTGACAAACACGCTACCCGACAAACACGCCGTCCGACAAACACGCCTTCCGACAAACACGCCATCCGACAAACACGCCGTCTGACAAACACGCCGTCTGACAAACACGCCGTCCGACAAACACTCCGTCCAACATACACGCCGTCCGAGAAACACGCCGTCCAACAAACACGCCGTCCGACAAACACGCCGTCCGCCAAACGCGCCGTCTGACAAACACACCGTCCGACAAACACGCCGTCTGACAAACACGCCTTCCGACAAACACGCCGTCCGACAAACACACAGTCCGACAAACGCGCCGTCGTACAAACGCGCCGTCCGACAAACAGGCCGTCCGACAAACACTCCGTCCGCCAAACACTACGTCCGCCAAACAGTACGTCCGACAAACACTACGTCCGCCAAACACTCCTCCGACAAACACTCCATCCGACAAACACTCCGTCCGACAAACACTCCGTCCGCCAAACACTACGTCCGCCAAACAGTACATCCGCCAAACACTCCGTCCGACAAACACACCGTCCGACAAAAACTCTGTCCGCCAAACACTCCACCGCCAAACACTCCATCTGGCAAACACTCCAAACCCTCCGTCCGGCAAACACTCCATCCAGCAAACACTCCATCTGGCAAACACTCCATCCGGCAAACACTCCGTCCGGCAAATACATTGCCCGGCAAATACTCAGGCCGACAAACATTCAGTCCGGCAAACACTCCGCCCGGCAAACACGCCGTCTGGCAAACACGCCGTCCGGCAAACACTCCGTCCAGCAAAAACTCCGTCCGGCAAACACTCTGTCCGCCAAACACTCCGTCCGCCAAACAGTACATCTGCCAAACAGTACGTCCGCCAAACACTACGTCCGCCAAACACACCGTCCGACAAACACTCCTTCCGACAAACACACCGTCTGCCAAACACCCCGTCCGACAGACACTCCATCCGACAGACACGCCGTCCGACAGACATGCCATCCAACAGAGACGCCGTCCAACAGACACGTCGTCCGACAGACACTCCGTCTGACAAACACTCCGTCCGAGAAACACTCCGTCCGGCAAACACTCCGTCCGCCAAACACTCCGGCCGCCAAACACGCCGTCCGCAAAACACGCCGTCTGACAAACACGCCGTCCGACAAACACGCCGTCCGACAAACACGCCTTCCGACAAACACGCCGTCCGAGAAACACGCCGTCCGACAAACACGCCTTCCGACAAACACGCCGTCCGAGAAACACGCCGTCCGACAAACACGCCTTCCGACAAACACGCCGTCCGAGAAACACGCCGTCCGACAAACACGCCGTCCGACAAACACGCCGCCTGACAAACACGCCGTCCGGCAAACGCTCCGTCCAACAAATGCACCATCCGGCAAACACTCCGTCCGGCAAACACTCCATCTGACAAACACGCCATCTGTCAAACACGACGTCCGGCAAACACTCCGTCCGCCAAACACGTCGGCCGCCAAACAGGCGTCCGCCAAACACGCCGCCTGAAAAACACGCCACCCGACAAACACGCCGTCCGACAAACACGCCTTCCGACAAACACGCCATCCGACAAACACGCCGTCTGACAAACACGCCGTCCGACAAACACGCCGTCCGACAAACACTCCGTCCGACATACACGCCGTCCGAGAAACACGTCGTCCAACAAACACGCCGTCCGACAAACACGCCGTCCGGCAAACGCTCCGTCTGACAAATGCACCGTCCGGCAAACACTCCGTTCGGCAAACACTCCGTCCGACAAACACTCCATCCGTCAAGCACTCCGTCTGGCAAACACTCCATCCGGCAAACACTCCGTCCGGCAAACACTCTGCCTGGCAAATACTCAGGCCGACAAACACTCCGTCCGGCAAACACTCCTTCCGACAAACACCCCGTCTGCCAAACACCCCGTCTGGCAGACACCCCGTCCGACTGACACGCCGTCCGACAGACACGCCATCCAACAGACACACCTTCCGACAGACACATCGTCCGACAGACACTCCGTCTGACAAATACAACGTCCGAGAAACACTCCGTCCGGCAAACACTCCGTCCGTCAAACACGCCGGCCGCCAAACACGCCGTCCGCCAAACATGCCATCTGACAAACACACCGTCCGACAAACACGCCGTCCGACAAACACGCCTTCCGACAAACACGCCGTCCGACAAACACACCGTCCGACAAACGCGCCGTCGTACAAACGTGCCGTCCGACAAACAGGCCGTCCGACAAACACTCCGTCTGCCAAACACAACGTCCGCCAAACAGTACGTCCGACAAACACTACGTCCGCCAAACACTCCGTCCGACAAACACTCCGTCCGACAAACACACCGTCCGACAAACACTCCGTCCGCCAAACACTACGTCCGCCAAACAGTACATCCGCCAAGCACTCCGTCCGACAAACACACCGTCCGACAAAAACTCTGTCCGCCAAACACTCCACCGCCAAACACTCCATCTGGCAAACACTCCAAACCCTCCGTCCGGCAAACACTCCATCCAGCAAACACTCCATCTGGCAAACACTCCATCCGGCAAACACTCCGTCCGGCAAACACTTTGCCCGGCAAATACGCAGGCCGACAAACATTCAGTCCGGCAAACACTCCACCCGGCAAACACGCCGTCTGGCAAACACGCCGTCCGGCAAACACTCCGTCCGGCAAAAACTCCGTCCGGCAAACACTCTGTCCGCCAAACACTCCGTCCGCCAAACAGTACATCTGCCAAACAGTACGTCCGCCAAACACTACGTCCGCCAAACACTCCGTCCGACAAACACTCCTTCCGACAAACACACCGTCTGCCAAACACCCGGTCCGGCAGACACCCCATCCGACAGACACGCCGTCCGACAGACATGCCATCCAACAGAGACGCCGTCCAACAGACACGTCGTCCGACAGACACTCCGTCTGACAAACACTCCGTCCGAGAAACACTCCGTCCGGCAAACACTCCATCCGCCAAACACGCCGTCTGACAAACACGCCTTCCGACAAACACGCCGTCCGAGAAACACGCCGTCCGACAAACACGCCGCCTGACAAACACGCCGTCCGGCAAACGCTCCGTCCAACAAATGCACCATCCGGCAAACACTCCATCCGGCAAACACTCCATCTGACAAACACGCCATCTGTCAAACACGACATCGGGCAAACACTCCGTCCGGCATACACTCTGTCCGGCAATCACTCCCTCCGTCAAGCACACCATCCGGCAAGCGCTCCGTCCGGCAAACACTCCATCCGACAAACACGCCGTCCGACAAACACGCCGTCCGACAAACACGCCATCCGACAAACATGCCGTCCGAGAAACACGCCGTCCGAGAAACACGCCGTCCGACAAATACGCTGTCCGACAAACATGCCGTCCAACAAATACGCCGTCCGACAAACACGCCGTCCGACAAATACGCCATCCGAGAAACACGCCATCTGACAAATACGCCGTCCGACAAACATGCCGTCCGACAAACACGCCGTCCGACAAACACGCCGTCCGGCAAACACGCCCTCCGGCAAACACGCCGCCGGGCAAACACGCCACCCGGGAAACACGCCGCCCGGCAAACACACCGCCCGGCAAGCATGCCGTCTGGCAAACATGCCCTCTGGCAAACATGCCATCCGGCAAACACACCCTCCAGCAAACACTCCATCCGGCAAAAACACCCTCCGGCAAACGCGCCGTCCGGCAACCACTCCGTCCAGCAAACACTACCTCTGGCAAACACGCCATCCGACAAACAGTCCATCCGGCAAACACTCCGTACACCATACACTCCATCCGCCAAACACTCTGTCCGCCAGACACACCGTCCGCCAAACACTCCGTCTGGCATACACTCCAAAACCTCCGTCCGGCAAACACTCCATCCAGCAAACACTCCGTCTGGCAAACACTCCGTCCGGCAAGCACTCCGTCTGGCAAACACTCTGCCTGGCAAATACTCCGGCCGACAAACACTCCGTCTGGCAAACATTCCGCCCGGCAAACACGCCGTCCGGCAAACACGCCGTCCGGCAAACACACCGTCCGACAAACACACCGTCCGACAAACACGTTGTCTGACAAACACGCCATCCGACAAACACGCCGTCCGACATACACGCCATATGACAAACACGCAGTCCGACAAACACACCGTCCGACAAACACGCCGTCCGACAAACACGCCGTCCGACATACACGCCGTCCACCAAACACTCCGTCCGCAAAACACTCCCTCTGACAAACACTCCGTCTGACAAACACTCCATCTGACAAACACTCTGTCCGACAAACACCCCGTCCGATAAACACTCTGTCCGACAAACACCCCGTCTGCCAAACACCCCGTCCGACAGACACTCCGTCCGACCGACACGCCGTCCGACAGAGATGCCGTCCGAGAGACACGCCGTCCGAGAGACACGCCATCCGACAGACACTCCGTCTGACAAACACTCCATCTGTGAAACACTCCGTCCGCCAAACACTCCGTCCGCCAAACACGTCGGCCGCCAAACAGGCGTCCGCCAAACACGCCGCCTGACAAACACGCCACCCGACAAACACGCCGTCCGACAAACACGCCTTCCGACAAACACGCCATCCGACAAACACGCCATCTGACAAACACGCCGTCCGACAAACACGCCGTCCGACAAACACTCCGTCCGACATACACGCCGTCCGAGAAACACGCCGTCCAACAAACACGCCGTCCGACAAACACGCCGTCCGCCAAACACGCCGTCTGACAAACACACCGTCCGACAAACACGCCGTCCGACAAACACGCCTTCCGACAAACACGCCGTCCGACAAACACACCGTCCGACAAACGCGCCATCGTACAAACGCGCCGTCCGACAAACAGGCCGTCCGACAAACACTCCGTCCACCAAACACTACGTCCGCCAAACAGTACGTCCGACAAACACTACGTCCGCCAAACACTCCGTCCGACAAACACTCCGTCCGACAAACACACCGTCCGACAAACACTCCGTCCGCCAAACACTACGTCCGCCAAAGAGTACATCCGCCAAACACTCCGTCCGACAAACACACCGTCCGACAAAAACTCTATCCTCCAAACACTCCACCGCCAAACACTCCATCTGGCAAACACTCCAAACCCTCCGTCCGGCAAACACTCCATCCAGCAAACACTCCATCTGGCAAACACTCCATCCGGCAAACACTCCGTCCGGCAAATACATTGCCCGGCAAATACTCAGGCCGACAAACATTCAGTCCGGCAAACACTCCGCCCGGCAAACACGCCGTCTGGCAAACACGCCGTCCGGCAAACACTCCGTCCGGCAAAAACTCCGTCCGGCAAACAGTACATCTGCCAAACAGTACGTCCGCCAAACACTACGTCCGCCAAACACTCCGTCCGACAAACACTCCTTCCGACAAACACACCGTCTGCCAAACACCCCGTCCGGCAGACACCCCATCCGACAGACACTCCATCCGACAGACACGCCGTCCGACAGACATGCCATCCAACAGAGACGCCGTCCAACAGACACGTCGTCCGACAGACACTCCGTCTGACAAACTCTCCGTCCGAGAAACACTCCGTCCGGCAAACACTCCGTCCGCCAAACACTCCGGCCGCCAAACACGCCGTCCGCAAAACACGCCATCTGACAAACACGCCGTCCGACAAACACGCCGTCTGTCAAACACGCCGTCTGACAAACACGCCGTCCGACAAACACGCCGTCTGACAAACACTCCGTCCACCAAATACTCCATCCGACAATCAGTCCGTCCGCCAAACACTCCGTCGACCAAACACTCCGTCCGCCAAACACTCCCTCCGACAAACACTCCATCCGACAAACACTCCGTCTGACAAGCACTCCGTCCGACAAACACACCGTCCGACAAACACTCCGTCCGACAAACACCCCGTCAGCCAAACACCCCATCCGGCAGACACCCCGTTCTACAGACACACCGTCCGACCGACACGCCGTCCGACAGACACGCCGTCCGACAGACACACCATCCGACAAACACGCCGTCCGACAAACACACCGTCCGACAAACGCAGCGTCCGACAAACGCGCCGTCCGACAAACAGGCCGTCCGACAAAAACGCCGTCCGAGAAACATGCCTTCCGACAAACACACCGTCCACCAAACACTCCATCTGGCAATCAGTCCGTCCGCCAAACACTCCGTCCACCAAACACTCCGTCCACGAAACACTCCCTCCGACAAACACTCCGTCCGACAAACACTCCATCTGACAAGCACTCCGTCCGACAAACAACCCGTCCGACAAATACTCCGTCCGACAAACACCCAGTCAGCCAAACACCCCGTCCGGCAGACACCCCGTTCTACAGACACTCCATCTGACCGACACGCCGTCCGACAGACACGCCATCCGACAGACACCCCGTCCGACAAGCACTCCATCCGAGAAACACTCCGTCCGGTAAACACTCCGTCCGGCAAACACTCCGTCCAGCAAACACTCCCTCCGGCATACACTCCATCCGTCAAACACTCCGTCCGACAAACACTCTGTCCGACAAACACTCCGTCCGACAAAAACTCCGTCCGACAAAAACTCCGTCCGACAAACACCCCGTCCGACAATCACGCCGTCCGCCAAATGCTCCGTCCGACAAACACTCCGTCCGACAAACACTCCATCCGCCAGCACTCCGTCCGCCAAACACTCCCTCCGACAAACACTCCGTCCGACAAACACTCCGTCTGACAAGCACTCCATCCGACAAACACACCGTCCGACAAACACTCCGTCCGACAAACACCCCGTCAGCCAAACACCCCATCCGGCAGACACCCCGTTCTACAGACACACCGTCCGACCGACACGCCATCCGACAGACACGCCGTCCGACAGACACGCCATCCGACAAACACGCCGTCCGACAAACACACCGTCCGACAAACGCAGCGTCCGACAAACGCGCCGTCCGACAAACAGGCCGTCCGACAAACACGCCGTCCGAGAAACATGCCTTCCAACAAACACTCCGTCCACCAAACACTCCATCTGGCAATCAGTCCGTCCGCCAAACACTCTGTCCGCCAAACACTCCGTCCGCGAAACACTCCCTCCGACAAACACTCCGTCCAACAAACACTCCGTCTGACAAGCACTCCGTCCGACAAACAACCCGTCCGACAAATACTCCGTCCTAAAAAAAAACATTCAGCCAAACACCCCGTCCGGCAGACACCCCGTTCTACAGACACTCCATCCGACCGACACGCCGTCCGACAGACACGCCGTCCGACAGACACCCCGTCCGACAAGCACTCCGTCCGAGAAACACTCCGTCCGGTAAACACTCCGTCCGGCAAACACTCCATCCAGCAAACACTCCCTCCGGCATACACTCCATCCGTCAAACACTCCGTCCGACAAACACTCTGTCCGACAAACACTCCGTCCGACAAACACTCCTCCGACAAAAACTCCGTCCGACAAACACCCCGTCCGACAATCACGCCGTCCGCCAAATGTTCCGTCCGCCAAACACTGCGTCCGCCAAACACTCCGTCCGACAAACACTCCGTCCGACAAACACACCATCTGACAAAAACTGTGTCCGACAAACACGCCGTCCGACAAACACGCCGTCCGACAAACACGCCGCCCGGCAAACACGCCGCCTGGCAAACACACCGCCCGGCAAGCATGCCGTCCGGCAAACACGCCCTCTGGCAAACATGCCATCCGGCAAACACGCCCTCCGGCAAACACTCCGTCCTGCAAACACTCCCTCAGGCAAGTGCGCTGTCCGGCATACACTCCGTCCAGCAAACACTACCTCCGGCAAACACGCCTTCCGAAAAACACTCCATCCGGCAAACACTCCGTACACCATACACTCCATCCGCCAAATAATCTGTCCGCCAAACACACCATTCGCCAAACACTCCGTCAGCCAAACACTCCAAACCCTCCGTCTGGCAAACACTCCATCCAGCAAAAACTCCGTCTGGCATACACTCCGTCCGGCAAACACTCCGTCCGGCAAACACTCTGCCCGGCAAATACTCCGGCCGACAAACACTCCGTCCGGCAAACACTCCGCCCGGCAAACACGACGTCCGGCAAACACCCCGTCCGGCAAACACTCCGTCCGGCAAACACTTCGTCCGCCAAACATTCCGTCCGACAAACACTCCGTCCGACAAATACTCCGTCCGCCAAACACTACGTCCGCCAAACAGTACATCCGCCAAACACTCCGTCTGGCAAACACTCCAAAACCTCCGTCCGGCAAACACACCATCCAGCAAACACTCTATCTGGCAAACACTCCCTCCGGCAAAAACTACGTCCGGCAAACACTCTGCCCGGCAAATACTCCGGCCGACAAACACTCCGTCCGGCAAACACTCCGCCCAGCAAACACACCGTCCGGCAAACACGCCGTCCAGCAAACACTCCATCCGGCAAACACTCCGCCCGGCAAACACACCATCAGACAAACACGCCGTCTGTCAAACACGCCGTCTGACAAACACGCCGTCCGACAAACACGCCGTCCGACAAACACTCCGTCCACCAAACACTCCATCCGACAATCAGTCCATCCGCCAAACACTCCGTCGACCAAACACTCCGTCCGCCAAACACTCCCTCCGACAAACACTCCATCCGACAAACACTCTGTCTGACAAGCACTCCGTCCGACAAACAACCCGTCCGACAAATACTCCGTCCGACAAACACCCAGTCAGCCAAACACCCTGTCCGGCAGACACCCCGTTCTACAGACACTCCATCTGACCGACACGCCGTCCGACAGACACGCCATCCGACAGACACCCCGTCCGACAAGCACTCCATCCGAGAAACACTCCGTCCGGTAAACACTCCGTCCGGCAAACACTCCGTCCAGCAAACACTCCCTCCGGCATACACTCCATCCGTCAAACACTCCGTCCGACAAACACTCTGTCCGACAAACACTCCGTCCGACAAACACTCCGTCCGACAAAAACTCCGTCCGACAAACACCCCGTCCGACAATCACGCCGTCCGCCAAATGCTCCGTCCGACAAACACTCCGTCCGACAAACACTCCATCCGCCAAACACTCCGTCCGCCAAACACTCCCTCCGACAAACACTCCGTCCGACAAACACTCCGTCTGACAAGCACTCCATCCGACAAACACACCGTCCGACAAACACTCCGTCCGACAAACACCCCGTCAGCCAAACACCCCATCCGGCAGACACCCCGTTCTACAGACACACCGTCCGACCGACACGCCATCCGACAGACACGCCGTCCGACAGAAACGCCATCCGACAAACACGCCGTCCGACAAACACACCGTCCGACAAACGCAGCGTCCGACAAACGCGCCGTCCGACAAACAGGCCGTCCGACAAACACGCCGTCCGAGAAACATGCCTTCCGACAAACACTCCGTCCACCAAACACTCCATCTGGCAATCAGTCCGTCCGCCAAACACTCTGTCCGCCAAACACTCCGTCCGCGAAACACTCCCTCCGACAAACACTCCGTCCAACAAACACTCCGTCTGACAAGCACTCCGTCCGACAAACAACCCGTCCGACAAATACTCCGTCCTAAAAAAAACCATTCAGCCAAACACCCCGTCCGGCAGACACCCCGTTCTACAGACACTCCATCCGACCGACACGCCGTCCGACAGACACGCCGTCCGACAGACACCCCGTCCGACAAGCACTCCGTCCGAGAAACACTCCGTCCGGTAAACACTCCGTCCGGCAAACACTCCGTCCAGCAAACACTCCCTCCGGCATACACTCCATCCGTCAAACACTCCGTCTGACAAACACTCTGTCCGACAAACACTCCGTCCGACAAACACTCCTCCGACAAAAACTCCGTCCGACAAACACCCCGTCCGACAATCACGCCGTCCGCCAAATGTTCCGTCCGACAAACACTCCGTCCGACAAACACTCCGTCCGCCAAACACTGCGTCCGCCAAACACTCCGTCCGACAAACACTCCGTCCGACAAACACACCATCTGACAAAAACTGTGTCCGACAAACACGCCGTCCGACAAACACGCCGTCCGACAAACACGCCGCCCGGCAAACACGCCGCCTGGCAAACACACCGCCCGGCAAGCATGCCGTCCGGCAAACACGCCCTCTGGCAAACATGCCATCCGGCAAACACGCCCTCCGGCAAACACTCCGTCCGGCAAACACTCCCTCAGGCAAGTGCGCTGTCCGGCATACACTCCGTCCAGCAAACACTACCTCCGGCAAACACGCCTTCCGACAAACACTCCATCCGGCAAACACTCCGTACACCATACACTCCATCCGCCAAATAATCTGTCCGCCAAACACACCATTCGCCAAACACTCCGTCAGCCAAACACTCCAAACCCTCCGTCTGGCAAACACTCCATCCAGCAAAAACTCCGTCTGGCATACACTCCGTCCGGCAAACACTCCGTCCGGCAAACACTCTGCCCGGCAAATACTCCGGCCGACAAACACTCCGTCCGGCAAACACTCCGCCCGGCAAACACGACGTCTGGCAAACACCCCGTCCGGCAACACTCCGTCTGGCAAACACTCCGTCCTGCAAACACTTCGTCCGCCAAACATTCCGTCCGACAAACACTCCGTCCGACAAATACTCCGTCCGCCAAACACTACGTCCGCCAAACAGTACATCCGCCAAACACTCCGTCTGGCAAACACTCCAAAACCTCCGTCCGGCAAACACACCATCCAGCAAACACTCTATCTGGCAAACACTCCCTCCGGCAAAAACTACGTCCGGCAAACACTCTGCCCGGCAAATACTCCGGCCGACAAACACTCCGTCCGGCAAACACTCCGCCCAGCAAACACGCCGTCCGGCAAACACGCCGTCCAGCAAACACTCCATCCGGCAAACACTCCACCCGGCAAACACACCATCAGACAAACACGCCGTCTGTCAAACACGCCGTCTGACAAACACGCCGTCCGACAAACACGCCGTCCGACAAACACTCCGTCCACCAAACACTCCATCCGACAATCAGTCCATCCACCAAACACTCCGTCGACCAAACACTCCGTCCGCCAAACACTCCCTCCGACAAACACTCCATCCGACAAACACTCTGTCTGACAAGCACTCCGTCCGACAAACACACCGTCCGACAAACACTCCGTCCGACAAACACCCCGTCAGCCAAACACCCCATCCGGCAGACACCCCGTTCTACAGACACAACGTCCGACCGACACGCCGTCCGACAGACACGCCGTCCGACAGACACGCCATCCGACAAACACGCCGTCCGACAAACACACCGTCCGACAAACGCAGCGTCCGACAAACACGCCGTCCGACAAACAGGCCATCCGACAAACACGCCGTCCGAGAAACATGCCTTCCGACAAACACACCGTCCACCAAACACTCCATCTGGCAATCAGTCCGTCTGCCAAACACTCCGTCCGCCAAACACTCCGTCCGCGAAACACTCCCTCCGACAAACACTCCATCCGACAAACACTCCGTCTGACAAGCACTCCGTCCGACAAACAACCCGTCCGACAAATACTCCGTCCGACAAACACCCAGTCAGCCAAACACCCCGTCCGGCAGACACCCCGTTCTACAGACACTCCATCCGACCGACACGCCGTCCGACAGACACGCCATCTGACAGACACCCCATCCGACAAGCACTCCGTCCGAGAAACACTCCGTCCGGTAAACACTCCATCCGTCAAGCACTCCGTCTGGCAAACACTCCATCCGGCAAACACTCCGTCCGGTAAACACTCTGCCCAGCAAATACTCAGGCCGACAAACACTCCGTCCGGCAAACACACCGTCTGACAAACACTCTGTCCGACAAACACCCCATCCGACAAAAAAACTGTCCGACAAGCACCCTGTCTGCCAAACACCCCGTCCGGCAGACACCCCGTCCGACAGATACTCCGTCCGACCGACACGCCGTCCGACAGACATGCCGTCCGACAGACACGCCATCCGACAGACACGCCGTCTGACAGACACTCCATCTGACAAACACTCCATCTGTGAAACACTCCGTCCGGCAAACACTCCGTCCGCCAAACACGTCGGCCGCCAAACAGGCATCCGCCAAACACGCCGCCTGACAAACACGCCATCCGACAAACACGCCGTCTGACAAACATGCCTTCCGGCAAACACGCCATCCGACAAACACGCCGTCTGACAAACACGCCGTCCGACAAACACGCCGTCCGACAAACACTCCGTCCGACATACACGCCGTCCGAGAAACACGCCGTCCAACAAACACGCCGTCCGGCAAACGCTCCGTCTGACAAATGCACCGTCCGGCAAACACTCCGTCCGGCAAACACTCCGTCTGACAAACACACCATCTGTCAAACATGCCATCCGGCAAACACTCCGTCCGGCATACACTCCGTCCGGCAATCACTCCATCCGTCAAGCACTCCATCTGGCAAACACTCCATCCGGCAAACACTCCATCCGGCAAACACACTGCCCGGCAAATACTCAGGCCGACAAACACTCCGTCCGGCAAATACACCGCCCGGCAAACACTCCGTCAGGCAAACACTCCATCCGGCAAACACTCCATCCGGCAAACACTCTGCCCGGCAAATACTCAGGCTGACAAACACTCCATCCGGCAAACACACCGTCCGGCAAACACGCCGTCCGGCAAACACGCCGTCCGGCAAACACTCCATCTGGCAAACACTCCGTCCGCCAAACACTCCATCAGCCAAACACTCTGCCCGTCAAAAACTCCTTCCGCCAAACACTCCGTCCGCCAAACACTCCGTCCGACAAACACTCCGTCCGCCAAACACTACGTCCGCCAAACAGTACGTCCGCCAAACACTACGTCCACCAAACACTCCGTCCGACAAACACTCCTTCTGGCAAACACTCCAAACCCTCCGTCCGGCAAACACTACCTCTGGCAAACACGCCATCCGACAAACACTCCATCCGGCAAACACTCCGTACACCATACACTCCATCCATCAAACACTCTGTCCGCCAAACACTCCGTCTGGCAAACACTCCAAACCCTCCGTCCGGCAAACACTCCATCCAGCAAACACACCTTCTGGCAAATACTCCGTCCGGCAAACACTCCATCCGGAAAACACTCTGCCCGGCAAATACTCCGGCCGACAAACACTCCGTCCGGCAAACACTCCGTCCGACAAACAGTACGTCCGCCAAACACTACGTCCGCCAAACAGTACGTCCGCCAAACACTACGTCCGCCAAACACTCCGTCCGACAAACACTCCATCCGACAAACACACCGTCCGACAAAAACTGTGTCCGCCAAACACTCCTCCGCCAAACACTCCATCCAGCAAACACTCCATCCGACAATCAGTCCATCCGCCAAACACTCCGTCCGCCAAACACACCGTCCGCCAAACACTCCCTCCGACAAACACTCCGTCCGACAAACACTCCGTCTGACAAGCATTCCGTCCGACAAACACCCCGTCCGACAAACACTCTGTCCGACAAACACCCCGTCAGCCAAACACCCCATCCGGCAGACACCCCGTTCTACAGACACACCGTCCGACCGACACGCTGTCCGACAGACACGCCGTCTGACAGACACGCCATCCGACAAACACGCCGTCCGACAAACACACCGTCCGACAAAAACTGTGTCCGCCAAACACTCCTCCGCCAAACACTCCATCCAGCAAACACTCCATCTGGCAAACACTCCGTCCGGCAAACACTCTGCCCGGCAAATACTCAGGCTGACAAACACTCCGTCCGGCAAACACTCCGCCCGGCAAACACACCATCCGACAAACACGCCGTCTGTCAAACACGCCGTCTGACAAACACGCCGTCCGACAAACACGCCGTCCGACAAACACTCCGTCCACCAAACACTCCATCCGACAATCAGTCCGTCCGCCAAACACTCCGTCGACCAAACACTCCGTCCGCCAAACACTCCCTCCGACAAACACTCCATCCGACAAACACTCCGTCTGACAAACACTCCATCCGACAAACACCCCGTCAGCCAAACACCCCATCCGGCAGACACCCCGTTCTACAGACACACCGTCCGACCGACACGCCGTCCGACAGACACGCCGTCCGACAGACACGCCATCCGACAAACACGCCGTCCGACAAACACACCGTCCGACAAACGCAGCGTCCGACAAACGCGCCGTCCGACAAACAGGCCGTCCGACAAACACGCCGTCCGAGAAACATGCCTTCCGACAAACACTCCGTCCACCAAACACTCCATCTGGCAATCAGTCCGTCCGCCAAACACTCCGTCCGCCAAACACTCCGTCCGCGAAAAACTCCCTCCGACAAACACTCTGTCCGACAAACACCCCATCCGACAAACACACTGTCCGACAAGCACCCTGTCTGCCAAACACCCCGTCCGGCAGACACCCCGTCCGACAGACACTCCGTCCGACCGACACGCCGTCCGACAGACATGCCGTCCGACAGACACGCCATCCGACAGACACGCCGTCTGACAGACACTCCATCTGACAAACACTCCATCTGTGAAACACTCCGTCCGGCAAACACTCCGTCCGCCAAACACGTCGGCCGCCAAACAGGCATCCGCCAAACACGCCGCCTGACAAACACGCCATCCGACAAACACGCCGTCTGACAAACATGCCTTCCGGCAAACACGCCATCCGACAAACACGCCGTCTGACAAACACGCCGTCCGACAAACACGCCGTCCGACAAACACTCCATCCGACATACACGCCGTCCGAGAAACACGCCGTCCAACAAACACGCCGTCCGGCAAACGCTCCATCTGACAAATGCACCGTCCGGCAAACACTCCGTCCGGCAAACACTCCGTCTGACAAACACACCATCTGTCAAACATGCCATCCGGCAAACACTCCGTCCGGCATACACTCCGTCCGGCAATCACTCCATCCGTCAAGCACTCCATCTGGCAAACACTCCATCCGGCAAACACTCCATCCGGCAAACACACTGCCCGGCAAATACTCAGGCCGACAAACACTCCGTCCGGCAAATACACCGCCCGGCAAACACTCCGTCAGGCAAACACTCCATCCGGCAAACACTCCATCCGGCAAACACTCTGCCCGGCAAATACTCAGGCTGACAAACACTCCATCCGGCAAACACACCGTCCGGCAAACACGCCGTCCGGCAAACACTCCGTCTGGCAAACACTCCGTCCGCCAAACACTCCATCAGCCAAACACTCTGCCCGTCAAAAACTCCTTCCGCCAAACACTCCGTCCGCCAAACACTCCGTCCGACAAACACTCCGTCCGCCAAACACTACGTCCGCCAAACAGTACGTCCGCCAAACACTACGTCCACCAAACACTCCGTCCGACAAACACTCCTTCTGGCAAACACTCCAAACCCTCCGTCCGGCAAACACTACCTCTGGCAAACACGCCATCCGACAAACACTCCATCCGGCAAACACTCCGTACACCATACACTCCATCCATCAAACACTCTGTCCGCCAAACACTCTGTCTGGCAAACACTCCAAACCCTCCGTCCGGCAAACACTCCATCCAGCAAACACACCTTCTGGCAAATACTCCGTCCGGCAAACACTCCATCCGGAAAACACTCTGCCCGGCAAATACTCCGGCCGACAAACACTCCGTCCGGCAAACACTCCGTCCGACAAACAGTACGTCCGCCAAACACTACGTCCGCCAAACAGTACGTCCGCCAAACACTACGTCCGCCAAACACTCCGTCCGACAAACACTCCATCCGACAAACACACCGTCCGACAAAAACTGTGTCCGCCAAACACTCCTCCGCCAAACACTCCATCCAGCAAACACTCCATCCGACAATCAGTCCATCCGCCAAACACTCCGTCCGCCAAACACACCGTCCGCCAAACACTCCCTCCGACAAACACTCCGTCCGACAAACACTCCGTCTGACAAGCACTCCGTCCGACAAACACCCCGTCCGACAAACACTCTGTCCGACAAACACCCCGTCAGCCAAACACCCCATCCGGCAGACACCCCGTTCTACAGACACACCGTCCGACCGACACGCTGTCCGACAGACACGCCGTCTGACAGACACGCCATCCGACAAACACGCCGTCCGACAAACACACCGTCCGACAAAAACTGTGTCCGCCAAACACTCCTCCGCCAAACACTCCATCCAGCAAACACTCCATCTGGCAAACACTCCGTCCGGCAAACACTCTGCCCGGCAAATACTCAGGCTGACAATCACTCCGTCCGGCAAACACTCCGCCCGGCAAACACACCATCCGACAAACACGCCGTCTGTCAAACACGCCGTCTGACAAACACGCCGTCCAACAAACACGCCGTCCGACAAACACTCCGTCCACCAAACACTCCATCCGACAATCAGTCCGTCCGCCAAACACTCCGTCGACCAAACACTCCGTCCGCCAAACACTCCCTCCGACAAACACTCCATCCGACAAACACTCCGTCTGACAAGCACTCCGTCCGACAAACACACCGTCCGACAAACACTCCATCCGACAAACACCCCGTCAGCCAAACACCCCATCCGGCAGACACCCCGTTCTACAGACACACCGTCCGACCGACACGCCGTCCGACAGACACGCCGTCCGACAGACACGCCATCCGACAAACACGCCGTCCGACAAACACACCGTCCGACAAACGCAGCGTCCGACAAACGCGCCGTCCGACAAACAGGCCGTACGACAAACACGCCGTCCGAGAAACATGCCTTCCGACAAACACTCCGTCCACCAAACACTCCATCTGGCAATCAGTCCGTCCGCCAAACACTCCGTCCGCCAAACACTCCGTCCGCGAAAAACTCCCTCCGACAAACACTCCGTCCGACAAACACTCCGTCTGACAAGCACTCCGTCCGACAAACAACCCATCCGACAAATACTCCGTCCGACAAACACCCAGTCAGCCAAACACCCCGTCTGGCAGACACCCCGTTCTACAGACACTCCATCCGACCGACACGCCGTCCGACAGACACGCCATCTGACAGACACCCCGTCCGACAAGCACTCCGTCCGAGAAACACTCCGTCCGGTAAACACTCCATCCGGCAAACACTCCGTCCAGCAAACACTCCCTCCGGCATACACTCCATCCGTCAAACACTCCGTCCGACAAACACTCTGTCCGACAAACACTCCGTCCGACAAACACTCCGTCCGACAAAAACTCCGTCCGACAAACACCCCGTCCGACAATCACGCCGTCCGCCAAATGCTCCGTCCGACAAACACTCCGTCCGACAAACATTCCATCCGCCAAACACTCCATCCGCCAAACACTCCCTCCGACAAACACTCCGTCCGACAAACACTCCGTCTGACAAGCACTCCGTCCGACAAACACACCGTCCGACAAACACTCCGTCCGACAAACACCCCGTCAGCCAAACACCCCATCCGGCAGACACCCCGTTCTACAGACACACTGTCCGACCGACACGCCGTCCGACAGACACGCCGTCCGACAGACACGCCATCCGACAAACACGCCGTCCGACAAACACACCGTCCGACAAACGCGCCGTCCGACAAACAGGCCGTCCGACAAACACGCCGTCCGAGAAACATGCCTTCCGACAAACACTCCATCCACCAAACACTCCATCTGGCAATCAGTCCGTCCGCCAAACACTCCGTCCGCCAAACACTCCGTCCGCGAAACACTCCCTCCGACAAACACTCCGTCCGACAAACACTCCGTCTGACAAGCACTCCGTCCGACAAACAACCCGTCCGACAAATACTCCGTTCAACAAACACCCAGTCAGCCAAACACGCCGTCCGGCAGACACCCCGTTCTACAGACACTCCATCCGACCGACACGCCGTCCGACAGACACGCCGTCCGACAGACACCCCGTCCGACAAGCACTCCGTCCGAGAAACACTCCGTCCGGTAAACACTCCGTCCGGCAAACACTCCATCCAGCAAACACTCCCTCCGGCATACACTCCATCCATCAAACACTCCGTCCGACAAACACTCTGTCCAACAAACACTCCGTCCGACAAACACTCCGTCCGACAAACACACCATCTGACAAAAACTGTGTCCGACAAACACGCCGTCCGACAAACACGCCGTCCGACAAACACGCCGCCCGGCAAACACGCCACCTGGCAAATACACCGCCCGGCAAGCATGCCGTCCGGCAAACATGCCCTCTGGCAAACATGCCATCCGGCAAACACGCCCTCCGGCAAACACTCCATCCGGCAAACACTCCCTCAGGCAAGTGCGCTGTCCGGTATACACTCCGTCCAGCAAACACTACCTCCGGCAAACACGCCGTCCGACAAACACTCCATCCGGCAAACACTCCAAACCCTCCGTCTGGCAAACACTCCATCCAGCAAAAACTCCGTCTGGCATACACTCCGTCCGGCAAACACTCCGTCCAGCAAACACTCTGCCCGGCAAATACTCCGGCCGACAAACACTCCGTCCGGCAAACACTCCGCCCGGCAAACACGCCGTCCGGCAAACACCCCGTCCGGCAAACACACCATCCGACAAACACGCCATCTGTCAAACACGCCGTCTGACAAACACGCCGTCCGACAAACACGCCGTCCGACAAACACTCCATCCGGCAAACACTCCGTCCGGCAAACACTTCGTCCGCCAAACATTCCGTCCGACAAACACTCCGTCCGACAAACACTCCGTCCGCCAAACACTACGTCCACCAAACAGTACATCCGCCAAACACTCCGTCTGGCAAACACTCCAAACCCTCCGTCCGGCAAACACACCATCCAGCAAACACTCCATCTGGCAAACACTCCCTCCGGCAAAAACTACGTCCGGCAAACACTCTGCCCGGCAAATACTCCGGCCGACAAACACTCCGTCCGGCAAACACTCCGCCCAGCAAACACGCCATCCGGCAAACACGCCGTCCGGCAAACACTCCATCCGGCAAACACTCCGCCCAGCAAACACACCATCCGACAAACACGCCGTCTGTCAAACACGCCGTCTGACAAACACGCCGTCCGACAAACACGCCGTCCGACAAACACTCCGTCCACCAAACACTCCATCCGACAATCAGTCCGTCCGCCAAACACTCCGTCGACCAAACACTCCGTCCGCCAAACACTCCCTCCGACAAACACTCCATCCGACAAACACTCCGTCTGACAAGCACTCCGTCCGACAAACACACCGTCCGACAAACACTCCGTCCGACAAACACCCCATCAGCCAAACACCCCATCCGGCAGACACCCCGTTCTACAGACACACCGTCCGACCGACACGCCGTCCGACAGACACGCCGTCCGACAGACACGCCATCCGACAAACACGCCGTCCGACAAACACACCGTCCGACAAACGCAGCGTCCGACAAACGCGCCGTCCGACAAACAGGCCGTCCGACAAACACGCCGTCCAAGAAACATGCCTTCCGACAAACACTCCGTCCACCAAACACTCCATCTGGCAATCAGTCCGCCCGCCAAACACTCCGTCCGCCAAACTCTCCGTCGGCCAAACACTCTCTCCGACAAACACTCCATCCGACAAACACTCCGTCTGACAAGCACTCCGTCCGACAAACACACCGTCCGACAAACACTCCGTCCGACAAACACCCCGTCAGCCAAACACCCCATCCGGCAGACACCCCGTTCTACAGACACAACGTCCGACCGACACGCCGTCCGACAGACACGCCGTCCGACAGACACGCCATCCGACAAACACGCCGTCCGACAAACACACCGTCCGACAAACGCAGTGTCCAACAAACGCGCCGTCCGACAAACAGGCCGTCCGACAAACACGCCGTCCGAGAAACATGCCTTCCAACAAACACTCCGTCCACCAAACACTCCATCTGGCAATCAGTCCGTCCGCCAAACACTCCGTCCGACAAACACTCCGTCCGCGAAACACTCCCTCCGACAAACACTCCGTCCGACAAACACTCCGTCTGACAAGCACTCCGTCCGACAAACAACCCGTCCGACAAATACTCCGTCCGACAAACACCCAGTCAGCCAAACACGCCGTCCGGCAGACACCCTGTTCTACAGACACTCCATCCGACCGACACGCCGTCCGACAGACACGCCATCCGACCGACACCCCGTCCGACAAGCACTCCGTCCGAGAAACACTCCGTCCGGTAAACACTCCATCCGTCAAACACTCCGTCCGGCAAACACTCTGTCTGACAAACACTCCGTCCGACAAAAACTCCGTCCGACAAACACCCCGTCCGACAATCACGCCGTCCGCCAAATGCTCCGTCCGACAAACACTCCGTCCGACAAACACTCCGTCCGCCAAACACTCCATCCGCCAAACACTCCCTCCGACAAACACTCCGTCCGACAAACACTCCGTCTGACAAGCACTCCGTCCGACAAACACACCGTCCGACAAACACTCCGTCCGACAAACACCCCTTCAGCCAAACAACCCATCCGGCAGACACCCCGTTCTACAGACACACCGTCCGACCGACACACCGTCCGACAGACACGCCGTCCGACAGACACGCCATCCGACAAACACGCCGTCCGACAAACACACCGTCCGACAAATGCAGCGTCCGACAAATGCGCCGTCCGACAAACAGGACATCCGACAAACACGCCGTCCGAGAAACATGCCTTCCGACAAACAGTCCGTCCACCAAACACTCCATCTGGCAATCAGTCCGTCCGCCAAACACTCCGTCCGCCAAACACTCCGTCCGCGAAACACTCCCTCCGACAAACACTCCGTCCGACAAACACTCCGTCTGACAAGCACTCCGTCCGACAAACAACCCGTCCGACAAATACTCCATCCGACAAACACCCAGTCAGCCAAACACCCCATCCGGCAGACACCCCATTCTACAGACACTCCATCCAACCGACACGCCGTCCGACAGACACGCCGTCCGACAGACACCCCGTCCGACAAGCACTCCGTCCGAGAAACACTCCGTCCGGTAAACACTCCGTCCGGCAAACACTCCATCCAGCAAACACTCCCTCCGGCATATACTCCATCCATCAAACACTCCGTCCGACAAACACTCTGTCCGACAAACACTCCGTCCGACAAACACTCCTCTGACAAAAACTCCGTCCGACAAACACCCCGTCCGACAATCACGCCGTCCGCCAAATGTTCCGTCCGACAAACACTCCATCCGACAAACACTCCGTCCGCCAAACACTGCGTCCGCCAAACACTCCGTCCGACAAACACTCCGTCCGACAAACACACCATCTGACAAAAACTGTGTCCGACAAACACGCCGTCCGACAAACACGACGTCCGACAAACACGCCGCCCGGCAAACACGCCGCCTGGCAAACACACCGCCCGGCAAGCATGCCGTCCGGCAAACACGCCCTCTGGCCAACATGCCATCCGGCAAACACGCCCTCCGGCATACACTCCGTCCGGCAAACACTCCCTCAGGCAAGTGCGCTGTCCGGCATACACTCCGTCCAGCAAACACTACCTCCGGCAAACACGCCATCCGACAAACACTCCATCCGGCAAACACTCCGTACACCATACACTCCATCCGCAAAATAATCAGTCCGCCAAACACACCATTCGCCAAACACTCCGTCAGCCAAACACTCCAAACCCTCCGTCTGGCAAACACTCCATCCAGCAAACACTCCGTCTGGCATACACTCCGTCTGGCAAACACTCCGTCCGGCAAACACCCTGCCCGGCAAATACTCCGGCCGACAAACACTCCGTCCGGCAAACACCCCGCCCGGCAAACACGCCGTCCGGCAAACACGCCGTCCGGCAAACACTCCATCCGGCAAACACTCCGTCCGCCAAACACTCCGTCCGACAAACATTCCGTCCGACAAACACTCCATCCGCCAAACACTCCGTCCGCCAAAAACTACGTCCGCCAAACAGTACGTCCGCCAAACACTACGTCCGACAAACACTCCGTCCGACAAACAGTCCGTCCGACAAACACTCCGTCCGCCAAACACTCTCTCCGACAAGCACTCCGTCTGACAAACACTCCGTCTGACTAACACTCTGTCCGACAAACACCCCGTCCGACAAACATTCCGTCCGACAAACACCCCGTCTGCCAAACACACCGTCCGGCAGACACCCCGTCCGACAGACACTCCGTCCGACCAACATGCCGTCCGACAGAAACTCCGTCCGACAAATACTCCATCCAAGAAACACTCCGTCCGGCAAACACTCCGCCCGCCAAACACGCCGGCGCCAAACATGCCGTACGCCAAACATGCCGTCTGACAAACACGCCATCCGACAAACACGCCGTCCAACAAACATGCCTTCCGACAAACACGCCATCCGACAAACACACCGTCCGACAAACATTACATCCGCCAAACCGTACGTCCGCCAAACACTCCGTCTGGCAAACACTCCAAACCCTCCGTCCGGCAAACAATCCATCCAGCAAACTCTCCGTCTGACAAACACTCCGTCTGGCAAACACTCCTTCCGGCAAACACTCTGCCCGGCAAATACACCGGCCGACAAACACTCCATCCGGCAAACTCGCCACCCGGCAAACACGCCGTCCGGCAAACACTCCGTCCGGCAAATAGTCCGTCCGGCAAACACTCCGTCCGGCAAACACACCGTCCGCCAAACACTCCGTCCGCCAAACACTCCGTCCGCCAAACGTTCCATCCGACAAACACTCCGTCCGACAAACACTCCGTCCGCCAAACACTACGTCTGCCAAACAGTACGTCCGCCAAAAACTACGTCCGCCAAACACTCCATCTGACAAACACTCCGTCCGACAAACACACCGTCCGACAAAAACGCTGTCCGACAAACACGTCGTCTGACAAACACGCCGTCCAACAAACACGCCGTCCGACAATCACGCCATACGACAAACAGGACGTCCGACAAACATGCCGTCCGTCAAACACGCCATCCGACAAACACGCCGTCCGACAAACACGCCGTCCGACAAACAGTCCGTCCGACAGACACTCCGTCCGACAAACACTCTGTCCGACAAACACCCCGTCTGCCAAACACCCCGTCCGGCAGACACCCCATCCGACAGAGACTCCGTCCGACCGACACACCGTCCGACAGACACGCCGTCCGACAGACACGCCGTCCGACAGACACGCCGTCCAACAGACACTCCGTCCGACAAACACACCGTCCGACAAACACGCCTTCCGACAAACACGCCATCCGACAAACACGCCGTCCGACAAACGCGCCGTCCGACAAACACTCCATCCACCAAACACTCCATCCGACAATCAGTCCGTCCGCCAAACACTCCGTCCGCCAAACACTCCATCCACCAAACACTCCCTCCGACAAACACTCCGTCCGACAAACGGACCGTCTGACAAGCACTCCGTACGACAAACACCCCGTCCGACAAACACTCCATCCGACAAACACTCCGTCCGACAAACACTCCGTCTGACAAACACCCCGTCCGACAATCACTCCTTCCGACAAATACTCCGTCCGACAAACACTCCGTCCGACAATCACTCCATCCGACAAACACTCCTTCCGACAAACACTCCATCCGACAAACACTCCACCGACAAACACACCATCCGACAAACACGCCGTCCGACAAACACGCCGTCCGACAAACACGCCATCCGACAAACACGCCGTCCGACAAACACGCCATCCAACAAACATGCGTCCGACAATCACGCCGTCCGACAAACACTCCGTCCGACAAACACGCCATCTGACAAACACTCCGTCCACCAAACACTCCGTCCGACAATCAGCCCGTCCGCCAAACACTCCGTCCGCCAAACACTCCGTCCGCCAAACACTCCCTCCGACAAACACTCCATCTGACAAAGACTCCGTCTGACTAAAACTCTGTCCGACAAACACCCTGTCCGACAAACACTCCGTCCGATAAACATCCCGTCTGACAAACACCCCGTCCGGCAGACACCCTGTCCGACAGACACTCCGCCTGACCGACACGCCATCCGACAGACACGCCGTCCGACAGACACGCCGTCCGACAGACATGCCGTCCGACAAACTATCCATCCGACAAACACACCGTCTGACAAACACCCCGTCCGACAATCACTCCATCCGACAAACACTCCGTCCGACAAACACTCCGTCCGACAAACACTCCTTCTGACAAACACTCCGTCCGGAAAACACTCCGTCCGGCAAACACTCCATCCGGCAAACACACCATCCGTCAAACAGTCCGTCCGGCAAACACTCCCTCCGGCATAAACACCATTCGTCAAACACTCCGCCCGACAAACACTCCGTCCGATAAACACTCCGCCCGACAAACACCCCGTCCGACAAACACCCCGACCTACAATCACTCCGTCCGACAAACACTCCGTCCAACAAACACTCCTTCCGACAAACACTCCGTCTGACAAACACGCCGTCCAACAAACACTACGTCCGACAAACACTCCGTCCGACAAACACACATTCCGACAAACACTCCGTCCGACAAACACACCGTCCGACAAACACTCCGTCCGAAAAAACTCTCCATCCGACAAACACGCCGTCCGACAAACACGCCGTCTGACAAACACGCCGTCCGACAAACACGCCATCCGACAAACACTCCGTCCACCAAACACTCCGTCCGACAATCAGTCCGTCCGCCAAACACTCCGTCCGCCAAACACTCTGTCCGCCAAACACTCCCTCCGACAAACACTCCGTCTGACAAACACTCCGTCTGACTAAAACTCTGTCCGACAAACACCCCGTCCGACAAACACTCCGTCTGATAACACCCCGTCTGACAAACACCCCATCCGGCAGACACCCCGTCCGACAGACACGCTGTCTGACAGACATGCCGTCCGACAAACACTCAATCCGACAAACACTCCGTCCGACAAACACCCCGTCCGACAATCACTCCGTCCGACAAACACTCCGTCCGACAAACACTCCGTCCGACAAACACTCCTTCTGACAAACACTCCATCCGACAAACACGCCGTCCGACAAACACGCCGTCCGACAAACACTCCGTCCACCAAACACTCCATCCGACAATCAGTTCGTCCGCCAAACACTCCGTCCGCCAAACACTCCGTCCGCCAAACACTCCCTCCGACAAACACACCGTCCGACAAAAACTCTGTCCGACAAACACGTCGTCTGACAAACACGCCGTCCGACAAACACGCCGTCCGACAATCACGCCATACGACAAACACGACGTCCGACAAACACGCCGTCCGACAAACACGCCGTCCGACAAACACGCCGTCCGACAAACACGCCGTCCGACAAACACGCCGTCTGACAAACAGTCCGTCCAGCAAACACTCCATCCAAAAATCAGTCTGTCCGCCAAACACTCCGTCCGCCAAACACTCCATCCGCCAAACACTCCCTCCGACAAACACTCCATCCGACAAACACTCCATCTGAAAAACACGCCGTCCGACAAACACCCCGTCCGACAAACACTCTGTCCGACAAACACCCCGTCTGCCAAACACCCCGTCCGGCAGACACCCCGTCCGACAGACACTCCGTCCGACCGACACGCCGTCCGACAGACACGCCGTCCGACAGACACGCCGTCCGACAGACACGCCGTCCAACAGACTCTCCGTCTGACAAACACTCCGTCCGTGAAACACTCCGTCCGCCAAACACTCCGTCTGGCAAACACTCCAAACCCTCCGTCCGGCAAACACTCCATCCAGCAAACACTCCATCTGGCAAACACTCCGTCCGACAAATACTCCGTCCGAGAAACACTCCGTCCGGCAAACACACCGTCCGCCAAACACGCCGTTTGACAAACACGCCGTCCGACAAACACATCGTCCGACAAACACGCCTTCCGACAAACACGCCATCCGACAAACACGCCGTCCGACAAACGCGCCGTCCGACAAACACTCCATCCACCAAATACTCCATCCGACAATCAGTCCGTCCGCCAAACACTCCGTCCGCCAAACACTCCATCCGCCAAACACTCCGTCCGACAAACAGACCATCTGACAAGCACTCCGTACGACAAACACCCCATCCGACAAACACTCCGTCCGACAAACACTCCGTCCGACAAACACTCCGTCCGACAAACACCCCGTCCGACAATCACTCCTTCCGACAAATACACCGTCCGACAAACACTCCGTCCGACAATCACTCCATCCGACAAACACTCCTTCCGACAAACACTCCATCCGACAAACACTCCACCGACAAACACACCATCCAACAAACACGCCGTCCGACAAACACGCCGTCCGACAAACACGCCATCCGACAAACACGCCGTCCGACAAACACGCCATCCAACAAACATGCCGTCCGACAATCACGCCGTCCGACAAAAACTCCGTCCGACAAGCACGCCATCCGACAAACACTCCATCCACCAAACACTCCGTCCGACAATCAGCCCGTCCGCCAAACACTCCGTCCGCCAAACACTCCGTCCGCCAAACACTCCCTCTGACAAACACTCCATCTGACAAACACTCCGTCTGACTAAAACTCTGTCCGACAAACACCCTGTCCGAAAAACACTCCGTCCGATAAACATCCCGTCTGACAAACACCCCGTCCGGCAGACACTCTGTCCGACAGACACTCCGCCTGACCGACACGCCATCCGACAGACACGCCGTCCGACAGACACGCCGTCCGACAGACATGCCGTCCGACAAACAATCCATCCGACAAACACTCCGTCCGACAAACACCCCGTCCGACAATCACTCCATCCGACAAACACTCCGTCCAACAAACACTCCGTCCGACAAACACTCCTTCTGACAAACACTCCGTCCGGAAAACACTCCGTCCGGCAAACACTCCATCCGGCAAACACTCCATCCGGCAAACAGTCCGTCCGGCAAACACTCCCTCCGGCATAAACTCCATTCGTCAAACACTCCGCCTGACAAACACTCCGTCCGATAAACACTCCGCCCGACAAACACCCCGTCCGACAAACACCCCGTCCGACAATCACTCCATCCGACAAACACTCCGTCCGACAAACACTCCTTCCGACAAACACTCCGTCTGACAAACACGCCGTCCAACAAAAACTACGTCCGACAAACACTCCGTCCGACAAACACACATTCCGACAAACACTCCGTCCGACAAACACACCGTCCGACAAACACTCCGTCCGAAAAAACTCTCCATCCGACAAACACGCCGTCCGACAAACACGCCGTCTGACAAACACGCCGTCCGACAAACACGCCATCCGACAAACACTCCGTCCACCAAACACTCCGTCCGACAATCAGTCCGTCCGCCAAACACTCCGTCCGCCAAACACTCTGTCCGCCAAACACTCCCTCCGACAAACACTCCGTCTGACAAACACTCCGTCTGACTAAAACTCTGTCCGACAAACACCCCGTCCGACAAACACTCCGTCTGATAACACCCCGTCTGACAAACACCCCATCCGGCAGACACCCCGTCCGACAGACACGCTGTCTGACAGACATGCCGTCCGACAAACACTCAATCCGACAAACACTCCGTCTGACAAACACCCCGTCCGACAATCACTCCGTCCGACAAACACTCCGTCCGACAAACACTCCGTCCGACAAACACTCCTTCTGACAAACACTCCGTCCGACAAACACGCCGTCCGACAAACACGCCGTCCGACAAACACTCCATCCACCAAACACTCCATCCGACAATCAGTTCGTCCGCCAAACACTCCGTCCGCCAAACACTCCGTCCGCCAAACACTCCCTCTGACAAACACACCGTCCGACAAAAACTCTGTCCGACAAACACGTCGTCTGACAAACACGCCGTCCGACAAACACGCCGTCCGACAATCACGCCATACGACAAACACGACGTCCGACAAACACGCCGTCCGACAAACACGCCGTCCGACAAACACGCCGTCTGACAAACACGCCGTCTGACAAACAGTCCGTCCAGCAAACACTCCATCCAACAATCAGTCTGTCCGCCAAACACTCCGTCCGCCAAACACTCCATCCGCCAAACACTCCCTCCGACAAACACTCCGTCCGACAAACACTCCATCTGAAAAACACTCCGTCCGACAAACACCCCGTCCGACAAACACTCTGTCCGACAAACACCCCGTCTGCCAAACACCCCGTCCGGCAGACACCCCATCCGACAGACACTCCGTCCGACCGACACGCCGTCCGACAGACACGCCGTCCGACAGACACGCCGTCCGACAGACACGCCGTCCAACAGACACTCCATCTGACAAACACTCCGTCCGTGAAACACTCCGTCCGCCAAACACTCCGTCTGGCAAACACTCCAAACCCTCCGTCCGGCAAACACTCCATCCAGCAAACACTCCATCTGGCAAACACTCCGTCCGACAAATACTCCGTCCGAGAAACACTCCGTCCGGCAAACACGCCGTCCGCCAAACACGCCGTCTGACAAACACGCCGTCCGACAAACACACCGTCTGACAAACACGCCTTCCGACAAACACGCCATCCGACAAACACGCCGTCCGACAAACGCGCCGTCCGCCAA
This sequence comes from Somniosus microcephalus, assembly GCF_052327205.1. Lineage (NCBI taxonomy): Eukaryota > Metazoa > Chordata > Chondrichthyes > Squaliformes > Somniosidae > Somniosus > Somniosus microcephalus. The sequence goes on from NW_028225298.1 coordinate 536,903, forward strand.
ACACTCCATCCACCAAACACTCCATCCGACAATCAGTTCGTCCGCCAAACACTCCGTCCGCCAAACACTCCATCCGCCAAACACTCCCTCCGACAAACACTCCGTCCGACAAACAGACCGTCTGACAAGCACTCCGTACGACAAACACCCCGTCCGACAAACACTCCGTCCGACAAACACTCCGTCCGACAAACACTCCGTCCGACAAACACCCCGCCCGACAATCACTCCTTCCGACAAATACTCCGTCCGACAAACACTCCGTCCGACAATCACTCCATCCGACAAACACTCCTTCCGACAAACACTCCATCCGACAAACACTCCACCAACAAACACACCATCCAACAAACACGCCGTCCGACAAACACGCCGTCCGACAAACACGCCATCCGACAAACATGCCGTCCGACAATCACGCCGTCCGACAAACACTCCGTCCGACAAACACGCCATCCGACAAACACTCCATCCACCAAACACTCCGTCCGACAATCAGCCCGTCCGCCAAACACTCCGTCCGCCAAACACACCGTCCGCCAAACACTCCCTCTGACAAACACTCCATCTGACAAACACTCCGTCTGACTAAAACTCTGTCCGACAAACACCCTGTCCGAAAAACACTCCGTCCGATAAACATCCCGTCTGACAAACACCCCGTCCGGCAGACACCCTGTCCGACAGACACTCCGCCTGACCGACACGCCATCCGACAGACACGCCGTCCGACAGACACGCCGTCCGACAGACATGCCGTCCGACAAACAATCCATCCGACAAACACTCCGTCCTACAAACACCCCGTCCGACAATCACTCCATCCGACAAACACTCCGTCCGACAAACACTCCGTCCGACAAACACTCCTTCTGACAAACACTCCGTCCGGAAAACACTCCGTCCGGCAAACACTCCATCCGGCAAACACTCCATCCGGCAAACAGTCCGTCCGGCAAACACTCCCTCCGGCATAAACTCCATTCGTCAAACACTCCGCCCGACAAACACTCCGTCCGATAAACACTCCGCCCGACAAACACCCCGTCCGACAAACACCCCGTCCGACAATCACTCCGTCCGACAAACACTCCGTCCGACAAACACTCCTTCCGACAAACACTCCGTCTGACAAACACGCCGTCCAACAAACACTACGTCCGACAAACACTCCGTCTGACAAACACACATTCCGACAAACACTCCGTCCGACAAACACACCGTCCGACAAACACTCCGTCCGAAAAAACTCTCCATCCGACAAACACGCCGTCCGACAAACACGCCGTCTGACAAACACGCCATCCGACAAACATGCCATCTGACAAACACGCCGTCCGACAAACACGCCGTCCTACAAACACGCCGTCCGACAAACACTCCGTCAACCAAACAGTCCGTTCGACAATCAGTCCATCCGCCAAACACTCCGTCCGCCAAACACTCCGTCCACCAAACACTCCCTGTGACAAACACCCTGTCCGACAAACACTCCGTCCGACAAACACCCCAACAGCCAAACACCCCGTCCGGCAGACACCTCGTTCTACAGACACTCCGTCCGACCGACACACCGTCCGACAGACACGCCGTCCGAAAAACACACCGTCCGACAGACACTCCGTCCGACAAACACTCCGTCCGAGAAACACTCCGTCCGGTAAACACTCCGTCCGGCAAACACTCTGTCCGGCAAACACACCATCAGGCAAACACTCCCTCCGGCATACACTCCATCCGTCAAATACTCCGTCTGACAAACACGCCATCCGACAAACACTCCGTCCGACAAACACGCCATCCGACAAACACTCCGTCCACCAAACACTCCGTCCGACAATCAGTCCGTCCGCCAAACACTCTGTCCGCCAAACACTCCGTCCGCAAAACACTCCCTCCGACAAACACTCCATCTGACAAACACTCCGTCTGACTAAAACTCTGTCCGACAAACACCCCATCCGACAAACACTCTGTCCGATAAACATCCCGTCTGACAAACACCCCGTCCGGCAGACACCCTGTCCGACAGACACTCCGTCTGACCGACACGCCATCCGACAGACACGCCGTCCGACAGACACGCCGTCCGACAGACATGCCGTCCGACAAACAATCCATCTGACAAACACTCCTTCTGACAAACACTCCGTCTGACAAACACGCCGTCCGACAAACACGCCGTCCGACAAACACTCCGTCCACCAAACACTCCATCCAACAATCAGTTCGTCCGCCAAACACTCCGTCCGCCAAACACTCCGTCCGCCAAACCCTCCCTCCGATAAACACACCGACCGACAAAAACGCTGTCCGACAAACACGTCGTCTGACAAACACGCCGTCCGACAAACAAGCCGTCCGACAATCACGCCATACGACAAACACGACGTCCGACAAACACGCCGTCCGACAGACACGCCATCCGACAAACACGCCGTCCGACAAACACGCCGTCCGACAAACACGCCGTCCGACAAACAGGCCGTCCGACAAACAGTCCATCCACCAAACACTCCGTCCAACAATCAGTCTGTCCGCCAAACACTCCATCCGCCAAACACTCCATCCGCCAAACATTCCCTCCGACAAACACTCCGTCCGACAAACACTCCATCTGACAAACACTCCGTCCGAGAAACACCCCGTCCGACAAACACTCTGTCCGACAAACACCCCGTCTGCCAAACACCCCGTCCGGCAGACACCCCGTCCGACAGACACTCCGTCCGACCGACACGCCGTCCGACAGACACGCCGTCCGACAGACACGCCGTCCGACAGACACGCCGTCCAGCAGACACTCCGTCTGACAAACACTCCGTCCGTGAAATACTCCGTCCGCCAAACACTCCGTCTGGCAAACACTCCAAACCCTCCGTCCGGCAAACACTCCATCCAGCAAACACTCCGTCTGGCAAACACTCCGTCCAACAATTACTCCGTCCGAGAAACACTCCGTCCGGCAAACACGCCGTCCACCAAACACGCCGTCTGACAAACACGCCGTCCGACAAACATGCCATCTGACAAACACGCCGTCCGACAAACACGCCGTCCTACAAACACGCCGTCCGACAAACACTCCGTCCACCAAACAGTCCATCCGACAATCAGTCCATCCGCCAAACACTCCGTCCGCCAAACACTGCGTCCACCAAACACTCCCTCCGACAAACACCCTGTCCGACAAACACTCCGTCCGACAAACACCCCAACAGCCAAACACCCCGTCCGGCAGACACCTCGTTCTACAGACACTCCATCCGACCGAAACACCGTCCGACAGACACGCTGTCCGAAAAACACACCATCCGATAGACACTCCGTCTGACAAACACTCCGTCCGAGAAACACTCCGTCCGGTAAACACTCCGTCCGGCAAACACTCTGTCCGGCAAACACTCCATCCGGCAAACACTCCCTTCGGCATACACTCCGTCCGCCAAACACTCCATCCGCCAAACACTCCCTCCGACAAACACTCCGTCTGACAAACACTCCGTCTGACTAAAACTCTGTCCGACAAACACCCCGTCCGACAAACACTCCGTCTGATAAACGCCCCGTCTGACAAACACCCCGTCCGGCAGACACCCCGTCCGACAGACACTCCGTCTGACCGACACGCCATCCGACAGACACGCCGTCCGACAGACACGCCGTCCGACAGACATGCCGTCCGACAAATACTCAATCCGACAAACACTCCGTCCGACAAACACCCCGTCCGACAATCACTCCGTCCGACAAACACTCCGTCCGACAAACACTCCGTCCGACAAACACTCCTTCTGACAAACACTCCGTCCGACAAACACGCCGTCCGACAAACACGCCATCCGACAAACACTCCATCCACCAAACACTCCATCCGACAATCAGTTCGTCCGCCAAACACTCCGTCCGCCAAACACTCCGTCTGCCAAACACTCCCTCCGACAAACACACCGTCCGACAAAAACGCTGTCCGACAAACACGTCGTCTGACAAACACGCCGTCCGACAAACACGCCGTCCGACAATCACGCCATACGACAAACACGACGTCCGACAAACACGCCGTCCGACAAACACGCCATCCGACAAACACGCCGTCCGACAAACAGGCCATCCGACAAACACGCCGTCCGACAAACACGCCGTCCGACAAACAGTCCGTCCAGCAAACACTCCGTCCAACAATCAGTCTGTCCGCCAAACACTCCATCCGCCAAACACTCCATCCGCCAAACACTCCCTCCGACAAACACTCCGTCCGACAAACACTCCGTCCGACAAACACTCTGTCCGACAAACACCCCGTTTGCCAAACACCCCGTCCGGCAGACACCACGTCCGACAGACACTCCATCCGACTGACACGCAGTCTGACAGACACGCCGTCAGACAGACACGCCGTCCGACAGACACGCCGTTCAACAGACATTCCATCTGACAAACACTCTGTCCGTGAAACACTCCATCCGCCAAACACTCCGTCTGGCAAACACTCCAAACCCTCCGTCCGGCAAACACTCCATCCAGCAAACACTCCATCTGCCAAACACTCCGTCCGACAAATACTCCGTCCGAGAAACACTCCGTCCAGCAAACACGCCGTCCGCCAAACACGCCGTCTGACAAATACGCCGTCCGACAAACACACCGTCCGACAAACACGCCTTCCGACAAACACGCCATCCGACAAACACGCCGTCCGACAAACGCGCCGTCCGACAAACACTCCATCCACCAAACACTCCATCCGACAATCAGTCCGTCCGCCAAACACTCCGTCCGCCAAACACTCCGTCCGCCAAACACTCCCTCCGACAAACACTCCGTCCGACAAACACACCGTCTGACAAGCAATCCGTCCGACAAACAACCCGTCCGACAAACACTCCGTCCGACAAACACTCCGTCCGACAACGTCCGACAAACACTCCGTCCGCCAAACACTCCGTCCGCCAAACACTCCCTCCGACAAACACTCCGTCCGACAAACACACCGTCTGACAAGCAATCCGTCCGACAAACACCCCGTCCGACAAACACTCTGTCCGACAAACACCCCGTCTGCCAAACACCCCGTCCGGCAGACACCCCGTCCGACAGACACTCCGTCCGACCGACACGCCGTCCGACAGACACGCCGTCCGACAGACACGCCGTCCGACAGACACGCCATCCAGCAGACACTCCGTCTGACAAACACTCCGTCCGTGAAATACTCCGTCCGCCAAACACTCCGTCTGGCAAACACTCCAAACCCTCCGTCCGGCAAACACTCCATCCAGCAAACACTCCGTCTGGCAAACACTCCGTCCAACAAATACTCCGTCCGAGAAACACTCCGTCCGGCAAACACGCCGTCCACCAAACACGCCGTCTGACAAACACGCCGTCCGACAAACATGCCATCTGACAAACACGCCGTCCGACAAACACGCCGTCCTACAAACACGCCGTCCGACAAACACTCCGTCCACCAAACAGTCCATCCGACAATCAGTCCATCCGCCAAACACTCCGTCCGCCAAACACTGCGTCCACCAAACACTCCCTCCGACAAACACCCTGTCCGACAAACACTCCGTCCGACAAACACCCCAACAGCCAAACACCCCGTCCGGCAGACACCTCGTTCTACAGACACTCCATCCGACCGAAACACCGTCCGACAGACACGCTGTCCGAAAAACACACCATCCGATAGACACTCCGTCCGACAAACACTCCGTCCGAGAAACACTCCGTCCGGTAAACACTCCGTCCGGCAAACACTCTGTCCGGCAAACACTCCATCCGGCAAACACTCCCTTCGGCATACACTCCGTCCGCCAAACACTCCATCCGCCAAACACTCCCTCCGACAAACACTCCGTCTGACAAACACTCCGTCTGACTAAAACTCTGTCCGACAAACACCCCGTCCGACAAACACTCCGTCTGATAAACGCCCCGTCTGACAAACACCCCGTCCGGCAGACACCCCGTCCGACAGACACTCCGTCTGACCGACACGCCATCCGACAGACACGCCGTCCGACAGACACGCCGTCCGACAGACATGCCGTCCGACAAATACTCAATCCGACAAACACTCCGTCCGACAAACACCCCGTCCGACAATCACTCCGTCCGACAAACACTCCGTCCGACAAACACTCCGTCCGACAAACACTCCTTCTGACAAACACTCCGTCCGACAAACACGCCGTCCGACAAACACGCCATCCGACAAACACTCCATCCACCAAACACTCCATCCGACAATCAGTTCGTCCGCCAAACACTCCGTCCGCCAAACACTCCGTCTGCCAAACACTCCCTCCGACAAACACACCGTCCGACAAAAACGCTGTCCGACAAACACGTCGTCTGACAAACACGCCGTCCGACAAACACGCCGTCCGACAATCACGCCATACGACAAACACGACGTCCGACAAACACGCCGTCCGACAAACACGCCATCCGACAAACACGCCGTCCGACAAACAGGCCATCCGACAAACACGCCGTCCGACAAACACGCCGTCCGACAAACAGTCCGTCCAGCAAACACTCCGTCCAACAATCAGTCTGTCCGCCAAACACTCCATCCGCCAAACACTCCATCCGCCAAACACTCCCTCCGACAAACACTCCGTCCGACAAACACTCCGTCCGACAAACACTCTGTCCGACAAACACCCCGTTTGCCAAACACCCCGTCCGGCAGACACCACGTCCGACAGACACTCCATCCGACTGACACACAGTCTGACAGACACGCCGTCAGACAGACACGCCGTCCGACAGACACGCCGTTCAACAGACATTCCATCTGACAAACACTCCGTCCGTGAAACACTCCATCCGCCAAACACTCCGTCTGGCAAACACTCCAAACCCTCCGTCCGGCAAACACTCCATCCAGCAAACACTCCATCTGCCAAACACTCCGTCCGACAAATACTCCGTCCGAGAAACACTCCGTCCAGCAAACACGCCGTCCGCCAAACACGCCGTCTGACAAATACGCCGTCCGACAAACACACCGTCCGACAAACACGCCTTCCGACAAACACGCCATCCGACAAACACGCCGTCCGACAAACGCGCCGTCCGACAAACACTCCATCCACCAAACACTCCATCCGACAATCAGTCCGTCCGCCAAACACTCCGTCCGCCAAACACTCCGTCCGCCAAACACTCCCTCCGACAAACACTCCGTCCGACAAACACACCGTCTGACAAGCAATCCGTCCGACAAACAACCCGTCCGACAAACACTCCGTCCGACAAACACTCCGTCCGACAACGTCCGACAAACACTCCGTCCGACAAACACTCCGTCCGACAAACACGCCATCCGACAAACACGCCGTCCGACAAACACGCCGTCCGACAAACACGCCGTCCGACAAACACGCCGTCCGACAAACAGTCCGTCCAGCAAACACTCCGTCCAACAATCAGTCTGTCCGCCAAACACTCCGTCCACCAAACACTCCATCCGCCAAACACTCCCTCCGACAAACACACCGTCCGACAAACACTCCGTCCGACAAACACTCTGTCCGACAAACACCCCGTCTGCCAAACACCCCGTCCGGCAGACACCCCGTCCGACAGACACTCCGTCCGACCGACACGCAGTCTGACAGACACGCCGTCCGACAGACACGCCGTCCGACAGACACTCCGTCCAACAGACACTCCGTCCGACAAACACCCCGTCCGACAATCACTCCTTCCGACAAATACTCCGTCCGACAAACACTCCGTCCGACAATCACTCCTTCCGACAAACACTCCATCCGACAAACACTCCGTCCGACAAACACTCCGCCGACAAACACACTGTCCGACAAACACGCCGTCCGACAAACACGCCGTCCGACAAACACGCCATCCGACAAACATGCCGTCCGACAATCACGCCGTCCGACAAACACTCCGTCCGACAAACACGCCATCCGACAAACACTCCGTCCACCAAACACTCCGTCCGACAATCAGTCCGTCCGCCAAACACTCCGTCCGCCAAACACTCCGTCCGCCAAACACTCCCTCCGACAAACACTCCGTCTGACAAACACTCCGTCTGACTAAAACTCTGTCCGACAAACACCCCGTCCGACAAACACTCCGTCCGATAAACATCCCGTCCGACAGACACCCCAACAGCCAAACACCCCGTCCGGCAGACACCTCGTTCTACAGACACTCCGTCCGACCGACACACCGTCCGACAGACAGGCCGTCCGAAAAACACACCGTCCGACAAACAATCCATCCGACAAACACTCCGTCCGAGAAACACTCCATCCGGTAAACACTCCGTCCGGCAAACACTCCGTCCGGCAAACACTCCATCCGGCAAACACTCCCTCCGGCATACACTCCATCCGTCAAATACTCCGTCCGACAAACACGCCGTCCGACAAACACTCCGTCCGACAAACACGCCATTCGACAAACACTCCGTCCACCAAATACTCCGTCCGACAAACACTACGTCCGACAAACACTCCGTCCGACAAACACTCCGTCCGACAAACACTCCGTCCGACAAACACTCCGTCCGACAAACACCCCGTCCGACAAATACTCCGTCCGACAAACCCTCCTTCCAACAAATACTCCGTCCGACAAACACTCCGTCCGACAATCACTCCATCCGACAAACACTCCGTCCGACAAACACTCCATCCGACAAACACTCCGCCGACAAACACACCGTCCGACAAACACGCCGTCCGACAAACACGCCGTATGACAAACACGCCATCCGACAAACACGCCATCCGACAAACATGCCGTCCGACAATCACGCTGTCCGACAAACACACCATCCGACAAACACTCCGTCCACCAAAGACTCCGTCCGACAATCAGACCGTCCGCCAAACACTCCGTCCGCCAAACACTCCATCTGCCAAACACTCCCTCCGACAAACACTCCATCTGACAAACACTCCGTCTGACTAAAACTCTGTCCGACAAACACCCCGTCCGACAAACACTCCGTCCGATAAACACCCCGTCTGACAAACACCCGGTCCGGCAGACACCCTGTCCGACAGACACTCCGTCTGACCGACACGCCGTCCAACAGACACGCCGTCCGACAGACACGCCGTCCGACAGACATGCCGTCCGACAAACACTCCATCCGACAAATACTCCGTCCGACAAACACCCCATCCGACAATCACTCCGTCCGACAAACACTCCGTCTGACAAACATTCCGTCCGACAAACACTCCTTCTGACAAACACTCCGTCCAACAAACACTAAGCCCGACAAACACTCATTCCGACAAACACTCTGTCCGACAAACACTCCGTCCGACAAACACTCCATCCGACAATCACTACATCCGACAAACACTCCTTCCGACAAACATTCTGTCCGACAAACACGCCGTCCGCCAAACACGCCGTCCGCCAAACACGCCGTCCGAGAAACACGCCGTCCGACAAACACTCCATCCACCAAACACTCCGTCTGACAATCAGTCCATCCGCCAAACACTCCGTCCGCCAAACACTCCGTCCACCAAACACTCCCTCCGACAAACACTCCATCCAACAAACACGCCGTCTGACAAACACTCCTTCCGACAAACACTCCGTCCGGCAAACTCTCCGTCCGGCAAACACACCGTCCGACAAACACGCCGTCTGTCAAACACACCATCTGACAAAACGCCGTCTGACAAACACGCCGTCCGACAAACACTCCATCCACCCAACACTCCATCCGACAATCAGTCCGTCCGCCAAACACTCCGTCCGCCAAACACTCTGTCCGCCAAACACTCTGTCCGCCAAACACTCCCTCTGACAAACACCCTGTCCGACAAACACTCCGTCCGACAAACACCCCGTCAGCCAAACACCCCATCCGGCAGGCACCCCGTTCTACAGACACTCCGTCCGACCAACACGCCGTCCGACAGACACGCTGTCTGACAAATACGCCATCTGACAAACACGCCGTCCGACAAACACGCCTTCCGATAAACACGCCATCTGATAAACAGGCCGTCCGACAAACATGCCATCTGAGAAACACGCCGTCCGACAAACACGGCGTATGACAAACACGCCGTCCGGCAAATGCTCCGTCCGACAAATGCACCGTCTGGCAAACACTCCGTCTGGCAAACATGCCATCTGTCAAACACGCCGTCCGGCAAACACTCCGTCCGGCATACACTCCGTCCAGCAATCACTCCGTCCGTCAAACACTCCGTCCGGAAAACACTCCGTTCGGCAAACACTCCATCCGGCAAACACTCCGTCCGGCAAAACTCCGTCCACCAAACACTCCGTCCGACAATCAGTCCATCCGCCAAACACTCCGTCCGGCAACATTCCATCCAGCAAACACTCCGCCCGGCAAACACACCGTCCACCAAACACTCCGTCCGTCAAACACCCTGTCCGACAAACACTCCGTCCGTCATACACCCCATCCGCCAAACACTCCATCCAGCAGACACTCCGTTCTACAGACACTCCGTCCGACCGACACACCGTCCGACAGTCACGCCGTCCGACAGACACGCCGTCTGGTAAACACTCCGTCCGGCAAATACACCGTCCGGCAAACACTCCATCCGGCAAACACTCCATCCGACAAACACTACGTCCGACAAACACTCTGTCCGACAAACACTCCGTCCGGCATTCACTCCGTCCATCAAGCACTCCGTCCGGAAAACACTCCCTCCGGCATAAACTCCATCCGACAAACACTCCGTCCGACAAACACTCCGCCGACAAACACACCGTCCGACAAACACGCCGTCCGACAAACACGCCGTATGACAAACACGCCATCCGACAAACACGCCATCCGACAAACACGCCATCCGACAAACATGCCGTCCGACAATCACGCCGTCCGACAAACACTCCGTCCGACAAACAAACCATCCGACAAACACTCCGTCCACCAAACACTCCGTCCGACAATCAGACCGTCCGCCAAACACTCCGTCCGCCAAACACTCCATCTGCCAAACACTCCCTCCGACAAACACTCCATCTGACAAACACTCCGTCTGACTAAAACTCTGTCCGACAAACACCCCGTCCGACAAACACTCCGTCCGATAAACACCCCGTCTGACAAACACCCCGTCCGGCAGACACCCTGTCCGACAGACACTCCGTCTGACCGACACGCCGTCCAACAGACACGCCGTCCGACAGACACGCCGTCCGACAGACATGCCGTCCGACAAACACTCCATCCGACAAATACTCCGTCCGACAAACACCCCATTCGACAATCACTCCGTCCGACAAACACTCCGTCCGACAAACATTCCGTCCGACAAACACTCCTTCTGACAAACACTCCATCCAACAAACACTCCGCCCGACAAACACTCATTCCGACAAACACTCTGTCCGACAAACACTCCGTCCGACAAACACTCCATCCGACAATCACTACATCCAACAAACACTCCTTCCGACAAACATTCTGTCCGACAAACACGCCGTCCGCCAAACACGCCGTCCGCCAAACACGCCGTCTGAGAAACACGCCGTCCGACAAACACTCCGTCCACCAAACACTCCGTCTGACAATCAGTCCATCCGCCAAACACTCGGTCCGCCAAACACTCCATCCACCAAACACTCCCTCCGACAAACACTCCATCCAACAAACACGCCGTCTGACAAACACTCCTTCCGACAAACACTCCGTCCGGCAAACTCTCCGTCCGGCAAACACACCGTCCGACAAACACGCCGTCTGTCAAACACACCATCTGACAAAACGCCGTCTGACAAACACGCCGTCCGACAAACACTCCATCCACCCAACACTCCATCCGACAATCAGTCCGTCCGCCAAACACTCCGTCCGCCAAACACTCTGTCCGCCAAACACTCTGTCCGCCAAACACTCCCTCTGACAAACACCCTGTCCGACAAACACTCCGTCCGACAAACACCCCGTCAGCCAAACACCCCATCCAGCAGGCACCCCGTTCTACAGACACTCCGTCCGACCAACACGCCGTCCGACAGACACGCCGTCTGACAAATACGCCATCTGACAAACACGCCGTCCGACAAACACGCCTTCCGATAAACACGCCATCTGATAAACAGGCCGTCCGACAAACATGCCATCTGAGAAACACGCCGTCCAACAAACACGGCGTATGACAAAAACGCCGTCCGGCAAATGCTCCGTCCGACAAACGCACCGTCTGGCAAACACTCCATCTGGCAAACATGCCATCTGTCAAACACGCCGTCCGGCAAACACTCCGTCCACCAAACACTCCGTCCGACAATCAGTCCATCCGCCAAACACTCCATCCGGCAACATTCCATCCAGCAAACACTCCGCCCGGCAAACACACCGTCCACCAAACACTCCGTCCGTCAAACACCCTGTCCGACAAACACTCCGTCCGTCATACACCCCATCCGCCAAACACTCCATCCAGCAGACACTCCGTTCTACAGACACTCCGTCCGACCGACACACCGTCCGACAGTCACGCCGTCCGACAGACACGCCGTCTGGTAAACACACCGTCCGGCAAATACACCGTCCGGCAAACACTCCATCCGGCAAACACTCCATCCGACAAACACTACGTCCGACAAACACTCCGTCCGACAAACACTCCGTCCGGCATTCACTCCGTCCATCAAGCACTCCGTCCGGAAAACACTCCCTCCGGCATAAACTCCATCCGACAAACACTCCATCCGATAAACACTCCGCCCGACAAACACCCCGTCCGACAAACATTCCGTCCGACAATCACTCCGTCCGACAAACACTCCGTCCGACAAACACTACTTCCGACAAACACTCCGTCCGACAAACATTCCGTCCAACAAACACTCCGTCCGACAAACACTCCGTCCGACAAAGACTCATTCCGACAAACACTCCGTCCGACAAACACACCGTCCGACAAACACTCCGTCCGACAAACACTCCATCCGACAAACACTCCGTCTGACAAACACACCGTCCGACAAACACTCCGTCCGACAAATACTCCGTCCGACAAACACGCCGTCCGACAAACACGCCGTCTGACAAACACGCCGTCCGACAAACATGCCATCTGACAAACACGCCGTCCGACAAACACGCCGTCCTACAAACACGCCATCCGACAAACACTCCGTCCACCAAACAGTCCGTCCGACAATCAGTACATCCGCCAAACACTCCGTCCGCCAAGCACTCCATCCACCAAACACTCCCTCCGACAAACACCCTGTCCGACAAACACTCCGTCCGACAAACACCCCATCAGCCAAACACCCAGTCCGGCAGACACCTCGTTCTACAGACACTCCGTCCGACCGAAACACCGTCCGACAGACACGCCGTCCGACAGACACACCGTCCGACAGACACGCCATCCGACAGACACGCCGTCCGACAAAAACTCCGTCCGAGAAACACTCCGTCCGGTAAACACTCCGTCCGGCAAACACTCCATCCGGCAAACACTCCATCCGGCAAACACTACGTCCGACAAACACTCCGTCCGACAAACACACCGTCCGACAGACACTCCGTCTGACCGACACGCCATCCGACAGACACGCCGTCCGACAGACACGCCGTCCGACAGACATGCCGTCCGACAAACACTCCATCCGACAAACACTCCGTCCGACAAACACCCCGTCCGACAATCACTCCGTCCGACAAACACTCCGTCCGACAAACACTCCGTCCGACAAACACTCCTTCTGACAAACACTCCGTCCGACATACACTCCGTCCGACAAACACTCCGTCCGACAAACACTCCGCCCGACAAACACTCATTCCGACAAACACTCTGTCCGACAAACACTTCGTCCGACAAACACTCCGTCCGACAATCACTACATCCGACAAACACTCCTTCCGACAAACACTCCGTCCGACAAACACGCCGTCCGACAAACACGCCGTCCGCCAAACACGCCATCCGAGAAACACGCCGTCCGACAAACACTCCGTCCACCAAACACTCCGTCCGACAAACACTCCGTCCGCCAAACACTCCGTCCACCAAACACTCCCTCCGACAAACACTCCGTCCAACAAACATGCCATCCGACAAACACTCCTTCCGACAAACACTCCGTCCGGCAAACTCTCCGTCCGGCAAACACACCGTCCGACAGACACTCCGTCTGACCGACACGCCATCCGACAGACACACCGTCCGACAGACACGCCGTCCGACAGACATGCCGTCCGACAAACACTCCATCCGACAAACACTCCGTCCGACAAACACCCCGTCCGACAATCACTCCGTCCGACAAACACTCCGTCCGACAAACACTCCGTCCGACAAACACTCCTTCTGACAAACACTCCTTCCGACATACACTCCGTCCGACAAACACTCCGTCCGACAAACACTCCGCCCGACAAACACTCATTCCGACAAACACTCTGTCCGACAAACACTCCGTCCGACAAACACTCCGTCCGACAATCACTACATCTGACAAACACTCCTTCCGACAAACACTCCGTCCGACAAACACGCTGTCCGACAAACACGCCGTCCGCCAAACACGCCATCCGAGAAACACGCCATCCGACAAACACTCCGTCCACCAAACATGCCATCCGACAAACACTCCTTCCGACAAACACTCCTTCCGACAAACACTCCGTCCGGCAAACTCTCCGTCCGGCAAACACACCGTCCGACAAACACGCCGTCTGTCAAACACACCATCTGACAAAACGCCGTCCGACAAACACACCGTCTGACAAACACTCCATCCACCCAACACTCCATCCGACAATCAGTCCGTCCGCCAAACACTCCGTCCGCCAAACACTCTGTCCGCCAAACACTCTGTCCGCCAAACACTCCCTCTGACAAACACCCTGTCCGACAAACACTCCGTCCGACAAACACCCCGTCAGCCAAACACCCCGTCCGGCAGGCATCCCGTTCTACAGACACTCCGTCCGACCGACACGCCGTCCGACAAACACTCCGTCCGAGAAACACTCCGTCCGGTAAACACTCCGTCCGCCAAACAAGCCGGCCACCAAACACGCCGTCCGCCAAACACGCCATCTGACAAATATGCCATCTGACAGACACGCCGTCCGACAAACACGCCTTCCGATAAACACGCCATCTGATAAACACGCCGTCCGACAAACACACCGTCCGACAAACGCGGCATCCAACAAATGTGCCATCCGACAAACAGGCCGTCCGACAAACATGCCATCCGAGAAACACGCCGTCCGACAAACACGGCGTATGACAAACACGCCGTCCGGCAAAGGCACCGTCCGACAAACGCACCGTCCGGCAAACACTCCGTCCGGCAAACACGCCATCTGTCAAACATGCCGTCCGGCAAACACTCCGTCCGGCATACACTCCGTCCGGCAATCGCTCCGTCCGTCAAACACTTCGTCCGGAAAACACTCCGTCCGGCAAACACTCCATCCGGCAAACACTCCGTCCGGCAAAACTCCGTCCACCAAACACTCCGTCCGACAATCAGTCCGTCCGACAAACACTCCGTCCGACAAACACTCCGTCCGACAAACATTCCTTCTGACAAACACTCCGTCCGACAACCACGGCATATGACAAACACGCCGTCCGGCAAATGCTCCGTCCGACAAACGCACCGTCCGGCAAACACTCCGTCCGGCAAACACGCCATCTGTCAAACACGCCGTCCGGCAAACACTCCGTCCGGCATACACTCCGTCCGGCAAACACACCGTCCGGCAATAACTCCGTCCGTCAAACACTCCGTCCGGAAAACACTCCGTCCGGTAAACACTCCATCCGGCAAACACTCCGTCCGGCAAAACTCCGTCCACCAAACACTCCATCCGACAATCAGTCCATCCGCCAAGCACTCCGTCCGGCAAACAATCCATCCGGCAAACACTCCGCCCGGCAAACACAACGTCCACCAAACACTCCGTCCGACAATCAGTCCATCCGCCAAACACTCCGTCCACCAAACACTCCGTCCACCAAACATTCCCTCCGACAAACACCCTGTCCGACAAACACTCCGTCCGACAAACACCCCATCAGCCAAACACCCCGTCCGGCAGACACCCCGTTCTACAGACACTCCGTCCGACCGACACACCGTCCGACAGACACGCCGTCCGACAGACACGCCGTCTGGTAAACACTCCGTCTGGCAAATACACCATCCGGCAAACACTCCATCCGACAAACACTACATCCGACAAACACTCCGTCCGACAAACACTCCGTCCGACAAACACTCCGTCCGACAAACACTCCGTCCGACAAACACCCCGTCTGACAATCACTCCGTCCGACAAATACACCGTCCGACAAACAATCCGTCTGACAAACACTCCTTCTGACAAATACTCCGTCCGACAAACACTCCGTCCACCAAACACTCCATCCGACAATCAGTCCATCCGCCAAGCACTCCGTCCGGCAAACAATCCATCCGGCAAACACTCCGCCCGGCAAACACACCGTCCACCAAACACTCCGTCCGACAATCAGTCCATCCGCCAAACACTCCGTCCACCAAACACTCCGTCCACCAAACATTCCCTCCGACAAACACCCTGTCCGACAAACACTCCGTCCGACAAACACCCCATCAGCCAAACACCCCGTCCGGCAGACACCCCGTTCTACAGACACTCCGTCCGACCGACACACCGTCCGACAGACACGCCGTCCGACAGACACGCCGTCTTGTAAACACTCCGTCTGGCAAATACACCGTCCGGCAAACACTCCATCCGACAAACACTACGTCCGACAAACACTCCGTCCGACAAACACTCCGTCCGACAAACACTCCGTCCGACAAACACTCCGTCCGACAAACACCCCGTCTGACAATCACTCCGTCCGACAAATACACCGTCCGACAAACAATCCGTCTGACAAACACTCCTTCCGACAAATACTCCGTCCGACAAACACTCCGTCCAACAAACACTCCGTCCGACAAACAATCCGTCCGACAAACACTCATTCCGACAAACACTCTGTCCGACAAACACTCTGTCCGACAAACACTCTGTCCGACAAACACGCCATCCGACAAACACGCCGTACGACAAACAGGCCATCCGACAAACACTCATTCCGACAAACACTCTGTCCGACAAACACTCTGTCCGACATACACTCTGTCCGACAAACACGCCGTCCGACAAACACTCATTCCGACAAACACTCTGTCCGACAAACACTCTGTGCGACAAACACTCCGTCCGACAAACACGCCGTCCGACAAACACGCCGTACGACAAACACTCCATCCGACAAACAATCCGTCCGACAAACACTCATTCCGACAAACACTCTGTCCGACAAACACTCTGTCCGACAAACACTCTGTCCGACAAACACGCCGTCCGACAAACACGCCGTATGACAAACACTCCATCCGACAAACACTCCGTCCGACAAACACACCATCCGACAAACACGCCGTACGACAAACAGGCCATCCGACAAACACGCCGTCCGACAAACACGCCCTCCGACAAACATGCTGTCCGACAAACACGCCAACCGACAAACACTCCGTCCGACAAACACGCCATCTGAGAAACACTCCGTCCACCAAACACTCCGTCCGACAATCAGTCCGTCCGCCAAAAACTCCGTCCACCAAATACTCCGTCCGCCAAACACTCCCTCCGACAAACACTCCGTCTGACAAACACTCCGTCTGACTAACACTCTGTCCGACAAACACGCCATCCGACAAACACTCCGTCCGCCAAACACTCCGTCCGCCAAACACTCCCTCCGACAAACAACCTGTCCGACAAACACTCCGTCCGACAAACAACCCGTCAGCCAAACACCCCATCTGGCAGACACCCCGTTCTACAGACACTCCGTCTGACTGACACGCCGTCCGACAGACACGCCGTCCAACAAACACGCCGTCCGACAAACACGCCATCTGACAAACACGCCTTCTGATAAACACGCCATCTGACAAACACGCCATCTGACAAACACACCGTCCGACAAATGCAGCGTCCGACAAACGCACCGTCCAAAAAACAGGCCGTCCGACAAACACGCCATCCGAGAAACACGCCGTCCGACAAACACGGCGTCCGACAAGCACGCCGTCTGGCAAACACTCCGTCCGGCATATACTCCGTCCGGCAATCACTCCGTCCGTCAAGCACTCCGTCCGGAAAACACTAAGTCCGGCAAACACTCCATCCGGCAAACACTCCGTCCGGCAAACACTCCGTCCGGCAAACGCTCCCTCCGGCATACACTCCATCCATCAAACACTCCGTCCGACAAACACTACGTCCGACAAACACTCCATCCGACAAACACTCCTTCCGACAAACACCCCGTACGACAAACACCCCGTCCGACAATCACTCCGTCCGACAAACACTCCGTCCGACAAACACCCCGTACGACAAACACCCCGTCCGAAAAACACTCCTTCCGACAAACACTCCATCCAACAAACACTCCGTCCGACAAACACTCCGTCCGACAAACACTCATTCCGTCAAACACTCCGTCCGACAAACACACCGTCCGACAAACACTCCGTCCGACAAACACTCCGTCCGACAAACACTCCGTCCGACAAACACGCCGTCCGACAAACACGCCGTCCGACAAACACGCCGTCTGACAAACACGCCTTTTGACAAACACGCCATCTGAGAAACACTCCGTCCACCAAACACTCCGTCCGACAATCAGTCCGTCCGCCAAACACTCCGTCCGCCAAATACTCCGTCCGCCAAACACTCCCTCCGACAAACACTCCGTCTGAAAAACACTCCATCTGACTAACACTCTGTCCGACAAACACGCCATCCGACAAACACTCCGTCCGCCAAACACTCCGTCCGCCAAACACTCATTCCGACAAACAACCTGTCTGACAAACACTCCGTCCGACAAACAACCCGTCAGCCAAACACACCGTCCGGCAGACACCCCGTTCTACAGACACTCCGTCCGACTGACACGCCGTCCGACAGACACGCCGTCCAACAAACACGCCGTCCGACAGACACGCCGTCCGACAGACACTCCGTCCGGTAAACACTCTGTCCGCCAAACACGCCATCTGACAAACACGCCTTCCGATAAACACGCCATCCGACAAACACGCCGTCCGACAAACACACCGTCCGACAAACGCGGCGTCCGACAAACGCGCCATCCAAAAAACAGGCCGTCCGACAAACACGCCTTCCGATAAACACGCCATCCGACAAACACGCCGTCTGACAAACACACCGTCCGACAAACGCGGCGTCCGACAAACGCGCCGTCCAAAAAACAGGCCGTCCAACAAACACGCCATCCGAGAAACACGCCGTCCGACAAACACGGCGTCCAACAAGCACGCCGTCCGGCAAACACTCCGTCCGGCATATACTCCGTCCGGCAATCACTCCGTCCATCAAGCACTCCGTCCGGAAAACACTAAGTCCGGCAAACACTCCATCCGGCAAACACTCCGTCCGGCAAACACTCCATCCGGCAAACGCTCCCTCCGGCATACACTCCATCCGTCAAACACTCCGTCCGACAAACACTACATCCAACAAACTAACCGTCCGACAAAGACTCCGTCCGACAAACACCCCGTACGACAAACACCCCGTCCGACAATCACTCCGTCCGACAAACACTCCGTCCGACAAACACTCCGTCCGACAAACACCCCGTACGACAAACACCCCGTCCGAAAAACACTCCTTCCGACAAACACTCCATCCGACATCACTCCATCCGACAAACACTCCGTCCGACAAACACTCCGTCCGACAAACACTCATTCCGTCAAACACTCCATCCGACAAACACACCGTCCGACAAACACTCCGTCCGACAAACACTCCGTCCGACAAACACGCCGTCCGACAAATACGCCGTCCGACAAACACGCCGTCCGACAAACACGCCTTTTGACAAACACGCTGTCCGACAAACACGCCATCCTACAAACACGCCATCCTACAAACACGCCGTCCGACAAACACTCCATCCACTAAACACTCCGTCCGACAATCAGTCCATCCGCCAAACACTCCGTCCGCCAAACACTCCATCCACCAAACACTCCCTCCGACAAACACCCTGTCCGACAAACACTCCGTCCGACAAACACCCCATCAGCCAAACACACCATCCGGCAGACACCCCGTTCTACAGACACTCTGTCTGACCGACACACTGTCCGACAGACACGCCGTCCGACAGACACGCCGTCCGACAGACACGCCGTCCGGTAAACACTCCGTCCAGCAGAAAACTCCGTCCGGCAAACACTCCATCCGGCAAACACTCCATCCGGCAAACACTCTGTCCACCAAACACTCCGTCCGACAATCAGTCCATCCGCCAAACACTCCGCCCGCCAAACACTCCGTCCACCAAACACTCCCTCCGACAAACACCCTGTCCGACAAACACTCCGTCCGACAAACACCCCATCAGCCAAACACACCGTCCGGCAGACACCCCGTTCTACAGACACTCCGTCTGACTGACACACCGTCTGAAAGACACGCCGTCCAACAGACACGCCGTCCGGTAAACACCCCATCCGGCAAACACTCCGTCCGGCAAACACTCCATCCGGCAAACACTCCCTCCGGCATACACTCCATCCGTCAAACACTCCGTCCGACAAACAGTACATCCGACAAACACCCCATCCGACAATCTCTCCATCCGACAAACACTCCGTCCGACAAACACTCCGTCCGACAAACACTCCGTCCTACAAACACCCCGTCCGACAATCACTCCATCCGACAAATACTCCGTCCGACAAACACTCCGTCCGACAAACACTCCTTCTGACAAATACTCCGTCCGACAAACACTCTGTCCGACAATCACTCCATCTGACAAACACTCCATCCGACAAACCCTCCGTCCGACAAACACTCCGTCCGACAAACACGCCGTCCGACAAGCACGCCGTACGACAAACACGCCGTACGACAAACACGCCATCCGACAAACACGCCATCCGACAAACACGCCATTAGACACACATGCCGTCCGACAAACACGCCGTCCGACAAACACTCCGTCCGACAAACATGCCATCCGACAAACACTCCGTCCACCAAAAACTCCGTCCGACAATCAGTCCGTCCGACAAACACTCCGTCCGCCAAACACTCCGTCCGCCAAACACTCCCTCCGACAAACACTCCATCTGACAAATACTCCGTCTGACTAACACTCTGTCCGACAAACTCCCCGTGCGACAAACACTCCGTCCGATAAACACACCTTCTGCCAAACACCCCGTCCAGCAGACACCCTGTCCGACAGACACTCCGCCTGACCGACACGCCATCCGACAGACACGCCGTCCGACAGACACATCGTCCGACAGACATGCCGTCCGACAAACACTCCATCCGACAAACACTCCGTCCGACAAACACCCCGTCCAACAATCACACCGTCCGACAAACACTCCGTCCGACAAACACTCCGTCCGACTAACACTCCTTCCGAGAAACACTCCGTCCGACAAACACTCCGTCCGACAAACACGCCGTCCGACAAACATTCCGTCCGACAAACACTCATTCCGACAAACACTCTGTCCGAAAAACACTCCGTCCGACAAACACTCCATCCGACAAACACTCCATCCGACAAACACTCCTTCCGCCAAACACGCCGTCCGACAAACACGCCGTCTGACAAACACGCCGTCCGACAAACACGCCGTCCGACAAACACGCCGTCCGACAAACACACCGTCCACCAAACACTCCATCCGACAATCAGTCCATCCGCCAAACACTCCGTCCGCCAAACACTCCGTCCACCAAACACTCCCTTCGACAAACACTCCGTCCGACAAGCACGCCGTCCGACAAACACTCCTTCCAACAAACACTCCGTCCGGCAAACTCTCCGTCCGGCAAACACACCATCCGACAAACACGCCGTCTGTCAAACACACCATCTGACAAAACGCCATCCGACAAACACGCCGTCCGACAAACACTCCGTCCACCAAACACTCCATCCGACAATCAGTCCGTCCGCCAAACACTCCGTCCGCCAAACACTCCGTCCACCAAACACTCCCTCCGACAAACACCCTGTCCGACAAACACTCCGTCCGACAAACACCCCATCAGCCAAACACCCCATCCGGCAGACACCCCGTCTGACAAACACTCCGTCCGACAAACACTCCGTCCGACAAACACTCCGTCCGACAAACACGCCGTCCGACAAACACGCCGTCCGACAAACACGCCGTCCGACAAACACGCCGTCCGACAAACACGCCGTCTGACAAACACGCCGTCCGACAAACACGCCATCCGACAAATACGCCGTCCGACAAACACTCCGTCCACCAAACACTCCGTCCGACAATCAGTCCATCCGCCAAACACTCCGTCCGCCAAACACTCCGTCCGCCAAACACTCCCTCCGACAAACCCTCCGTCCGTCAAACACTCCCTCCGACAAACACTCCGTCCGCCAAACACTCCGTCCACCAAACACTCCCTCCGACAAACACCCTCTCCGACAAACACTCCGTCCGACAAACACACCATCAGCCAAACACCCCGTCCGGCAGACACCCCGTTCTACAGACACTCCGTCCGACCGACACACCGTCCGACAGACACGCCGTCCAACAGACACGCCGTCCGGCATACACTCCGTCCGTCAAACACTCCGTCCGACAAACACTACATCCGACAAACACTCCGTCCGACAAACACTCCGTCCGACAAACACTCCGTCCGACAAACACTCCGTCCGACAAACACTCCGTCCGACAAACACCCCGTCCGACAATCACTCCATCCGACAAATACTCCGTCCGACAAACACTCCGTCCGACAAACACTCCTTCCGACAAATACTCCGTCCGACAAACACTCTGTCCGACAATCACTCCATCCGACAAACACTCCGTCCGACAAACACTCCGTCCGATAAACACTCCGTCCGACAAACACACCGTCCGACAAACACGCCGTCCAACAAACACGCCATACGACAAACACGCCGCACGACAAACACGCCGTCCGACAAACATGCCATCCGACAAACATGCCGTCCGACAAACACGCCATCCGACAAACACTCCGTCCGACAAACACGCCATCCGACAAACACTCCGTCCACCAAACACTCCGTCCGACAATCACTCCGTCCGACAAACACTCCGGCCGACAAACACGCCATCCGACAAACACTCCGTCTGCCAAACACTCCGTCCGCCAAACACTCCGTCCGCCAAACACTCCCTCCGACAAACACTCCGTCTGACAAACACTCCGTCTGACTAACACTCTGTCCGACAAACACCCCGTGCGACAAACACTCCGTCCGATAAACACACCGTCTGCCAAACAGCCCGTCCAGCAGACACCCTGTCCGACAGACACTCCGTCTGACCGACATGCCATCCGACAGACACGCCGTCCGACAGACACGCCGTCCGACAGACATGCCGTCCGACAATCACTCCGTCGGACAAACACTCCGTCCGACAAACACTCCGTCCGACAAACACTCCATCCGACAAACACTCCTTCTGACAAACATCCCGTCCGACAATCACTCCGTCCGACAAACACTCCATCCGACAAACACTCCGTCCGACAAACACTCCGTCCGACAAACACGCCGTCTGTCAAACACACCATCTGACAAAACGCCGTCCGACAAACACGCCGTCCGACAAACACTCCGTCCACCAAACACTCCATCCGACAATCAGTCCATCCGCCAAACACTCCGTCCGCCAAACACTCTGTCCACCAAACACTCCGTCCGACAAACACCCCGTCAGCCAAACACCCCGTCCGGCAGACACCCCGTCTGACAAACACACTCCGTCCGACAAACACTCCGTCCGACAAACACTCCGTCCGACAAACACGCCGTCCGACAAACACGCCGTCCGACAAACACGCCGTCCGACAAACACGCCGTCTGACAAAAACGTTGTCCGACAAACACGCCGCCCTACAAACACGCCGTCCGACAAACACTCCATCCACCAAACACTCCGTCCGACAATCAGCCCATCCGCCAAACACTCCGTCCGCCAAACACTCCGTCCACCAAACACTCCCTCCGACAAACACACTGTCCGACAAACACTCCGTCTGACAAACACCCCATCAGTCAAGCACCCCGTCCGGGAGACACCCTGTTCTACAGACTCTCCATCTGACCGACACAACGTCCGACAGACACGCCGTCCAACAAACACGCCGTCCGACAGACACGCCGTCCGACAGACACTCCGTCCGGTAAACACTCTGTCCACCAAACATGCCGGCCACCAAACATGCCGTCCGCCAAACACGCCATCTGACAAACACGCCTTCCGATAAACATGCCATCCGACAAACACGCCGTCCGACAAAAACACCGTCCGACAAACGCGGCGTCCGACAAACGCGCCGTCCAAAAAACAGGCCATCCGACAAACACGCCTTCCGATAAACACGCCATCCGACAAACACGCCGTCCGACATACAGACCGTCCGACAAACGCGGCGTCCGACAAACGCGCTGTCCAAAAAACAGGCCGTCCGACAAACACGCCATCCGGCAAACACTCCGTCCGGCATATACTCCGTCCGGCAATCACTCCGTCCGTCAAGCACTCCGTCCGGAAAAAACTAAGTCCGGCAAACACTCCATCCGGCAAACACTCCATCCGGCAAACACTCCATCCGGCAAACGCTCCCTCCGGCATACACTCCATCCGTCAAACACTCCGTCCGACAAACACTACGTCCAACAAACTAACCGTCCGACAAACACTCCGTCCGACAAACACCCCGTACGACAAACACCCCGTCTGACAATCACTCCGTCCGACAAACACTCCGTCCGACAAACACTCCGTCTGACAAACACCCCGTATGACAAACACCCCGTCCGAAAAACACTCCTTCCAACAAACACTCCGTCCGACATCACTCCATCCGACAAACACTCCGTCCGACAAACACTCCGTCCGACAAACACTCATTCCGTCAAACACTCCGTCCGACAAACACACCGTCCGACAAACACTCCGTCCGACAAACACTCCGTCCGACAAACACCCTGTCCGACAAACACTCCGTCCGACAAACACCCCATCAGCCAAACACACCATCCGGCAGACACGCCATTCTACAGACACTCCGTCTGACCGACACACTGTCCGACAGACACGCCGTCCGAAAGACACGCCGTCCGACAGACACGCCGTCCGACAGACACTCCGTCCGACAAACACCCCATCCGAGAAACACTCCGTCCGGTAAACACTCCGTCCAGCAGAAAACTCCGTCCGGCAAACACTCCATCCGGCAAACAATCCATCCGGCAAACACTCTGTCCACCAAACACTCCGTCCGACAATCAGTCCATCCGCCAAACACTCCGCCCGCCAAACACTCCGTCCACCAAACACTCCCTCCGACAAACACCCTGTCCGACAAACACTCCGTCCGACAAACACCCCATCAGCCAAACACACCGTCCGGCAGACACCCCGTTCTACAGACACTCCGTCCGAATGACACACTGTCCGACAGACACGCCGTCCAACAGACACGCCGTCCGGTAAACACCCCGTCCGGCAAACACTCCGTCCGGCAAACACTCCATTCGGCAAACACTCCCTCCGGCATACACTCCATCCGTCAAACACTCCGTCCGACAAACAGTACATCCGACAAACACTCCGTCCGACAATCTCTCCGTCCGACAAACACTCCGTCCGACAAACACTCCGTCCGACAAACACTCCGTCCGACAAACACCCCGTCCGACAATCACTCCATCTGACAAATACTCCGTCCGACAAACACTCCGTCCGACAAACACTCCTTCTGACAAATACTCCGTCCGACAAACACTCTGTCCGACAATCACTCCATCCGACAAACACTCCGTCCGACAAACACTCCGTCCGACAACGTCCGACAAACACTCCGTCCGACAAACACGCCGTCCGACAAACACGCCGTACGACAAACACGCCGTACGACAAACACGCCATCCGACAAACACGCCGTCCGACAAACACGCCATTAGACAAACATGCCGTCCGACAAACACGCCGTCCGACAAACACTCCGTCCGACAAACATGCCATCCGACAAACACTCCGTCCACCAAACACTCCGTCCGACAATCAGTCCGTCCGACAAACACTCCATCCACCAAACACTCCATCCGCCAAACACTCCCTCTGACAAACACTCCGTCTGACAAACACTCCGTCTGACTAACACTCTGTCCGAAAAACACCCCGTGCGACAAACACTCCGTCCGATAAACACACCGTCTGCCAAACACCCCGTCCAGCAGACACCCTGTCCGACAGACACTCCATCTGACCGACACAACGTCCGACAGACACGCCGTCCAACAAACACGCCATCCGACAGACACGCCGTCCGACAGAAACTCCGTCCGGTAAACACTCTGTCCGCCAAACACGCCGGCCACCAAACATGCCGTCCGCCAAACACGCCATCTGACAAACACGCCTTCCGATAAACACGCCATCCGACAAACACGCCGTCCGACAAAAACAGCGTCCGACAAACGCGGCGTCCGACAAACGCGCCGTCCAAGAAACAGGCCGTCCGACAAACACGCCTTCCGATAAACACGCCATCCGACAAACACGCCGTCCGACAAACACACCGTCCGACAAACGCGGCGTCCGACAAACGCGCCGTCCAAAAAACAGGCCGTCCGACAAACACGCCATCCGGCAAACACTCCGTCCGGCATATACTCCGTCCGGCAATCACTCCGTCCGTCAAGCACACCGTCCGGAAAAAACTAAGTCCTGCAAACACTCCATCCGGCAAACACTCCATCCGGCAAACACTCCATCCGGCAAACGCTCCCTCCGGCATACACTCCATCCGTCAAACACTCCGTCCGACAAACACTACGTCCAACAAACTAACCGTATGACAAACACCCCGTCCGAAAAACACTCCTTCCGACAAACACTCCGTCCGACATCACTCCATCCGACAAACACTCCGTCCGACAAACACTCCGTCCGACAAACACTCATTCCGTCAAACACTCCGTCCGACAAACACACCGTCCGACAAACACTCCGTCCGACAAACACTCCGTCCGACAAACACCCTGTCCGACAAACACTCCATCCGACAAACACCCCATCAGCCAAACACACCATCCGGCAGACACCCCGTTCTACAGACACTCCGTCTGACCGACACACTGTCCGACAAACACTCCGTCCGACAAACACCCCGTCCGACAATCACTCCATCCGACAAATACTCCGTCCGACAAACACTCCGTCCGACAAACACTCCTTCTGACAAATACTCCGTCCGACAAACACTCTGTCCGACAATCACTCCATCCGACAAACACTCCGTCCGACAAACACTCCGTCCGACAAACACTCCGTCCGACAAACACGCCGTCCGACAAACACGCCGTACGACAAACACGCCGTACGACAAACACGCCATCCGACAAACACGCCGTCTGACAAACACGCCATTAGACAAACATGCCGTCCGACAAACACGCCGTCCGACAAACACTCCGTCCGACAAACATGCCATCCGACAAACACTCCATCCACCAAACACTCCGTCCGACAATCAGTCCGTCCGACAAACACTCCGTCCGCCAAACACTCCGTCCGCCAAACACTCCCTCCGACAAACACTCCGTCTGACAAACACTCCGTCTGACTAACACTCTGTCCGACAAACACCCCGTGCGACAAACACTCCGTCCGATAAACACACCATCTGCCAAACACCCCGTCCAGCAGACACCCTGTCTGACAGACACTCCGCCTGACCGACACGCCATCCGACAGACACGCCATCCGACAGACACGCCGTCCGACAGACATGCCGTCCGACAAACACTCCATCCGACAAACACTCCGTCCGACAAACACCCCGTCCAACAATCACTCCGTCCGACAAACACTCCGTCCGACAAACACTCCGTCCGACAAACACTCCTTCCGACAAACACTCCGTCCGACAAACACTCCGTCCGACAAACACTCCGTCCGACAAACATTCCTTCCGACAAACACCCCGTACGACAAACACCCCGTCCGACAAACACTCCGTCCGACAAACACCCCGTACGACAAACACCCCGTCCGAAAAACACTCCTTCCGACAAACACTCCATCCGACAAACACTCCGTCCGACAAACACTCCGTCCGACAAACACTCATTCCGTCAAACACTCCGTCCGACAAACACACCGTCCGACAAACACTCCGTCCGACAAACACTCCGTCCGACAAACACTCCGTCCGACAAACACGCCGTCCGACAAACACGCCGTCCGACAAACACGCCGTCTGACAAACACGCCTTTTGACAAACACGCCATCTGAGAAACACTCCGTCCACCAAACACTCCGTCCGACAATCAGTCCGTCCGCCAAACACTCCGTCCGCCAAATACTCCGTCCGCCAAACACTCCCTCCGACAAACACTCCATCTGAAAAACACTCCATCTGACTAACACTCTGTCCGACAAACACGCCATCCGACAAACACTCCGTCCGCCAAACACTCCGTCCGCCAAACACTCATTCCGACAAACAACCTGTCCGACAAACACTCCGTCCGACAAACAACCCGTCAGCCAAACACACCATCCGGCAGACACCCCGTTCTACAGACACTCCGTCCGACTGACACGCCGTCCGACAGACACGCCGTCCAACAAACACGCCGTCCGACAGACACGCCGTCCGACAGACACTCCGTCCGGTAAACACTCTGTCCGCCAAACACGCCATCTGACAAACACGCCTTCCGATAAACACGCCATCGGACAAACACGCCGTCCGACAAACACACCGTCCGACAAACGCGGCGTCCGACAAACGCGCCATCCAAAAAACAGGCCGTCCGACAAACACGCCTTCCGATAAACACGCCATCCGACAAACACGCCGTCTGACAAACACACCGTCCGACAAACGCGGCGTCCGACAAACGCGCCGTCCAAAAAACAGGCCGTCCAACAAACACGCCATCCGAGAAACACGCCGTCCGACAAACACGGCGTCCAACAAGCACGCCGTCCGGCAAACACTCCGTCCGGCATATACTCCGTCCGGCAATCACTCCGTCCGTCAAGCACTCCGTCCGGAAAACACTAAGTCCGGCAAACACTCCATCCGGCAAACACTCCGTCCGACAAACACTCCGTCCGACAAACACTCATTCCGTCAAACACTCCGTCCGACAAACACACCGTCCGACAAACACTCCGTCCGACAAACACTCCGTCCGACAAACACTCCGTCCGACAAACACGCCGTCCGACAAACACGCCGTCCGACAAACACGCCGTCTGACAAACACGCCTTTTGACAAACACGCCATCTGAGAAACACTCCGTCCACCAAACACTCCGTCCGACAATCAGTCCGTCCGCCAAACACTCCGTCCGCCAAATACTCCGTCCGCCAAACACTCCCTCCGACAAACACTCCGTCTGAAAAACACTCCATCTGACTAACACTCTGTCCGCCAAACACGCCATCCGACAAACACTCCGTCCGCCAAACACTCCGTCCGCCAAACACTCATTCCGACAAACAACCTGTCCGACAAACACTCCGTCCGACAAACAACCCGTCAGCCAAACACACCGTCCGGCAGACACCCCGTTCTACAGACACTCCGTCCGACTGACACGCCGTCCGACAGACACGCCGTCCAACAAACACGCCGTCCGACAGACACGCCGTCCGACAGACACTCCGTCCGGTAAACACTCTGTCCGCCAAACACGCCATCTGACAAACACGCCTTCCGATAAACACGCCATCCGACAAACACGCCGTCCGACAAACACACCGTCCGACAAACGCGGCGTCCGACAAACGCGCCATCCAAAAAACAGGCCGTCCGACAAACACGCCTTCCGATAAACACGCCATCCGACAAACACGCCGTCTGACAAACACACCGTCCGACAAACGCGGCGTCCGACAAACGCGCCGTCCAAAAAACAGGCCGTCCAACAAACACGCCATCCGAGAAACACGCCGTCCGACAAACACGGCGTCCAACAAGCACGCCGTCCGGCAAACACTCCGTCCGGCATATACTCCGTCCGGCAATCACTCCGTCCGTCAAGCACTCCGTCCGGAAAACACTAAGTCCGGCAAACACTCCATCCGGCAAACACTCCGTCCGGCAAACACTCCATCCGGCAAACGCTCCCTCCGGCATACACTCCATCCGTCAAACACTCCGTCCGACAAACACTACATCCAACAAACTAACCGTCCGACAAAGACTCCGTCCGACAAACACCCCGTACGACAAACACCCCGTCCGACAATCACTCCGTCCGACAAACACTCCGTCCGACAAACACTCCGTCCGACAAACACTCCTTCCGACAAACACTCCATCCGACATCACTCCATCCGACAAACACTCCGTCCGACAAACACTCCGTCCGACAAACACTCATTCCGTCAAACACTCCATCCGACAAACACACCGTCCGACAAACACTCCGTCCGACAAACACTCCGTCCGACAAACACGCCGTCCGACAAATACGCCGTCCGACAAACACGCCGTCCGACAAACACGCCTTTTGACAAACACGCTGTCCGACAAACACGCCATCCTACAAACACGCCGTCCGACAAACACTCCATCCACCAAACACTCCGTCCGACAATCAGTCCATCCGCCAAACACTCCGTCCGCCAAACACTCCATCCACCAAACACTCCCTCCGACAAACACCCTGTCCGACAAACACTCCGTCCGACAAACACCCCATCAGCCAAACACACCATCCGGCAGACACCCCGTTCTACAGACACTCTGTCTGACCAACACACTGTCCGACAGACACGCCGTCCGACAGACACGCCGTCCGACAGACACGCCGTCCGGTAAACACTCCGTCCAGCAGAAAACTCCGTCCGGCAAACACTCCATCCGGCAAACACTCCATCCGGCAAACACTCTGTCCACCAAACACTCCGTCCGACAATCAGTCCATCCGCCAAACACTCCGCCCGCCAAACACTCCGTCCACCAAACACTCCCTCCGACAAACACCCTGTCCGACAAACACTCCGTCCGACAAACACCCCATCAGCCAAACACACCGTCCGGCAGACACCCCGTTCTACAGACACTCCGTCTGACTGACACACCGTCTGAAAGACACGCCGTCCAACAGACACGCCGTCCGGTAAACACCCCGTCCGGCAAACACTCCGTCCGGCAAACACTCCATCCGGCAAACACTCCCTCCGGCATACACTCCATCCATCAAACACTCCGTCCGACAAACAGTACATCCGACAAACACCCCGTCCGACAATCTCTCCGTCCGACAAACACTCCGTCCGACAAACACTCCGTCCGACAAACACTCCGTCCTACAAACACCCCGTCCGACAATCACTCCATCCGACAAATACTCCGTCCGACAAACACTCCGTCCGACAAACACTCCTTCTGACAAATACCCCGTCCGACAAACACTCTGTCCGACAATCACTCCATCTGACAAACACTCCGTCCGACAAACACTCCGTCCGACAAACACTCCGTCCGACAAACACGCCGTCCGACAAGCACGCCGTACGACAAACACGCCGTACGACAAACACGCCATCCGACAAACACGCCATCCGACAAACACGCCATTAGACACACATGCCGTCCGACAAACACGCCGTCCGACAAACACTCCGTCCGACAAACATGCCATCCGACAAACACTCCGTCCACCAAAAACTCCGTCCGACAATCAGTCCGTCCGACAAACACTCCGTCCGCCAAACACTCCGTCCGCCAAACACTCCCTCCGACAAACACTCCGTCTGACAAATACTCCGTCTGACTAACACTCTGTCCGACAAACACACCTTCTGCCAAACACCCCGTCCAGCAGACACCCTGTCCGACAGACACTCCGCCTGACCGACACGCCATCCGACAGACACGCCGTCCGACAGACACACCGTCCGACAGACATGCCGTCCGACAAACACTCCATCCGACAAACACTCCGTCCGACAAACACCCCGTCCAACAATCACACCGTCCGACAAACACTCCGTCCGACAAACACTCCGTCCGACTAACACTCCTTCCGACAAACACTCCGTCCGACAAACACCCCGTCCAACAATCACACCGTCCGACAAACACTCCGTCCGACAAACACTCCGTCCGACAAACACTCCTTCCGACAAACACTCCGTCCGACAAACACTCCGTCCGACAAACACTCCGTCCGACAAACATTCCTTCCGACAAACACCCCGTACGACAAACACCCCGTCCGACAAACACTCCGTCCGACAAACACCCCGTACGACAAACACCCCGTCCGAAAAACACTCCTTCCGACAAACACTCCATCCGACAAACACTCCGTCCGACAAACACTCCGTCCGACAAACACTCATTCCGTCAAACACTCCGTCCGACAAACACACCGTCCGACAAACACTCCGTCCGACAAACACTCCGTCCGACAAACACTCCGTCCGACAAACACGCCGTCCGACAAACACGCCGTCCGACAAACACGCCGTCTGACAAACACGCCTTTTGACAAACACGCCATCTGAGAAACACTCCGTCCACCAAACACTCCGTCCGACAATCAGTCCGTCCGCCAAACACTCCGTCCGCCAAATACTCCGTCCGCCAAACACTCCCTCCGACAAACACTCCATCTGAAAAACACTCCATCTGACTAACACTCTGTCCGACAAACACGCCATCCGACAAACACTCCGTCCGCCAAACACTCCGTCCGCCAAACACTCATTCCGACAAACAACCTGTCCGACAAACACTCCGTCCGACAAACAACCCGTCAGCCAAACACACCATCCGGCAGACACCCCGTTCTACAGACACTCCGTCCGACTGACACGCCGTCCGACAGACACGCCGTCCAACAAACACGCCGTCCGACAGACACGCCGTCCGACAGACACTCCGTCCGGTAAACACTCTGTCCGCCAAACACGCCATCTGACAAACACGCCTTCCGATAAACACGCCATCGGACAAACACGCCGTCCGACAAACACACCGTCCGACAAACGCGGCGTCCGACAAACGCGCCATCCAAAAAACAGGCCGTCCGACAAACACGCCTTCCGATAAACACGCCATCCGACAAACACGCCGTCTGACAAACACACCGTCCGACAAACGCGGCGTCCGACAAACGCGCCGTCCAAAAAACAGGCCGTCCAACAAACACGCCATCCGAGAAACACGCCGTCCGACAAACACGGCGTCCAACAAGCACGCCGTCCGGCAAACACTCCGTCCGGCATATACTCCGTCCGGCAATCACTCCGTCCGTCAAGCACTCCGTCCGGAAAACACTAAGTCCGGCAAACACTCCATCCGGCAAACACTCCGTCCGACAAACACTCCGTCCGACAAACACTCATTCCGTCAAACACTCCGTCCGACAAACACACCGTCCGACAAACACTCCGTCCGACAAACACTCCGTCCGACAAACACTCCGTCCGACAAACACGCCGTCCGACAAACACGCCGTCCGACAAACACGCCGTCTGACAAACACGCCTTTTGACAAACACGCCATCTGAGAAACACTCCGTCCACCAAACACTCCGTCCGACAATCAGTCCGTCCGCCAAACACTCCGTCCGCCAAATACTCCGTCCGCCAAACACTCCCTCCGACAAACACTCCGTCTGAAAAA
Organism: Somniosus microcephalus; assembly: GCF_052327205.1. Lineage (NCBI taxonomy): Eukaryota > Metazoa > Chordata > Chondrichthyes > Squaliformes > Somniosidae > Somniosus > Somniosus microcephalus. Next base: position 570,702 of record NW_028225298.1, read on the forward strand.
CACTCCATCTGACTAACACTCTGTCCGCCAAACACGCCATCCGACAAACACTCCGTCCGCCAAACACTCCGTCCGCCAAACACTCATTCCGACAAACAACCTGTCCGACAAACACTCCGTCCGACAAACAACCCGTCAGCCAAACACACCGTCCGGCAGACACCCCGTTCTACAGACACTCCGTCCGACTGACACGCCGTCCGACAGACACGCCGTCCAACAAACACGCCGTCCGACAGACACGCCGTCCGACAGACACTCCGTCCGGTAAACACTCTGTCCGCCAAACACGCCATCTGACAAACACGCCTTCCGATAAACACGCCATCCGACAAACACGCCGTCCGACAAACACACCGTCCGACAAACGCGGCGTCCGACAAACGCGCCATCCAAAAAACAGGCCGTCCGACAAACACGCCTTCCGATAAACACGCCATCCGACAAACACGCCGTCTGACAAACACACCGTCCGACAAACGCGGCGTCCGACAAACGCGCCGTCCAAAAAACAGGCCGTCCAACAAACACGCCATCCGAGAAACACGCCGTCCGACAAACACGGCGTCCAACAAGCACGCCGTCCGGCAAACACTCCGTCCGGCATATACTCCGTCCGGCAATCACTCCGTCCGTCAAGCACTCCGTCCGGAAAACACTAAGTCCGGCAAACACTCCATCCGGCAAACACTCCGTCCGGCAAACACTCCATCCGGCAAACGCTCCCTCCGGCATACACTCCATCCGTCAAACACTCCGTCCGACAAACACTACATCCAACAAACTAACCGTCCGACAAAGACTCCGTCCGACAAACACCCCGTACGACAAACACCCCGTCCGACAATCACTCCGTCCGACAAACACTCCGTCCGACAAACACTCCGTCCGACAAACACTCCTTCCGACAAACACTCCATCCGACATCACTCCATCCGACAAACACTCCGTCCGACAAACACTCCGTCCGACAAACACTCATTCCGTCAAACACTCCATCCGACAAACACACCGTCCGACAAACACTCCGTCCGACAAACACTCCGTCCGACAAACACGCCGTCCGACAAATACGCCGTCCGACAAACACGCCGTCCGACAAACACGCCTTTTGACAAACACGCTGTCCGACAAACACGCCATCCTACAAACACGCCGTCCGACAAACACTCCATCCACCAAACACTCCGTCCGACAATCAGTCCATCCGCCAAACACTCCGTCCGCCAAACACTCCATCCACCAAACACTCCCTCCGACAAACACCCTGTCCGACAAACACTCCGTCCGACAAACACCCCATCAGCCAAACACACCATCCGGCAGACACCCCGTTCTACAGACACTCTGTCTGACCAACACACTGTCCGACAGACACGCCGTCCGACAGACACGCCGTCCGACAGACACGCCGTCCGGTAAACACTCCGTCCAGCAGAAAACTCCGTCCGGCAAACACTCCATCCGGCAAACACTCCATCCGGCAAACACTCTGTCCACCAAACACTCCGTCCGACAATCAGTCCATCCGCCAAACACTCCGCCCGCCAAACACTCCGTCCACCAAACACTCCCTCCGACAAACACCCTGTCCGACAAACACTCCGTCCGACAAACACCCCATCAGCCAAACACACCGTCCGGCAGACACCCCGTTCTACAGACACTCCGTCTGACTGACACACCGTCTGAAAGACACGCCGTCCAACAGACACGCCGTCCGGTAAACACCCCGTCCGGCAAACACTCCGTCCGGCAAACACTCCATCCGGCAAACACTCCCTCCGGCATACACTCCATCCATCAAACACTCCGTCCGACAAACAGTACATCCGACAAACACCCCGTCCGACAATCTCTCCGTCCGACAAACACTCCGTCCGACAAACACTCCGTCCGACAAACACTCCGTCCTACAAACACCCCGTCCGACAATCACTCCATCCGACAAATACTCCGTCCGACAAACACTCCGTCCGACAAACACTCCTTCTGACAAATACCCCGTCCGACAAACACTCTGTCCGACAATCACTCCATCTGACAAACACTCCGTCCGACAAACACTCCGTCCGACAAACACTCCGTCCGACAAACACGCCGTCCGACAAGCACGCCGTACGACAAACACGCCGTACGACAAACACGCCATCCGACAAACACGCCATCCGACAAACACGCCATTAGACACACATGCCGTCCGACAAACACGCCGTCCGACAAACACTCCGTCCGACAAACATGCCATCCGACAAACACTCCGTCCACCAAAAACTCCGTCCGACAATCAGTCCGTCCGACAAACACTCCGTCCGCCAAACACTCCGTCCGCCAAACACTCCCTCCGACAAACACTCCGTCTGACAAATACTCCGTCTGACTAACACTCTGTCCGACAAACACACCTTCTGCCAAACACCCCGTCCAGCAGACACCCTGTCCGACAGACACTCCGCCTGACCGACACGCCATCCGACAGACACGCCGTCCGACAGACACACCGTCCGACAGACATGCCGTCCGACAAACACTCCATCCGACAAACACTCCGTCCGACAAACACCCCGTCCAACAATCACACCGTCCGACAAACACTCCGTCCGACAAACACTCCGTCCGACTAACACTCCTTCCGACAAACACTCCGTCCGACAAACACTCCGTCCGACAAACACGCCGTCCGACAAACATTCCGTCCGACAAACACTCATTCCGACAAACACTCTGTCCGAAAAACACTCCGTCCGACAAACACTCCATCCGACAAACACTCCATCCGACAAACACTCCTTCCGCCAAACACGCCGTCCGACAAACACGCCGTCTGACAAACACGCCGTCCGACAAACACGCCGTCCGACAAACACGCCGTCCGACAAACACACTGTCCACGAAACACTCCATCCGACAATCAGTCCATCCGCCAAACACTCCGTCCGCCAAACACTCCGTCCACCAAACACTCCCTTCGACAAACACTCCGTCCGACAAGCACGCCGTCCGACAAACACTCCTTCCAACAAACACTCCGTCCGGCAAACTCTCCGTCCGGCAAACACACCATCCGACAAACACGCCGTCTGTCAAACACACCATCTGACAAAACGCCATCCGACAAACACGCCGTCCGACAAACACTCCGTCCACCAAACATTCCATCCGACAATCAGTCCGTCCGCCAAACACTCCGTCCGCCAAACACTCCATCCACCAAACACTCCCTCCGACAAACACCCTGTCCGACAAACACTCCATCCGACAAACACCCCATCAGCCAAACACCCCATCCGGCAGACACCCCGTCTGACAAACACTCCGTCCGACAAACACTCCGTCCGACAAACACTCCGTCCGACAAACACGCCGTCCGACAAACACGCCGTCCGACAAACACGCCGTCCGACAAACACGCCGTCCGACAAACACGCCGTCTGACAAACACGCCGTCCGACAAACACGCCATCCGACAAATACGCCGTCCGACAAACACTCCGTCCACCAAACACTCCGTCCGACAATCAGTCCATCCGCCAAACACTCCGTCCGCCAAACACTCCGTCCGCCAAACACTCCCTCCGACAAACCCTCCGTCCGTCAAACACTCCCTCCGACAAACACTCCGTCCGCCAAACACTCCGTCCACCAAACACTCCCTCCGACAAACACCCTGTCCGACAAACACTCCGTCCGACAAACACACCATCAGCCAAACACCCCGTCCGGCAGACACCCCGTTCTACAGACACTCCGTCCGACCGACACACCGTCCGACAGACACGCCGTCCAACAAACACGCCATACGACAAACACGCCGCACGACAAACACGCCGTCCGACAAACATGCCATCCGACAAACATGCCGTCCGACAAACACGCCATCCGACAAACACTCCGTCCGACAAACACGCCATCCGACAAACACTCCGTCCACCAAACACTCCGTCCGACAATCACTCCGTCCGACAAACACTCCGGCCGACAAACACGCCATCCGACAAACACTCTGTCCGCCAAACACTCCGTCCGCCAAACACTCCGTCCGCCAAACACTCCCTCCGACAAACACTCCGTCTGACAAACACTCCGTCTGACTAACACTCTGTCCGACAAACACCCCGTGCGACAAACACTCCGTCCGATAAACACACCGTCTGCCAAACAGCCCGTCCAGCAGACACCCTGTCCGACAGACACTCCGTCTGACCGACATGCCATCCGACAGACACGCCGTCCGACAGACACGCCGTCCGACAGACATGCCGTCCGACAATCACTCCGTCGGACAAACACTCCGTCCGACAAACACTCCATCCGACAAACACTCCATCCGACAAACACTCCTTCTGACAAACACCCCGTCCGACAATCACTCCGTCCGACAAACACTCCATCCGACAAACACTCCGTCCGACAAACACTCCGTCCGACAAACACGCCGTCTGTCAAACACACCATCTGACAAAACGCCGTCCGACAATCACGCCGTCCGACAAACACTCCGTCCACCAAACACTCCATCCGACAATCAGTCCATCCGCCAAACACTCCGTCCGCCAAACACTCTGTCCACCAAACACTCCGTCCGACAAACACCCCGTCAGCCAAACACCCCGTCCGGCAGACACCCCGTCTGACAAACACACTCTGTCCGACAAACACTCCGTCCGACAAACACTCCGTCCGACAAACACGCCGTCCGACAAACACGCCGTCCGACAAACACGCCGTCCGACAAACACGCCGTCTGACAAAAACGTTGTCCGACAAACACGCCGCCCTACAAACACGCCGTCCGACAAACACTCCATCCACCAAACACTCCGTCCGACAATCAGCCCATCCGCCAAACACTCCGTCCGCCAAACACTCCGTCCACCAAACACTCCCTCCGACAAACACACTGTCCGACAAACACTCCGTCTGACAAACACCCCATCAGTCAAGCACCCCGTCCGGGAGACACCCTGTTCTACAGACTCTCCATCTGACCGACACAACGTCCGACAGACACGCCGTCCAACAAACACGCCATCCGACAGACACGCCGTCCGACAGACACTCCGTCCGGTAAACACTCTGTCCACCAAACATGCCGGCCACCAAACATGCCGTCCGCCAAACACGCCATCTGACAAACACGCCTTCCGATAAACATGCCATCCGACAAACACGCCGTCCGACAAAAACACCGTCCGACAAACGCGGCGTCCGACAAACGCGCCGTCCAAAAAACAGGCCATCCGACAAACACGCCTTCCGATAAACACGCCATCCGACAAACACGCCGTCCGACAAACAGACCGTCCGACAAACACGGCGTCCGACAAACGCGCTGTCCAAAAAACAGGCCGTCCGACAAACACGCCATCCGGCAAACACTCCGTCCGGCATATACTCCGTCCGGCAATCACTCCGTCCGTCAAGCACTCCGTCCGGAAAAAACTAAGTCCGGCAAACACTCCATCCGGCAAACACTCCATCCGGCAAACACTCCATCCGGCAAACGCTCCCTCCGGCATACACTCCATCCGTCAAACACTCCGTCCGACAAACACTACGTCCAACAAACTAACCGTCCGACAAACACTCCGTCCGACAAACACCCCGTACGACAAACACCCCGTCTGACAATCACTCCGTCCGACAAACACTCCGTCTGACAAACACTCCGTCTGACAAACACCCCGTATGACAAACACCCCGTCCGAAAAACACTCCTTCCAACAAACACTCCGTCCGACATCACTCCATCCGACAAACACTCCGTCCGACAAACACTCCGTCCGACAAACACTCATTCCGTCAAACACTCCGTCCGACAAACACACCGTCCGACAAACACTCCGTCCGACAAACACTCCGTCCGACAAACACCCTGTCCGACAAACACTCCGTCCGACAAACACCCCATCAGCCAAACACACCATCCGGCAGACACGCCATTCTACAGACACTCCGTCTGACCGACACACTGTCCGACAGACACGCCGTCCGAAAGACACGCCGTCCGACAGACACGCCGTCCGACAGACACTCCGTCCGACAAACACCCCATCCGAGAAACACTCCGTCCGGTAAACACTCCGTCCAGCAGAAAACTCCGTCCGGCAAACACTCCATCCGGCAAACAATCCATCCGGCAAACACTCTGTCCACCAAACACTCCGTCCGACAATCAGTCCATCCGCCAAACACTCCGCCCGCCAAACACTCCGTCCACCAAACACTCCCTCCGACAAACACCCTGTCCGACAAACACTCCGTCCGACAAACACCCCATCAGCCAAACACACCGTCCGGCAGACACCCCGTTCTACAGACACTCCGTCCGAATGACACACTGTCCGACAGACACGCCGTCCAACAGACACGCCGTCCGGTAAACACCCTGTCCGGCAAACACTCCGTCCGGCAAACACTCCATTCGGCAAACACTCCCTCCGGCATACACTCCATCCGTCAAACACTCCGTCCGACAAACAGTACATCCGACAAACACTCCGTCCGACAATCTCTCCGTCCGACAAACACTCCGTCCGACAAACACTCCGTCCGACAAACACTCCGTCCGACAAACACCCCGTCCGACAATCACTCCATCTGACAAATACTCCGTCCGACAAACACTCCGTCCGACAAACACTCCTTCTGACAAATACTCCGTCCGACAAACACTCTGTCCGACAATCACTCCATCCGACAAACACTCCGTCCGACAAACACTCCGTCCGACAACGTCCGACAAACACTCCGTCCGACAAACACGCCGTCCGACAAACACGCCGTACGACAAACACGCCGTACGACAAACACGCCATCCGACAAACACGCCGTCCGACAAACACGCCATTAGACAAACATGCCGTCCGACAAACACGCCGTCCGACAAACACTCCGTCCGACAAACATGCCATCCGACAAACACTCCGTCCACCAAACACTCCGTCCGACAATCAGTCCATCCGACAAACACTCCATCCGCCAAACACTCCATCCGCCAAACACTCCCTCTGACAAACACTCCGTCTGACAAACACTCCGTCTGACTAAAACTCTGTCCGAAAAACACCCCGTGCGACAAACACTCCGTCCGATAAACACACCGTCTGCCAAACACCCCGTCCAGCAGACACCCTGTCCGACAGACACTCCATCTGACCGACACAATGTCCGACAGACACGCCGTCCAACAAACACGCCATCCGACAGACACGCCGTCCGACAGAAACTCCGTCCGGTAAACACTCTGTCCGCCAAACACGCCGGCCACCAAACATGCCGTCCGCCAAACACGCCATCTGACAAACACGCCTTCCGATAAACACGCCATCCGACAAACACGCCGTCCGACAAAAACAGCGTCCGACAAACGCGGCGTCCGACAAACGCGCCGTCCAAAAAACAGGCCGTCCAACAAACACGCCTTCCGATAAACACGCCATCCGACAAACACGCCGTCCGACAAACACACCGTCCGACAAACGCGGCGTCCGACAAATGCGCCGTCCAAAAAACAGGCCGTCCGACAAACACGCCATCCGGCAAACACTCCGTCCGGCATATACTCCGTCCGGCAATCACTCCGTCCGTCAAGCACACCGTCCGGAAAAAACTAAGTCCTGCAAACACTCCATCCGGCAAACACTCCATCCGGCAAACACTCCATCCGGCAAACGCTCCCTCCGGCATACACTCCATCCGTCAAACACTCCGTCCGACAAACACTACGTCCAACAAACTAACCGTATGACAAACACCCCGTCCGAAAAACACTCCTTCCGACAAACACTCCGTCCGACATCACTCCATCCGACAAACACTCCGTCCGACAAACACTCCGTCCGACAAACACTCATTCCGTCAAACACTCCGTCCGACAAACACACCGTCCGACAAACACTCCGTCCGACAAACACTCCGTCCGACAAACACCCTGTCCGACAAACACTCCGTCCGACAAACACCCCATCAGCCAAACACACCATCCGGCAGACACTCCGTTCTACAGACACTCCGTCTGACCGACACACTGTCCGACAAACACTCCGTCCGACAAACACCCCGTCCGACAATCACTCCATCCGACAAATACTCCGTCCGACAAACACTCCGTCCGACAAACACTCCTTCTGACAAATACTCCGTCCGACAAACACTCTGTCCGACAATCACTCCATCCGACAAACACTCCGTCCGACAAACACTCCGTCCGACAAACACTCTGTCCGACAAACACGCCGTCCGACAAACACGCCGTACGACAAACACGCCGTACGACAAACACGCCATCCGACAAACACGCCGTCTGACAAACACGCCATTAGACAAACATGCCGTCCGACAAACACGCCGTCCGACAAACACTCCGTCCGACAAACATGCCATCCGACAAACACTCCGTCCACCAAACACTCCGTCCGACAATCAGTCCGTCCGACAAACACCCCGTCCAACAATCACTCCGTCCGACAAACACTCCGTCCGACAAACACTCCGTCCGACAAACACTCCTTCCGACAAACACTCCGTCCGACAAACACTCCGTCCGACAAACACTCCGTCCGACAAACATTCCGTCCGACAAACACTCATTCCGACAAACACTCTGTCCGAAAAACACTCCGTCTGACAAACACTCCATCCGACAAACACTCCATCCGACAAACACTCCTTCCGCCAAACACGCCGTCCGACAAACACGCCGTCTGACAACCACGCCGTCCGACAAACACGCCGTCCGACAAATACGCCGTCCGACAAACACACCGTCCACCAAACACTCCGTCCGACAATCAGTCCATCCGCCAAACACTCCGTCCGCCAAACACTCCGTCCACCAAACACTCCCTCCGACAAACACTCCGTCCGACAAGCACGCTGTCCGACAAACACTCCTTCCAACAAACACTCCGTCCGGCAAACTCTCCGTCCGGCAAACACACCATCCGACAAACACGCCGTCTGTCAAACACACCATCTGACAAAATGCCGTCCGACAAACACGCCGTCCGACAAACACTCCGTCCACCAAACACTCCATCCGACAATCAGTCCGTCCGCCAAACACTCCATCCGCCAAACACTCCGTCCACCAAACACTCCCTCCGACAAACACCCTGTCCGACAAACACTCCATCCGACAAACACACCGTCAGCCAAACACCCCGTCCGGCAGACACCCCGTCTGACAAACACTCCGTCCGACAAACACTCCGTCCGACAAACACTCCGTCCGACAAACACGCCGTCCGACAAACACGCCGTCCGACAAACACGCCGTCCGACAAACACGCCGTCTGACAAACACGCTGTCCGACAAACACGCCGTCCGACAAATACGCCGTCCGACAAACACTCCATCCACCAAACACTCCGTCCGACAATCAGTCCATCCGCCAAACACTCCGTCCGCCAAACACTCCGTCCGCCAAACACTCCCTCCGACAAACCCTCCGTCCGTCAAACACTCCCTCCGACAAACACTCCGTCCGACAAACACGCCGTCCGACAAACACTCCTTCCAACAAACACTCCGTCTGGCAAACTCTCCGTCTGACTAACACTCTGTCTGACAAACACCCCGTGCGACAAACACTCTGTCCGATAAACACACCGTCTGCCAAACAGCCCGTCCAGCAGACACCCTGTCCGACAGACATGCCGTCCGACAATCACTCCGTCGGACAAACACCCCATCCGACAAACACTCCGTCCGACAAACACTCCATCCGACAAACACTCCGTCCGACAAACACCACGTCCGACAGACACGCCGTCCGACAGACACGCCGTCCGACAGACACCACGTCTGACCGACACGCCATCCGACAGACACGCCGTCCGACAGACACGCCGTCCGACAGACATGCCGTCCGACAATCACTCCGTCGGACAAACACCCCGTCCGACAAACACTCCGTCCGACAAACACTCCATCCGACAAACACTCCGTCCGACAAACACCACGTCCGACAATCACTCCGTCCGACAAACACTCCATCCGACAAACACTCCGCCCGACAAACACGCCGTCTGTCAAACACACCATCTGACAAAACGCCGTCCGACAAACACGCCGTCCGACAAACACTCCATCCACCAAACACTCCATCCGACAATCAGTCCGTCCGCCAAACACTCCGTCCGCCAAACACTCTGTCCACCAAACACTCCCTCCGACAAACACCCTGTCCGACAAACACTCCGTCCGACAAACACCCCGTCAGCCAAACACGCCGTCTGACAAACACGTTGTCCGACAAACACGCCGCCCTACAAACACGCCGTCCGACAAACACTCCATCCACCAAACACTCTGTCCGACAATCAGCCCATCCGCCAAACACTCCGTCCGCCAAACACTCCGTCCACCAAACACTCCCTCCGACAAACACACTGTCCGACAAACACTCCGTCTGACAAACACCCCATCAGCCAAGCACCCCGTCCGGGAGACACCCCGTTCTACAGACACTCCGTCTGACCGACACAACGTCCGACAGACACGCCGTCCGACAGACACGCCGTCCGACAGACACGCCGTCCGACAGACACCCCGTCCGACAAACACTCCATCCGAGAAACACTCCGTCCGGTAAACACTCCATCCAGCAGAAAACTACGTCCGGCAAACACTCCATCCGGCAAACACTCTGTCCACCAAACACTCCGTCCGACAATCAGTCCATCCGCCAAACACTCCGTCCGCCAAACACTCCATCCACCAAACACTCCCTTCGACAAACACCCTGTCCGACAAACAATCCGTCCGCCAAACACACCATCAGCCAAACACCCCGTCCGGCAGACACCCCGTTCTACAGACACTCCATCCGACCGACACACTGTCCGACAGACACGCCGTCCAACAGACACGCCATCCGGTAAACACTCCGTCCGGCAAACACTCCGTCCGGCAAACACTCCATCCGGCAAACACTCCCTCCGGCATACACTCCATCCGTCAAACACTCCGTCCGACAAACACTACATCCGACAAACACTCCGTCCGACAAACACTCCGTCCGACAAACCGTCCGACAAACACTCCGTCCGACAAACACTCCGTCCGACAAACACCCCGTCCGACAATCACTCCATCCGACAAATACTCCGTCCGACAAACACTCCGTCCGACAAACACTCCTTCCGACAAATACTCCGTCCGACAAACACTCTGTCCGACAATCACTCCATCCGACAAACACTCCGTCCGACAAACACTCCGTCCGATAAACACTCCGTCCGACAAACACACCGTCCGACAAACATGCCGTCCGACAAACACGCCATACGACAAACACGCCGTACGACAAACACGCCGTCCGACAAACATGCCATCCGACAAACATGCCGTCCGACAAACACGCCGTCCGACAAACACTCCGTCCGACAAACACGCCATCCGACAAACACTCCGTCCACCAAACACTCCGTCCGACAATCACTCCGTCCGACAAACACTCCGGCCGACAAACACGCCATCCGACAAACACCCCGTCCGCCAAACACTCCGTCCACCAAACACTCCGTCCGCCAAACACTTCCTCCGACAAACACTCCGTCTGACAAACACTCCGTCTGACTAACACTCTGTCCGACAAACACCCTGTGCGACAAACACTCAGTCCGATAAACACACCGTCTGCCAAACAGCCCGTCCAGCAGACACCCTGTCCGACAGACACTCCGTCTGACCGACACGCCATCCGACAGACACGCCGTCCGACAGACACGCCGTCCGACAGACACGCCGTCCGACAATCACTCCGTCGGACAAACACTCCGTCCGACAAACACTCCGTCCGACAAACACTCCATCCGACAAACACTCCGTCCGACAAACACCCCGTCCGACAATCACTCCGTCCGACAAACACTCCGTCCGACAAACACTCCGTCCGACAAACACCCCGTCCGACAATCACTCCGTCCGACAAACACTCCATCCGACAAACACTCCGTCCGACAAACACGCCGTCTGTCAAACACACCATCTGACAAAACGCCGTCCGACAAACACGCCGTCCGACAAACACTCCATCCACCAAACACTCCATCCGACAATCAGTCCGTCCGCCAAACACTCCGTCCGCCAAACACCCTGTCCAACAAACACTCCGTCCGACAAACACCCCGTCAGCCAAACACCCCGTCCGGCAGACACCCCGTCTGACAAACACTCCGTCCGACAAACACTCCGTCCGACAAACACTCCGTCCGACAAACACGCCGTCCGACAAACACGCCGTCCGACAAACACGCCGTCTGACAAACACATTGTCCGACAAACACGCCGCCCTACAAACACGCCGTCCGACAAACACTCCATCCACCAAACACTCCGTCCGACAATCAGCCCATCCGCCAAACACTCCGTCCGCCAAACACTCCGTCCACCAAACACTCCCTCCGACAAACACACTGTCCGACAAACACTCCGTCTGACAAACACCCCATCAGCCAAGCACCCCGTCCGGGAGACACCCCGTTCTACAGACACTCCGTCTGACCGACACAATGTCCGACAGACACGCCGTCCGACAGACACGCCGTCCGACAGACACGCCGTCCGACAGAAACTCCGTCCGACAGACACTCCGTCCGACAAACACTCCATCCGAGAAACACTCCGTCCGGTAAACACTCCGTCCAGCAGAAAACTACGTCCGGCAAACACTCCATCCGGCAAACACTCCGTCCGGCAAATATTCTGTCCACCAAACACTCCGTCCGACAATCAGTCCATCCGCCAAACACTCCGTCCGCCAAACACTCCGTCCACCAAACACTCCCTCCGACAAACACCCTGTCCGACAAACACTCCGTCCGACAAACACACCATCAGCCAAACACCCCGTCCGGCAGACACCCCATTCTACAGACACTCCGCCCGACCGACACACCGTCCGACAGACACGCCGTCCAACAGACACGCCGTCCGGTAAACACACCGTCCGGCAAACACTCCGTCCGGCAAACACTCCGTCCGACAATCAGTCCATCCGCCAAACACTCCATCCGCCAAACACTCCGTCCGCCAAACACTCCCTCCGACAAACCCTCCGTCCGTCAAACACTCCCTCCGACAAACACTCCGTCCGACAAACACGCCGTCCGACAAACACTCCTTCCAACAAACACTCCGTCTGGCAAACTCTCCGTCCGGCAAACACACCATCCGACAAACACGCCGTCTGTCAAACACACCATCTGACAAAACGCCGTCCGACAAACACGCCGTCCGACAAACACTCCGTCCACCAAACACTCCATCCGACAATCAGTCCGTCCGCCAAACACTCCGTCCGCCAAACACTCTGTCCACCAAACACTCACTCCGACAAACACCCTTTCCGACAAACACTCCGTCCGACAAACACCCCGTCAGCCAAACACCCCGTCCGGCAGACACCCCGTCTGACAAACACTCCGTCCGACAAACACGCCGTCCGACAAGCACGCCGTCCGACAAACACGCCGTCCGACAAACACGCCGTCTGACAAACACGTTGTCCGACAAACACGCCGCCCTACAAACACGCCGTCCGACAAACACTCCATCCACCAAACACTCCGTCCGACAATCAGCCCATCCGCCAAATACTCCGTCCGCCAAACACTCCGTCCACCAAACACTCCCTCCGACAAACACACTGTCCAACAAACACTCCGTCTGACAAACACCCCATCAGCCAAGCACCCCGTCCGGGAGACACCCCGTTCTACAGACACTCCGTCTGACCGACACAACGTCCGACAGACACACCGTCCGACAGACACGCCGTCCGACAGACACGCTGTCCGACAGACACTCCGTCCGACAAACACTCCATCCGAGAAACACTCCGTCCGGTAAACACTCCGTCCAGCAGAAAACTACGTCCGGCAAACACTCCATCCGGCAAACACTCCGTCCGGCAAACACTCTGTCCACCAAACACTCCGTCCGACAATCAGTCCATCCGCCAAACACTCCGTCCGCCAAACACTCCGTCCACCAAACACTCCCTCCGACAAACACCCTTTCCGACAAACACTCCGTCCGACAATCACACCATCAGCCAAACACCCCGTCCGGCAGACACCCCGTTCTACAGACACTCCGTCCGACCGACACACCGTCCGACAGACACGCCGTCCAACAGACACGCCGTCCGGTAAACACTCCGTCCGGCAAACACTCCGTCCGGCAAACACTCCCTCCGGCAAACACTCCCTCCGGCATACACTCCATCCGTCAAACACTCCATCCGACAAACACTACATCCGACAAACACTCCGTCCGACAAACACTCCGTCCGACAAACACTCCGTCCGACAAACACTCCGTCCGACAAACACACCGTCCGACAAACACCCCGTCCGACAATCACTCCATCCGACAAATACTCCGTCCGACAAACACTCCGTCCGACAAACACTCCTTCCGACAAATACTCCGTCCGACAAACACTCTGTCCGACAATCACTCCATCCGACAAACACTCCGTCCGACAAACACTCCGTCCGATAAACACTCCGTCCGACAAACACACCGTCCGACAAACACGCCGTCCGACAAACACGCCATACGACAAACACGCCGTACGACAAACACGCCGTCCGACAAACATGCCATCCGACAAACATGCCGTCCGACAAACACGCCGTCCGACAAACACTCCGTCCGACAAACACGCCATCCGACAAACACTCCGTCCACAAAACATTCCGTCCGACAATCACTCCATCCGACAAACACTCCGGCCGACAAACACGCCATCTGACAAACACTCCGTCCGCCAAACACTCCGTCCGCCAAACACTCCGTCCGCCAAACACTCCGTCTGACAAACACTCCGTCTGACTAACACTCTGTCCGACAAACACCCCGTGCGACAAACACTCCGTCCGATAAACACACCGTCTGCCAAACAGCCCGTCCAGCAGACACCCTGTCCGACAGACACTCCGTCTGACCGACACGCCATCCGACAGACACGCCGTCCGACAGACACGCCGTCCGACAGACATGCCGTCCGACAATCACTCCGTCGGACAAACACCCCGTCCGACAAACACTCCGTCCGACAAACACTCCATCCGACAAACACTCCGTCCGACAAACACCCCGTCCGACAATCACTCCATCTGACAAACACTCCATCCGACAAACACTCCGCCCGACAAACACGCCGTCTGTCAAACACACCATCTGACAAAACGCCGTCCGACAAACACGCCGTCCGACAAACACTCCGTCCACCAAACACTCCATCCGACAATCAGTCCGTCCGCCAAACACTCCGTCCGCCAAACACTCTGTCCACCAAACACTCCCTCCGACAAACACCCTGTCCGACAAACACTCCGTCCGACAAACACCCCGTCAGCCAAACACGCCGTCTGACAAACACGTTGTCCGACAAACACGCCGCCCTACAAACACGCCGTCCGACAAACACTCCATCCACCAAACACTCTGTCCGACAATCAGCCCATCCGCCAAACACTCCGTCCGCCAAACACTCCGTCCACCAAACACTCCCTCCGACAAACACACTGTCCGACAAACACTCCATCTGACAAACACCCCATCAGCCAAGCACCCCATCCGGGAGACACACCGTTCTACAGACACTCCGTCTGAGCGACACAACGTCCGACAGACACGCCGTCCGACAGACACGCCGTCCGACAGACACGCCGTCCGACAGACACTCCGTCCGACAAACACTCCATCCGAGAAACTCTCCGTCCGGTAAACACTCCGTCCAGCAGAAAACTACGTCCGGCAAACACTCCATCCGGCAAACACTCCGTCCGGCAAACACTCTGTCCACCAAACACTCCGTCCGACAATCAGTCCATCCGCCAAACACTCCATCCGCCAAACACACCATCCACCAAACACTCCCTTCGACAAACACCCTGTCCGACAAACACTCCGTCCGACAAACACACCATCAGCCAAACACACCGTCCGGCAGACACCCCGTTCTACAGACACTCCGTCCGACCGACACACCATCCGACAGACACGCCGTCCAACAGACACGCCGTCCGGTAAACACTCCGTCCGGCAAACACTCCGTCCGGCAAACACTCCGTCCGACAATCAGTCCATCCGCCAAACACTCCGTCCGCCAAACACTCCGTCTGCCAAACACTCCCTCCGACAAACCCTCCGTCTGTCAAACACTCCCTCCGACAAACACTCCGTCCGACAAACACGCCGTCCGACAAACACTCCTTCCAACAAACACTCCGTCTGGCAAACTCTCCGTCCGGCAAACACACCGTCCGACAAACACGCCGTCTGTCAAACACACCATCTGACAAAACGCCGTCCGACAAACACGCCGTCCGACAAACACTCCGTCCACCAAACACTCCATCCGACAATCAGTCCGTCCGCCAAACACTCCATCCGCCAAACACTCTGTCCACCAAACACTCACTCCGACAAACACCCTGTCCGACAAACACTCCGTCCGACAAACACCCCGTCAGCCAAACACCCCGTCCGGCAGACACCCCGTCTGACAAACACTCCGTCCGACAAGCACTCCGTCTGACAAACACTCCGTCCGACAAACACGCCGTCCGACAAGCACGCCGTCCGACAAACACGCCGTCCGACAAACACGCCGTCTGACAAACACGTTGTCCGACAAACACGCCGCCCTACAAACACGCCGTCCGACAAACACTCCATCCACCAAACACTCCGTCCGACAATCAGCCCATCCGCCAAATACTCCATCCGCCAAACACTCCATCCACCAAACACTCCCTCCGACAAACACACTGTCCGACAAACACTCCGTCTGACAAACACCCCATCAGCCAAGCACCCCGTCCGGGAGACACCCCGTTCTACAGACACTCCGTCTGACCGACACAACGTCCGACAGACACGCCGTCCGACAGACATGCCGTCCGACAGACACGCTGTCCGACAGACACTCCGTCCGACAAACACTCCATCCGAGAAACACTCCGTCCGGTAAACACTCCGTCCAGCAGAAAACTACGTCCGGCAAACACTCCATCCGGCAAACACTCCGTCCGGCAAACACTCTGTCCACCAAACACTCCGTCCGACAATCAGTCCATCCGCCAAACACTCCGTCCGCCAAACACTCCGTCCACCAAACACTCCCTCTGACAAACACCCTTTCCGACAAACACTCCGTCCGACAATCACACCATCAGCCAAACACCCCGTCCGGCAGACACCCCGTTCTACAGACACTCCGTCCGACCGACACACCGTCCGACAGACACGCCGTCCAACAGACACGCCGTCCGGTAAACACTCCGTCCGGCAAACACTCCGTCCGGCAAACACTCCCTCCGGCAAACACTCCCTCCAGCATACACTCCATCCGTCAAACACTCCGTCCGACAAACACTACATCCGACAAACACTCCGTCTGACAAACACTCCGTCCGACAAACACTCCGTCCGACAAACACTCCGTCCGACAAACACTCCGTCCGACAAACACCCCGTCCGACAATCACTCCATCCGACAAATACTCCATCCGACAAACACTCCGTCCGACAAACACTCCTTCCGACAAATACTCCGTCCGACAAACACTCTGTCCGACAATCACTCCATCCGACAAACACTCCGTCCGACAAACACTCCGTCCGATAAACACACCGTCCGACAAACACACCGTCCGACAAACACGCCGTCCGACAAACACGCCGTACGACAAACACGCCGTACGACAAACACGCCGTCCGACAAACATGCCATCCGACAAACATGCCGTCCGACAAACACGCCGTCCGACAAACACTCCGTCCGACAAACACGCCATCCGACAAACACTCCATCCACCAAACACTCCGTCCGACAATCACTCCGTCCGACAAACACTCCGGCCGACAAACACGCCATCTGACAAACACTCCGTCCGCCAAACACTCCGTCCGCCAAACACTCCGTCCGCCAAATACTCCCTCCGACAAACACTCCGTCTGACAAACACTCCGTCTGACTAACACTCTGTCCGACAAACACCCCGTGCGACAAACACTCCGTCCGATAAACACACCGTCTGCCAAACAGCCCGTCCAGCAGACACCCTGTCCGACAGACACTCCGTCTGACCGACACGCCATCCGACAGACACGCCGTCCGACAGACACGCCGTCCGACAGACATGCCGTCCGACAATCACTCCGTCGGACAAACACCCCGTCCGACAAACACTCCGTCCGACAAACACTCCATCCGACAAACACTCCGTCCGACAAACACCCCGTCCGACAATCACTCCATCTGACAAACACTCCATCCGACAAACACTCCGCCCGACAAACACGCCGTCTGTCAAACACACCATCTGACAAAACGCCGTCCGACAAACACGCCGTCCGACAAACACTCCGTCCACCAAACACTCCATCCGACAATCAGTCCGTCCGCCAAACACTCCGTCCGCCAAACACTCTGTCCACCAAACACTCCCTCCGACAAACACCCTGTCCGACAAACACTCCGTCCGACAAACACCCCGTCAGCCAAACACGCCGTCTGACAAACACGTTGTCCGACAAACACGCCGCCCTACAAACACGCCGTCCGACAAACACTCCATCCACCAAACACTCTGTCCGACAATCAGCCCATCCGCCAAACACTCCGTCCGCCAAACACTCCGTCCACCAAACACTCCCTCCGACAAACACACTGTCCGACAAACACTCCGTCTGACAAACACCCCATCAGCCAAGCACCCCGTCCGGGAGACACCCCGTTCTACAGACACTCCGTCTGACCGACACAACGTCCGACAGACACGCCGTCCGACAGACACGCCGTCCGACAGACACGCCGTCCGACAGACACTCCGTCCGACAAACACTCCATCAGAGAAACACTCCGTCCGGTAAACACTCCGTCCAGCAGAAAACTACGTCCGGCAAACACTCCATCCGGCAAACACTCCGTCCGGCAAACACTCTGTCCACCAAACACTCCATCCGACAATCAGTCCATCCGCCAAACACTCCGTCCGCCAAACACTCCATCCACCAAACACTCCCTTCGACAAACACCCTGTCCGACAAACACTCCGTCCGACAAACACACCATCAGCCAAACACCCCGTCCGGCAGACACCCCGTTCTACAGACACTCCATCCGACCGACACACCGTCCGACAGACACGCCGTCCAACAGACACGCCGTCCGGTAAACACTCCGTCCGGCAAACACTCCGTCCGGCAAACACTCCATCCGGCAAACACTCCCTCCGGCATACACTCCATCCGTCAAACACTCCGTCCGACAAACACTACATCCGACAAACACTCCGTCCGACAAACACTCCGTCCGACAAACCGTCCGACAAACACTCCGTCCGACAAACACTCCGTCCGACAAACACCCCGTCCGACAATCACTCCATCCGACAAATACTCCGTCCGACAAACACTCTGTCCGACAAACACTCCTTCCGACAAATACTCCGTCCGACAAACACTCTGTCCGACAATCACTCCATCCGACAAACACTCCGTCCGACAAACACTCCGTCCGATAAACACTCCGTCCGACAAACACACCGTCCGACAAACATGCCGTCCGACAAACACGCCATACGACAAACACGCCGTACGACAAACACGCCGTCCGACAAACATGCCATCCGACAAACATGCCGTCCGACAAACACGCCGTCCGACAAACACTCCGTCCGACAAACACGCCATCCGACAAACACTCCGTCCACCAAACACTCCATCCGACAATCACTCCGTCCGACAAACACTCCGGCCGACAAACACGCCATCCGACAAACACCCCGTCCGCCAAACACTCCGTCCGCCAAACACTCCGTCCGCCAAACACTCCCTCCGACAAACACTCCGTCTGACAAACACTCCGTCTGACTAACACTCTGTCCGACAAACACCCCGTGCGACAAACACTCCGTCCGATAAACACACCGTCTGCCAAACAGCCCGTCCAGCAGACACCCTGTCCGACAGACACTCCGTCTGACCGACACGCCATCCGACAGACACGCCGTCCGACAGACACGCCGTCCGACAGACACGCCGTCCGACAATCACTCCGTCGGACAAACACTCCGTCCGACAAACACTCCGTCCGACAAACACTCCATCCGACAAACACTCCGTCCGACAAACACCCCGTCCGACAATCACTCCGTCCGACAAACACACCATCCGACAAACACTCCGTCCGACAAACACCCCATCCGACAATCACTCCGTCCGACAAACACTCCATCCGACAAACACTCCGTCCGACAAACACGCCGTCTGTCAAACACACCATCTGACAAAACGCCGTCCGACAAACACGCCATCCGACAAACACTCCGTCCACCAAACACTCCATCCGACAATCAGTCCGTCCGCCAAACACTCCGTCCGCCAAACACTCTGTCCACCAAACACTCCCTCCGACAAACACCCTGTCCGACAAACACTCCGTCCGACAAACACCCCGTCAGCCAAACACCCCGTCCGGCAGACACCCCGTCTGACAAACACTCTGTCCGACAAACACTCCGTCCGACAAACACTCCGTCCGACAAACACGCCGTCCGACAAACACGCCGTCCGACAAACACGCCGTCTGACAAACACATTGTCCGACAAACACGCCGCCCTACAAACACGCCGTCCGACAAACACTCCATCCACCAAACACTCCGTCCGACAATCAGCCCATCCGCCAAACACTCCGTCCGCCAAACACTCCGTCCACCAAACACTCCCTCCGACAAACACACTGTCCGACAATCACTCCGTCTGACAAACACCCCATCAGCCAAGCACTCCGTCCGGGAGACACCCCGTTCTACAGACACTCCGTCTGACCGACACAATGTCCGACAGACACGCCGTCCGACAGACACGCCGTCCGACAGACACGCCGTCCGACAGAAACTCCGTCCGACAGACACTCCGTCCGACAAACACTCCATCCGAGAAACACTCCATCCGGTAAACACTCCGTCCAGCAGAAAACTACGTCCGGCAAACACTCCATCCAGCAAACACTCCGTCCGGCAAACACTCTGTCCACCAAACACTCCGTCCGACAATCAGTCCATCCGCCAAACACTCCGTCCGCCAAACACTCCTACCACCAAACACTCACTCCGACAAACACCCTGTCCGACAAACACTCCGTCCGACAAACACACCATCAGCCAAACACCCCGTCCGGCAGACACCCCATTCTACAGACACTCCGTCCGACCGACACACCGTCCGACAGACACGCCGTCCAACAGACACGCCGTCCGGTAAACACTCCGTCCGGCAAACACTCCGTCCGGCAAACACTCCGTCCGACAATCAGTCCATCCGCCAAACACTCCGTCCGCCAAACACTCCGTCCGCCAAACACTCCCTCCGACAAACCCTCCGTCCGTCAAACACTCCCTCCGACAAACACTCCGTCCGACAAACACGCCTTCCGACAAACACTCCTTCCAACAAACACTCCGTCTGGCAAACTCTCCGTCCGGCAAACACACCGTCCGACAAACACGCCGTCTGTCAAACACACCATCTGACAAAACGCCGTCCGACAAACACGCCGTCCGACAAACACTCCGTCCACCAAACACTCCATCCGACAATCAGTCCGTCCGCCAAACACTCCGTCCGCCAAACACTCTGTCCACCAAACACTCACTCCGACAAACACCCTGTCCGACAAACACTCCGTCCGACAAACACCCCGTCAGCCAAACACCCCGTCCGGCAGACACCCCGTCCGACAAACACTCCGTCCGACAAACACTCCGTCCGACAAACACTCCGTCCGACAAACACTCCGTCCGACAAACACCCCGTCCGACAATCACTCCATCCGACAAATACTCCGTCCGACAAACACTCCGTCCGACAAACACTCCTTCCGACAAATACTCCGTCCGACAAACACTCTGTCCGACAATCACTCCATCCGACAAACACCCCGTCCGACAAACACTCCGTCCGATAAACACTCCGTCCGACAAACACACCGTCCGACAAACACGCCGTCCGACAAACACGCCATACGACAAACACGCCGTACGACAAACACGCCGTCCGACAAACACGCCATCCGACAAACATGCCGTCCGACAAACACGCCGTCCGACAAACACTCCGTCCGACAAACACGCCATCCGACAAACACTCCGTCCACCAAACACTCCGTCCGACAATCACTCCGTCCGACAAACACTCCGGCCGACAAACACGCCATCTGACAAACACTCCGTCCGCCAAACACTCCGTCCGCCAAACACTCCGTCCGCCAAACACTCCCTCCGACAAACACTCCGTCTGACAAACACTCCGTCTGACTAACACTCTGTCCGACAAACACCCCGTGCGACAAACACTCCATCCGAGAAACACACCGCCTGCCAAACAGCCCGTCCAGCAGACACCCTGTCCGACAGACACTCCGTCTGACCGACACGCCATCCGACAGACACGCCGTCCGACAGACATGCCGTCCGACAATCACTCCGTCGGACAAACACCCCGTCCGACAAACACTCCGTCCGACAAACACCCCGTCCGACAATCACTCCGTCCGACAAACACTCCATCCGACAAACACTCCGCCCGACAAACACGCCGTCTGTCAAACACACCATCTGACAAAACGCCGTCCAACAAACACGCCGTCCGACAAACACTCCGTCCACCAAACACTCCATCCGACAATCAGTCCGTCCGCCAAACACTCCGTCCGCCAAACACTCTGTCCACCAAACACTCCCTCCGACAAACATCCTGTCCGACAAACACTCCGTCCGACAAACACCCCTCAGCCAAACACGCCATCTGACAAACACGTTGTCCGACAAACACGCCGCCCTACAAACACGCCGTCCGACAAACACTCCATCCACCAAACACTCCGTCCGACAATCAGCCCATCCGCCAAACACTCCGTCCGCCAAACACTCCGTCCACCAAACACTCCCTCCGACAAACACACTGTCCGACAAACACTCCGTCTGACAAACACCCCATCAGCCAAGCACTCCGTCCGGGAGACACCCCGTTCTACAGACACTCCGTCTGACCGACACAACGTCCGACAGACATGCCGTCCGACAGACACGCCGTCCGACAGACACGCCGTCCGACAGACACTCCGTCCGACAAACACTCCATCCGAGAAACACTCCGTCCGGTAAACACTCCGTCCAGCAGAAAACTACGTCCGGCAAACACTCCATCCGGCAAACACTCCGTCCGGCAAACACTCTGTCCACCAAACACTCCGTCCGACAATCAGTCCATCCGCCAAACACTCCGTCCGCCAAACACTCCATCCACCAAACACTCCCTTCGACAAACACCCTGTCCGACAAACACTCCGTCCGACAAACACACCATCAGCCAAACACCCCGTCCGGCAGACACCCCGTTCTACAGACACTCCATCCGACCGACACACCGTCCGACAGACACGCCGTCCAACAGACACGCCGTCCGGTAAACACTCCGTCCGGCAAACACTCCGTCCGGCAAACACTCCATCCGGCAAACACTCCCTCCGGCATACACTCCATCCGTCAAACACTCCGTCCGACAAACACTACATCCGACAAACACTCCGTCCGACAAACACTCCGTCCGACAAACCGTCCGACAAACACTCCGTCCGACAAACACTCCGTCCGACAAACACCCCGTCCGACAATCACTCCATCCGACAAATACACCGTCCGACAAACACTCCGTCCGACAAACACTCCTTCCGACAAATACTCCGTCCGACAAACACTCTGTCCGACAATCACTCCATCCGACAAACACTCCGTCCGACAAACACTCCGTCCGATAAACACTCCGTCCGACAAACACACCGTCCGACAAACATGCCGTCCGACAAACACGCCATACGACAAACACGCCGTACGACAAACACGCCGTCCGACAAATATGCCATCCGACAAACATGCCGTCCGACAAACACGCCGTCCAACAAACACTCCGTCCGACAAACACGCCATCCGACAAATACTTCGTCCACCAAACACTCCGTCCGACAATCACACCGTCCGACAAACACTCCGGCCGACAAACACGCCATCCGACAAACACCCCGTCCGCCAAACACTCCGTCCGCCAAACACTCCGTCCGCCAAACACTCCCTCCGACAAACACTCCGTCTGACAAACACTCCGTCTGACTAACACTCTGTCCGACAATCACCCCGTGCGACAAACACTCCGTCCGATAAACACACCGTCTGCCAAACAGCCCGTCCAGCAGACACCCTGTCCGACAGACACTCCGTCTGACCGACACGCCATCCGACAGACACGCCGTCTGACAGACACGCCGTCCGACAGACACGCTGTCCGACAATCACTCCGTCGGACAAACACTCCGTCCGACAAACACTCCGTCCGACAAACACTCCATCCGACAAACACTCCGTCCGACAAACACCCCGTCCGACAATCACTCCGTCCGACACTCCGTCCGACAAACACCCCGTCCGACAATCACTCCGTCCGACAAACACTCCATCCGACAAACACTCCGTCCGACAAACACGCCGTCTGTCAAACACACCATCTGACAAAACGCCGTCCGACAAACACGCCGTCCGACAAACACTCCGTCCACCAAACACTCCATCCGACAATCAGTCCGTCCGCCAAACACTCCGTCCGCCAAAAACTCTGTCCACCAAACACTCCCTCCGACAAACACCCTGTCCGACAAACACTCCGTCCGACAAACACCCCGTCTGCCAAACACCCCGTCCGGCAGACACCCCGTCTGACAAACACTCCGTCCGACAAACACCCCATCAGCCAAGCACCCCGTCCGGGAGACACCCCGTTCTACAGACATTCCGTCTGACCGACACAATGTCCGACAGACACGCCGTCCGACAGACACGCCGTCCGACAGAAACTCCGTCCGACAGACACTCCGTCCGACAAACACTCCATCCGAGAAACACTCCGTTCGGTAAACAGTCCGTCCAGCAGAAAACTACGTCCGGCAAACACTCCATCCGGCAAACACTCCGTCCGGCAAACACTCTGTCCACCAAACACTCCATCCGACAATCAGTTCATCCGCCAAACACTCCGTCCGCCAAACACTCCGTCCACCAAACACTCCCTCCGACAAACACTCTGTCCGACAAACACTCCGTCCGACAAACACACCATCAGCCAAACACCCCGTCCGGCAGACACCCCGTTCTACAGACACTCCGTCCGACCGACACACCGTCCGACAGACACGCCGTCCAACAGACACGCCGTCCGGTAAACACTCCGTCCGGCAAAGACTCCGTCCGGCAAACACTCCGTCCGACAATCAGTCCATCCGCCAAACACTCCGTCCGCCAAACACTCCGTCCGCCAAACACTCCCTCCGACAAACCCTCCGTCCGTCAAACACTCCCTCCGACAAACACTCCGTCCGACAAACACGCCGTCCGACAAACACTCCTTCCAACAAACACTCCGTCTGGCAAACTCTCCGTCCGGCAAACACACCGTCCGACAAACACGCCGTCTGTCAAACACACCATCTGACAAAACGCCGTCCGACAAACACGCCGTCCGACAAACACTCCATCCACCAAACACTCCATCCGACAATCAGTCCGTCCGCCAAACACTCCGTCCGCCAAAAACTCTGTCCACCAAACACTCACTCCGACAAACACCCTGTCCGACAAACACTCCGTCCGACAAACACCCCGTCAGCCAAACACCCCGTCCGGCAGACACCCCGTCTGACAAACACTCCGTCCGACAAACACTCCGTCTGACAAACACTCCGTCCGACAAACACGCCGTCCGACAAGCACGCCGTCCGACAAACACGCCGTCCGACAAACACGCCGTCTGACAAACACGTTGTCCGACAAACACGCCGCCCTACAAACACGCCGTCCGACAAACACTCCATCCACCAAACACTCCGTCCGACAATCAGCCCATCCGCCAAATACTCCGTCCGCCAAACACTCCGTCCACCAAACACTCCCTCCAACAAACACCCTGTCCGACAAACACTCCGTCCGACAAACACCCCGTCAGCCAAACACCCCATCCGGCAGATACCCCGTCTGACAAACACTCCGTCCGACAAACACTCCATCCGACAAACACTCCGTCCGACAAACACACCGTCCGACAAACACGCCGTCCGACAAACACGCCGTCTGACAAACACGTTGTCCGACAAACACGCCGCCCTACAAACACGCCATCCGACAAACACTCCATCCACCAAACACTCCGTCCGACAATCAGCCCATCCACCAAACACTCCGTCCGCCAAACACTCCGTCCACCAAACACTCCCTCCGACAAACACACTGTCCGACAAACACTCCGTCTGACAAAAACCCCATCAGCCAAGCACCCCGTCCGGGAGACACCCCGTTCTACAGACACTCCGTCTGACCGACACAATGTCCGACAGACACGCCGTCCGACAGACACGCCGTCCGACAGAAACGCCGTCCGACAGACACTCCATCCGAGAAACACTCCGTCCGGTAAACACTCCGTCCAGCAGAAAACTACGTCCGGCAAACACTCCATCCGGCAAACACTCCGTCCGGCAAGCACTCTGTCCACCAAACACTCCGTCCGACAATCAGTCCATCCGCCAAACACTCCGTCCGCCAAACACTCCGTCCACCAAACACTCCCTCCGTCAAACACCCTGTCCGACAAACACTCCGTCCGACAAACACACCATCAGCCAAACACCCCGTCCGGCAGACACCCCGTTCTACAGACACTCCGTCCGACCGACACACCGTCCGACAGACACGCCGTCCAACAGACACGCCGTCCGGTAAACACTCCGTCCGGCAAACACTCCGTCCGGCAAACACTCCATCCGGCAAACACTCCCTCCGGCATGCACTTAATCCGTCAAACACTCCGTCCGACAAACACTACATCCGACAAACACTCCGTCCGACAAACACTCCGTCCGACAAACCGTCCGACAAACACTCCGTCCGACAAACACTCCGTCCGACAAACACCCCGTCCGACAATCACTCCATCCGACAAATACTCCGTCCGACAAACACTCCGTCTGACAAACACTCCTTCCGACAAATACTCCGTCCGACAAACACTCTGTCCGACAATCACTCCATCCGACAAACACTCCGTCCGACAAACACTCCATCCGATAAACACTCCGTCCGACAAACACACCGTCCGACAAACACGCCGTCCGACAAACACGCCATACGACAAACACGCCGTACGACAAACACGCCGTCCGACAAACATGCCATCCGACAAACATGCCGTCCGACAAACACGCCGTCCGACAAACACTCCGTCCGACAAACACGCCATCCGACAAGCACTCCGTCCACCAAACACTCCGTCCGACAATCACTCCGTCCGACAATCACTCCGGCCGACAAACACGCCATCCGACAAACACCCCGTCCGCCAAACACTCCGTCCGCCAAACACTCCGTCCGCCAAACACTCCCTCTGACAAACACTCCGTCTGACAAACACTCCGTCTGACTAACACTCTGTCCGACAAACACCCCGTGCGACAAACACTCCGTCCGATAAACACACCGTCTGCCAAACAGCCCGTCCAGCAGACACCCTGTCCGACAGACACTCCGTCTGACCGACACGCCATCCAACAGACACGCCGTCCGACAGACACGCCGTCCGACAGACACGCCGTCCGACAATCACTCCGTCGGACAAACACTCCGTCCGACAAACACTCCGTCCGACAAACACACCATCCGACAAACACTCCGTCCGACAAACACCCCGTCCGACAAGCACTCCGTCCGACAAACACTCCATCCGACAAACACTCCGTCCGACAAACACTCCTTCTGACAAACACTCCGTCCGACAAATACTCCGTCCGACAAACACTCCGTCCGACAAATACTACGTCCGACAAACACGCCATCTGACAAACACGCCATCCGACAAACACACCGTCCGACAAACACTCCGTCCGACAAACACCCCGTCCAACAATCACTCCGTCCGACAATCACCCCATCCGACAAACACTCCGTCCGACAAACACTCCTTCCGACAAACACTCCGTCCGACAAACACTCCGTCCGACAAACATTCCGTCCGACATACATTCCGTCCGACAAACACTCATTCCGACAAACACTCTGTCCGAAAAACACTCCGTCCGACAAACACTCCATCCGACAAACACTCCATCCGACAAACACTTCTTCCGCCAAACACGCCGTCCGACAAACACGCCGTCTGACAAACACGCCGTCCGACAAACACGCCGTCCGACAAACACGCCGTCCGACAAACACACCGTCCACCAAACACTCCGTCCGACAATCAGTCCATCCGCCAAACACTCCGTCCGCCAAACACTCCGTCCACCAAACACTCCCTCCGACAAACACTCCGTCCGACAAGCACGCCGTCCGACAAACACTCCTTCCAACAAACACTCCGTCCGGCAAACTCTCCGTCCGGCAAACACACCGTCCGACAAACACGCCATCTGTCAAACACACCATCTGACAAAACGCCGTCCGACAAACACGCCGTCCGACAAACACACCGTCCACCAAACTCTCCATCCGACAATCAATCCGTCCGCCAAACACTCCGTCCGCCAAACACTCCCTCCGACAAACACCCTGTCCGACAAACACTCCGTCCAACAAACACCCCGTCAGCCAAACACCCCGTCCGGCAGACACCCCGTCTGACAAACACTCCGTCCGACAAACACTCCGTCCGACAAACACTCCGTCCGACAAACACGCCGTCCGACAAACACGCCGTCCGACAAACACGCCGTCCGACAAATACGCCGTCCGACAAACACTCCGTCCACCAAACACTCCGTCCGACAATCAGTCCATCCGCCAAACACTCCGTCCGCCAAACACTCCGTCCGCCAAACACTCCCTCCGACAAACCCTCCGTCCGTCAAACACTCCCTCCGACAAACACTCCGTCCGACAAACACGCCGTCCGACAAACACTCCTTCCAACAAACACTCCGTCCGGCAAACTCTCCGCCCGGCAAACACACCGTCCGACAAACACGCCGTCTGTCAAACACACCATCTGACAAAACGCCGTACGACAAACACGCCGTCCGACAAACACTCCGTCCACCAAACACTCCATCCGACAATCAGTCCGTCCGCCAAACACTCCGTCCGCCAAACACTCTGTCCACCAAACACTCCCTCTGACAAACACCCTGTCCGACAAACACTCCGTCCGACAAACACCCCGTCAGCCAAACAC